>NW_025091284.1:2258784-2699556 GCF_018340605.1 Aspergillus pseudoviridinutans
CGTAAAGGGCATCTCATATAAATAAGCGGGAATCACATCCAATCTGGGAACACCGATTGTCTCAAGCATGGCGCGGTGCCAGAAGCTGCCGCCGCCCTGGTATGCAGTGAAAGCGAACACGGTGCACAGAGTCAAGACACCTTCGACGGGGCCAGAGATGATTCCCAGAGTCAAAATTTGAGTATAGTATTCATCCCATGTCTGAACATAGAAGGTCATAGTGGCTAACCTAAATTAGTACTCCGATAAAGCAATTCTAGGAGGCAATCTCGGCGTACCTCCGAAGAGACTCAGTATAGTAGCCCAGCTCTGACCAAGGTTCGTCACACCAGCAAAGATGATCACTCCAAGAGCCGTATTGCATGCATCGACACCTGCAGGGAAAGAAATGAACATCGCGCTTTCTCTTCCTCTTTGAAGACCCCGGGCGACATTCTACTTACTGTGATCAAACAGCTCCCCAAGGGGGCTGCTTTGTCTTGTTCTCCGCCTGTATGGACAAGACTCAGTCAATCTAGTCTACTAGCAGATGGGAAGGAGGACGCGTGTCCATACGCTTGCATGCCGTCTACTGCATCGAACGTCTGATACAGGAACAACCCAATGGCGCAACTGGCATAGACCCATGGAGGGCAATCGTGATCTAACGTTGGGTTGTACCATAAGATGGTGATGAAGTTGATTACCACAAATAAGAACCCTGTCAGGGTAATCTACCAATCCTCAGTTTCTCGATCGTTGGTCTGCTAAAGCTCGACCAGCCAGGAGGACTAGACACTTACGGCATTAGGCCTGAATAGAAAAGACGTAGAACACTACTGTTAGCTAGGCCAGGCAAACAAAGGTTCAAACATCACTGGGGGCGTAGCTACTCACGCCATGCCCATGGGGAAACAGTTGATCACGCATCGGTTATAGAACGGTTTGAGGACATATCGACTGATCAGCGAGTGATCCACACCAGCATATCGATAAGTCTTGAGATTTGGCAATTGATGCTGCCGAATGTAGGTCATCTTGTCGACCCCGCTCCAGCCTCGCGATGGTCTATGGAAGTATGCTGGGAGAGACGCTGCTTCGCTTTGGTTTACGACAGGAGAGTAGCCAAGCCGGCGGTGAATCCTAAACTTCAAGCACAAAGAAGGTCGAGAGAAACAGAGGAGGCCAAAATTAAAGATCGAAAGTCCAGTTTATATTATAAAAGTAATGCATCGGAGGAACTCCCAGCAAAGTAATGGCGACGAGAAAGGGATATTGAAAAAGGACAGATGGAGGGCTGATCTGGATTGTTGACGTCCCCTTTTAGTACCAAATTTCTGTCATGTCTACTTTTTTTCTGCCGGCGGAAAAACAGCCTTGAGGGCGGGATGCGGGGCCAAAGAAACCTACCGCATGTATTCGAACTTACGGTACATTACAGTTAGGCTCCTTAGCTTAAGGTTGCTGAGAAGCCTTGAATGCAGGAGTCAGTAAATCTACGGATAAACATAAAGATGGATTGTGTTTTCATGAATGACCTGGTTCAGGATCAATAACGGGAGATGTCTCAGTGTTAACCTATGGAGCAGAAATGCAGTGGTTTTTTTGGTTTGATACACCACGTGATTTGTGTATTTGAACCTTAACTGCCACCATATTTTGCACGTGCGGCACTCGGTCCTACCAGTGATACCACTATCCAGACATCAGGCAGAAGTTAAAGACAGGAGCAGCGAGATACGAGTGAAACTGTGCCTGGCTCAGCTTGTCGAAGTCGAGAAAAAGCGGGGTAAAACTGGGGTGAACTAATCATGATCAGCTGCAGCAGTACGGAGTAAGTACTGTTGGGCTGAGTTGGCTACTAAGACCCAAATCCTTGTGTTGGTCCGAGGAAACACATGCGGGTTACAGGCAAAGCAAAAAAGAGAGAGAAAAGCTCTCTGGGTAGACTGCTAAATACAACATCGATGAAAATGTTATGAACATGATAGATACATAGCTAAAGCGCCATGGTGGGGTTTATAAGCTAAGTAGGTATAGTAGCAGAATACTGTGGACAGTTTACAGAGCCACAGCGTGCCAGTGAAATCAGAGAACTCGTCTCCATAAAGCAGCGGCCCTAGCGACTACCAATGCGTCTAAGTCGCACTTGCTCGCCGGTGCTCTTCAATCTCAATCATGGCACTCCAGAACCTTGTGCACGAACCCAAGCCATGACGGCTCCGGTCGCTTGGCTACCACGATCTCACAAGTGGACAACCTGGTCTCGTGATTGCAACCTCTACAAATCTCCAAATGTGCGGACCTATTTAGCCAACAGGACTCCATGGCATGGGGATCAGAATCCGGCTCTGCATGCTTTGAATGAGTGGCACCGTCCTGTGAACTGTCTCTGCCCAGCCTTCAATGCCCCAAGACTGCTCGCGACGGATCTTGCGCTCCTCCAAATTCGCAAACTGCCAAAGGTGGTGAACTGTGTTCAGATCACCTATCTGGACAAACCATGCACCGACGCCCTCCATCACTTCGCGGCGCGCCCTCAAGCCGCGTCGCCAGTGTGTCTCCCACTCAAGCAAGTTTCCAKGATGAAGGGTGTAGGACCGGAGCTCAAAGAGGCCGCCGAGGCGGCGCGGAGGGGTTGTTGGCCAAAAGGAGAATTCCTGCATCAGGGACGTTTTCTTGCTCTTGATCAGACTTTTCAACTTGCGGTCAAATGCTGGGAACTCGGGGTGTTGAGAAATGTTATGCAGAGAGGCATGGTAGCCCTCGTAACGCTGGTACTCCCAAATGTGCACTACCGGAAGGCTATGTCAGCAATGGAAAGACTCAATAGACACGGCTTCAGGAGGCGACCGGAGAATTTTGGGTTCATAGATGGAAATACCGAATGTGTCATTATCTCCCACTTGCGTGCGCCAGCTTCCAACCAGATTAACCCTGTTTTCTTCGGTGTTGGCCATGCGGGGGTACCACTCGCCCACGAGATCGACGTATTCATCTACTTTGTCGGGTTTGACCTCATGGAAGACAATCGAATGGACGTATTTGCCGCGAGCGAGGACTTGCGAAAACGAACGTTCGATGTCCTTGTCGAAATGCTGGCCTTCCTTCGTTCCGTAAATGAGCGAAGATAAGGGGCCACGCTTGGGAGACTGGTTGGCTTCTGACAACTGCTCGTCTCCTACAGAACGGTGGGTGGAAAGTAAGCCCAATGCCTTGCTATCAAGAACGCTGGCGGCATCAACAACAGGGCTAAGTTCACTGCTCGCATTGCTCGGTCGGGGAGCAGTGGGAGCGGTAGCGTACTCACGGAAGCGATCACGAATAGCAGGGGAAGCTGGGGTAGAACCAGGAGCATCGACAGACTGACTCTCTTGCTGTTCCCTCTTCTTGCGAGCTGCCTCCAAATTCTCCCGGAACTCCTTCTGACGCGCGTTGAATTCAGCGGCCGAGTCGGCGGTAATGTCGCGGATGGAAGGAGCCCGATAGACGGCGGTAGACGAGCTAAAGGGCCGTACGAGCGACGACACCGGGCGGACAAAACGCGGGGCGAGCATGTTGCCTGAATGTACAACAAGATGAAAGGGAAGACAACAAAGAGAGAACTAAAGGATTGGCAACTGAGGCACAGTGCAGGAATAGAGCAAAGTGATATGGTCTGACAGTGGATTAAACGACTCGGTTGAAGGGACAGTCGAAGGGGGGTGAAAGGAAGGTTTCACAAGGAGCAAAGACAGCAGAAAGACAGACAGCGGTTGTTCAAAGAGGGGAAGCACAGAGAACAAGCAGGGATATTTAGTATTGATGAAACTGGCACGCGATCTACTGACAAAACAGCTTTAAATGTGGAAAGAGAGCTGCAGAGACGCTGTACTTGGTGTGTGCGTGCGGGTTGTTGTACAGAGGCAGTTGCTTTTTGTGGCGTGGGAGTCAAAGTAGCAAGCACAGGGATTAGCCAGCAGGTGGATGAAGAAGCGGAGAAGCGCTAATCACCCAATCAGACTGGTAGGAATTCACCACAGACTAAGGTAAGGAAACTGGTAATTTCAGATGGCTAATACAGAGTACTAGAAGTGGTTAATCACTGATACACCATTGGTGGTGGAAGGGTATGAATGAGAGGTGGACGAGGACTGAAGCTGAGTGGGAAAGAAGCTGGGGAAAGCAGCTTACTCTGAGACTGGAGTTCCTTAGGTTACCGTAGGGCCTAGGGTAGCTAAGCACGGGAAGTGCGGGGAAACAAAAGCCCAGACAATGTACTGCGACTGCGGAGTAAGGATGCTAGCAGCCTTGGGTAAAAAGCAAAAAGCTACAAGGAACGGAATATGTAGATAGATGTAAAGTAATACTCTGTAGAGGAGGTCCTGCTTCTCAGTCCTGCTTGGGCTAGCTAGCTGGAAACCCACCATACCTGAGTAGTAACTTGATGACGACAGAGGTGTATTTATGAATGTCCTCGTCAAGAATGTTTATCATTGATCGTGATAAATGTTTATCCTGAAGAGCTCCATCCCCACTTCTCTTACTGGTATAGATTTGCATGTCAGTTTCCCTCTGTCTCAGATGCTTGAGTCAAAAGCTTCAGCTCCTATTTTGGCCCCGACCCGACCGTCCGAGGTTTGGTGACGTCGATGGGAAGCCCCGACTGGGGCCTCCCATACTCTTACGGTCTTACTAAGGTGCCTAGCTCTGGTACTACCTCTTACAGTAAGGTGTTAAGGCAGCCCCATCCGTCGGCGATCCGGGCTCGGCCGCAACCAGTAAAAAACACCGCCACAGCAGCTTCTCCCTGCTCATCGCATTGCCCTCCACCGCGATATCCCACTTTGCTGAGCACCGTCCAAGGTAGTACAGGGTGATCGCTACTGATGTGGTATTCCTCTGTCCAGTCAAGGTAATATCGAGTGCATCACCAATTGTTTGAACTCTTCACAATTTCTTCATCACAACACAATGACGGATTCTTTGAATCCACCGCTTTCGTACGAGGCTTCGGCCACGACCACTCATCCTCTTGTCGCGACTACTCTCCCTCCCGAGGTAATTGCGTGTCTCAAAAACTCCAGATTCGTACGTTGCTACTCTCCTTCGCTTGATTATATGCGTTCTCTTCGTCAATATTGACTGACTGATTCTGGACAGCTCCACCTTGCAACTTGCGATGGCCTTACTCCTCACATCTCTCTCATGTCCTACACCTATCTGCCATCAACCCCCTTTGATCCATATCCGACGATCATTATGACAACGAATCCTTCGTCACGCAAGACGAACCATCTCATGACCAATCCACGAGTCTCTCTTTTAGTTCATGACTGGGTGTCTCACCGTCCTCCCACCCGCGCCCCAAATCCCAGTGGGCAGCGCGATGGCTCCCCGCCTCCTGTTGCAACCCGGTCGTCCTTGGCTAGTCTGCTCCTCAATCTGAACACCAGCGCACTATCCAGCATTTCGACAACCATCACTGGTACCGCCCGATTTTTGGAACCTGGTTCGGAGGAAGAAGCCTGGTGCAAAGAGAGGCATCTGGAGAACAACACTTTCGAGGAAGAGCTGGGTATGTTCGGTCAACAGCAGCATGCTGCTGGTCAACGGAGACCCAGTCTATCAATTGACAATGACGTACGGGTTGTTACGGTCCGGGTAAGAGAAGGTCGCATTGCAGACTGGAAGGGTGGCGTACGGGATTGGAGACTGGTCTCTGAAAGCGAGCAACAAGCCGACGAACCACTTGTCAACGGGACCGCGACTCCATAGACTCGGCCATTCGGCTCAGCACCTTAACGAGGGGTCGCTACTTTCTTGAGCAGCCGGCTGATCTTTTCACAAAATTGACTATGCGGCGCACTGGGTTTTGATGAGTACACGGGCCTTGCATACATACTCTTTTCGATCTATGTCCGTTGAAAGTCTGTCTTCAGCAATTAGGCTTCCCAAGCCGTAAGCATGTATTTTAGTTATGAAAGAAGGAGAACCAGCATATATCTTTGGTCGCAAGCACAATAGATAATCTTGTACCAGAAGGCTGTTTGGTCATCACATGATCTCACGTCACAAGGGGATCTATCTTATCAAGACCCTAGACACCACGGGCGGGATTCGGTACTTAGTCTCCATATCACTCTGTCCGATCCCATTAGTCTCGCAACTGGCCCAATCTCCGCTCCTACCATTGCCCATGATGCATTCATCCAGACTCAATTGCATCTAAGCTCCGCCTCAACTCAATTGCAAGATCAAACCCCCCACAATACCTCCAACGATGAAGCTTGCACACGTTCATTTCCCCAACATCACCTCCTTCGCCCGGGTCGACCATCTCCAGCAAATCCTCACCACCCGTCTTCTCGCATACAAGCGACTGAGCACTCCAGTAGCCGCAGGCACAGGAGCGATACAGCCTAACTCACCAAATACCCCACCCCCAGATCCAACCATCATAACCTTCACCCCGAACCCAGTCTACACAACCGGCCGCCGAGACCTCCCACCGTCTAACACCGCCCCTTCGTCGCCATCCGCGCCTCTCTCCCTCCCAGCGTCCCTCGAACCCATCCGCTCCATTCTCACCTCACCACCCAATGGCTCGCCCACAGCAGAGTACCATCCTACCCTACGCGGGGGACAGACGACCTACCACGGGCCCGGGCAGATGGTCGCATACACGATTCTAGATCTGCGACGGCTGGGCCTGACCCCGCGGTGCCATATCCGCTTGCTCGAGAATAGTGTCATTGATGTTCTGCGCAGGTATGGCATCCAGGGCTTTGTGACCGAGGACCCCGGCGTGTGGGTGCGGCCGCGGCCGGCTACGAACACGGCTGCGGCTATGGCCGTGTCTGCAGGTGGGGACGGGGATGCAGACGGTGTTCTGCCTAAGAAAATCACCGCTGTGGGGGTTCATCTCCGTCGGAATATCAGTAGCTACGGGATTGGGTTTAATGTGACGGAGGAGCCGATGTGGTATTTTCAGCAGATCGTGCCGTGCGGGCTTGAGGGGCGGGAGGCCACGAGTCTGGAGGGCGAGGGTGTGCCGGGTGTGTCCACCGGAGAGGTTGCGGACAAGTTTGTGGATGCTTTTGTACAGAGGGTGAATGCAGATTTTGCATGTGGGGAGCGTGCAACGGGGGAGAAGATCGAGGGTGTGTATAGTGTTCGGGAAGAGGATCTCCTCTGACAATAGACAAGATGGAACCAAAGCTTCACAGCGACACCGGTGTACATTATCAATCTGCATAGTAGTGTTGCACCCGATAGACTTCGACAGTCATCACAGTTGAAGAGATACCTAGGCGTACGCGTGTTCTGCAAGAAAATCAGGAGTAATGAAGTTGCCACCTTCATTAATAACTCCAAGTATATGATACCAATTATAGAAGGAAAGGAGATCCAGTAGACAAGGCAAGACAATCAAGTGCTCCACAATCCGTACTCGGGTATACCTCTTGATAACCACGTACCCAAAAAAAACATTAGGAATAAGAAGGAAATAGGTGTCGGAAAGTATATATAGAGAAAAGAAGTTGTCAAAGGATGTCACGCTGAAGCGCTGAAGTGGCCCCAGAGAGGCCAAAGGGGTAGAAAAAGATGTAGGGTATCTGTGATCACCAGCCATGATATGCGACCGACTCGCGTGAGTCAAAATGAGCCGATTGTTAGAGGGAGAAGTTGGCATGCAAATGGGATTGTGAATCGGACCGATCCATCTAAAGGTGTTCCTCAGCGCATGGAACGAGTCATTCAGAGGATGATGCACTGTCCCTTGGACCCGCTGGATCCTGCAGGCTTCACATCAAGAGCGACCTTGGCAGCTTCGTAAAAGGTCTCCCTGATACCGCGATTCTGAACAGCAGAGCATTCTACCGTATCAATCATATATCAATAGCTGATCGCCGACTCGTCGCTTAAGGAGTCTCTCACCAAGATATTTTACAGCGCCGATTTCCTTTGCTTTCGCTAATCCTTGTTCGAATGTGATAGCGTTCGGGTTGTCGTTCAACTCGTCGTCTTTGCGCAGATCGCATTTGAGTGCCGTGAGGACCAACTTCACGCCGGGGCAATTCTCGCGAATCTCGTCAATCCATTTCGTTGCCACGTTTTCGAACGAATCGGGACTATCGACCTGCACAAGAGAAGGATATGGTCAGGCTCTGTCACCAAACTTCTTTCCTTCAGATGCAGCAGGAGCCTCACGCTGAAACATAGCATTATAACATGTGTATCCTCGTAGGACAGTGCCCGTAATCGGTCGAATTCTTCTTGACCGGCTGTATCCCACAGCGACAACTCCATGTGTACGTTGTCAACGAAAATGTCTGGAACAAATGAGTACCTTTCGACCGGAGTTGTGCGAAATAGGAAGAATACCATGGACGTAGTTTTCTACCAAAAGGCAACTGTTAGCATCTACCGACTTTGCAACTGAAGCATGCGCTCACCAAAAACAGTCGGCTCACTATCAGAGTCGCATAGGTTAGCACAGGATTGATAACCGGGAAAAGAGAAGCTCACTAGACTGTCGGGAAAAATCTATCAGCATGGTTAGCAAATGCTCGATACATCGGTATGTAAAGACATTGATCGAGCTGCTGACCCTCTTGTAAACACATTCAAAGCTGACGTCTTGCCGCAAGCACCATCTCCTCTGTGGTCGAAATCAGTTAGTCAGGCAGCGGCCCCCTGTGATTAAACTTGAGCCGTATGAAAAACTAACAAGAGCACCATCTTGCGCTGGACAACTTTCTGGCGCCCGCACAGCTCCATTTTGTAACGCAGATTCGAGGATCCCTTGGCGATGTGGAGGGAGGAGTTGGATAAGGGGGGTTTCAATTGGGGTAAAGTCACGTAACGGCAGGTCGGATGTATATACCAAACGAGTAGGACAGCCAGAGGGTGAGAATACAAATGAAGGAGTGTTGAGAGAGGTAATGTCGCCCCCTAATAATAAATGTAATACGAATAGAATAGTGTTGTTAACTGTTAGTTATCTACCCCATAATTGGTAAGTTTAAGAATCGAAGGCGGCGCAAGTCATGCCTCGTGGACCGTGCAGAGTCTATGACATCGGATCCTCCTGCAGAGCTGGCAATCCGCGAATAGGACAATTGCCATCTGCCAAGAGTCTTAACGTTGATCTTGTTTCCAAGGGTAGATACCTCAACCATAGCCCCTGAACCTATCTCTAGGTAGTTAGGTATCAATGACAGAATTTCAGTTACTGACCGTTCATTTTCAATAGCCGCGTTGACGCTCATGCTGAGTCGCTAGTCAATCCGAGCCAGAAGCAAGAGCCGCGGTTCTTGTATGAACAACTCAGGCATGTCAGCACTCATGATTCAAGGTATTCACATACGCGTAACTGTCCAAGTATTCGCATCATCTAAGACACTTGGATGACAAGGATCTGAAGGCTCACTCCACTGTGTGATCCACTTCTGGATCTCTAGACTCAGTACTCAGTAGAGTCAGTGGCTCAGTGGTCTGGAAGCTGGAGCTTAGGGATAGCTAGCTTCTGGAGCTTGGTATTCCTCAATTTGGATTGACGTGAACTGAGGAATTTATACATAGTGTGAGGTGGGATATGTATGTACGCGTTATAATCGAGGCGTTTGAGATGCTTTGTGCCCCAACAGGATTGTATATCACTTGACCGTAAAGGAGACTCGAGGTTTACATCTTCCATTCAAAGATTCAATTGTAAGCTTGGTATCTCGAACGACAGCCCTTGAGCTGCAGTACTTGAGAGCTGTGTGTTATTGGGAATAATAACCATTATAAGCTACTCTATACTGAGCAAATACGAGAATCATGGGGTTCTCCAGCAAATAAGACCCAAATAAGCGGTGCAGAATGAAGAAAAACCGCTCAACGCGTTGTATATCTATCACCTGGACATTATTTTGACTGGCAGCGGCATTATTGTTCGAAATAATCAACAATAATCTAGTTAGGCGTTCGGGCCAATATCTATCTAGCGCGGGGGCAGCGATTGTGCCCCAGGCTCCGACGCTCCGATAGGCGCGGGAGCTCAAGCCCATTCCCCAGAAGCTATCATCATCCTTTAACGACTGGACGCATTTTCCTACGTTGACCCTTTGAGATACTGAATTCCTAAGTTTATTACTTCACTAATATTTAGACCTTCATTTCGAATCTCTTCGCTCGGCCACCCCTCTTTTAGCAATGTCTGACGATGATGACTTCATGCAAGACTCCGGTGACGAGGAGTATGCCACACACGCCCTCCACACGACCTCTTCCGTGTTGGCTAACTGATGATCATCTAGGTATGACTTTGAATACGAAGACGCAGACGAAGATGAGTCGGGGGACGTCGGAATCGAGAACAAATACTACAATGCCAAACAGATCAAGATTGACAACCCGGAGGAGGCCATAGATGAGTTTCTCGGTGTACCTGCAATGGAGGAAGAGAAAGGCGATTGGTACTACATCTCACTCTATTTGGACCGATCGGCTGAGGCAAAATCACTGACAACTTTGGAAGGGGCTTCAAAGGATTAAAACAAGCGATCAAGTTGGAGTTCAAGCTCGGGAGATATAGCGATGTAGGTCATCAGTCTTCGACAGTCGTCCTGTCTCGACGAAGGCTGATTACACCCCCAGGCAGTCGAACACTATCGAGAGCTCCTTACCTACGTCAAATCCGCTGTCACTCGCAACTACTCTGAAAAGTCGATCAACAACATGCTCGATTACATCGAAAAGGCTTCGGATGACGACAGGGCATATCAGTGCATGGAAGAATTCTACTCCTTAACCCTCAACTCATTTCACAACACAAACAACGAACGCCTGTGGCTTAAAACAAATATCAAACTGGCCCGTCTGTGGTTGGAGCGCAAGGAATATGGGCAACTGAGCAAGAAAGTGAGGGAGCTGCATCGTGCATGCCAACGAGAGGATGGCTCGGATGATCCCAGTAAAGGGACATATTTGCTTGAGTTGTATGCCCTGGAGATTCAGATGTACGCCGAGACAAAAAACAACAAACGGCTCAAGGCGCTGTATCAGCGCGCACTCCGCGTGCGGTCGGCCGTACCGCATCCCAAGATTATGGGTATCATCCGCGAATGCGGAGGCAAGATGCATATGAGCGAAGAGAACTGGGAAGAGGCCCAGAGCGACTTTTTCGAATCATTCCGAAACTACGACGAAGCTGGCTCGATGCAACGAATTCAAGTTCTGAAATACCTTGTCCTCACAACGATGCTGATGAAGTCCGACATCAACCCCTTCGATTCGCAAGAGACGAAGCCTTACAAGAACGATCCGCGCATCTCAGCCATGACAGATTTGGTCGATGCATTCCAACGGGACGATATACATGCATACGAAGCGGTCTTGAGCAAGAACCCGGACGTTCTGGCGGACCCTTTTATCGCGGAAAACATTGACGAAGTGAGCCGTAACATGCGTACAAAAGCCGTACTCAAATTTATCGCTCCGTATACGCGGTTTTCGCTCAGTTTCATCTCCAAGCACATCAAGATATCCGTCCCGGAAGTACAGGATATCCTGAGTTACCTAATCCTTGACAAGAAATTGAATGCCAAGATCGACCAAGAAAACGGAACGGTTGTTGTGGAAAGTGCCAGCGATGTGGATCGATTGCGTGCTCTTCAAGAGTGGAGCGCGTCACTCCAAAGCCTTTGGCGGGCGACATTAGTCGACGGCGAAGGATTCAAGAACGACGACCCGGCACAATTACATGGGATGAGAGGTGGTTCGATGCTTCAATCGGCGTTTGGAGACGAGGCGCCTACCGCGGGTTTACGTGCCAGCAACTTCCGAGTACGGACAGGGTGGAAGGGCAAGGGAGGACAGGGTTCCAAGGCCGGTTTAGGAGCCTTCTAGCCTTGGAACGGAAGGAGATATTGCCTCCGCGAAACAAGACCGGTTATGGCCCCTGTTTGCTGTATCTAGCCTGCAGGAGAACTGGCAGAATGGTGACAGAATCTTCCCGAGCTAAGAGATAACTAAGTAGCACTAAGAGTACGGAGTACTCCGTGGTCTACGCCCTAGGCAGTAGATGATCAACTGGTGGGTAATCAGAAACACGCAAGTGTTAGATGCTAGACAGTCCAAAGAGTCCGTAACTATCTAATGCAATATATATACTGGTGAGTGGTAACCGCCAGTGATTCGCTTCTTGATCACCCGATGCGTTTTGGCCGACTTACAGAGGAGTCCACCACCGATGATCCGCACTTTCCATTCTCGATTCAATAATTCGACTTTGAGAGCATGAGGGAAATTGAGAACCAGTCCACGGGAGGAGAAACACGGGAACGAAGGCTGAAGCATCGAGCAGCTTTTCAAGCACCTATGGACGGAACTCAACTAGACTGCAGACTGCAGCGGTTAATGTCGTAGTCGAAGGTACGATGCAACTGTATGACGGTGGACGACAGACACTTCATTCTGTGGAGATCGGACAATTCATCCTCCGTGGAAGTTTAGTTTACTCCCGTAGAAGGATCCAGGACGCGACACGGGCACTTACCGCTTAAGTCTTAGTCTAGGACTTAGATGAAGCGCTTCCGCGCTGATCTMTTATCTATCCTCGATGCTACTCTCTCTATGAATTATGATTTGACGGAAAATGGGAGTCAAGTATGTCTTTCATAGGTTCCCGGGTACTCCGTAGGTAGTATCAAATGTCTGACACTCACCGGACGGGATTCGAATGTTGTACGAAGTACACGCTACATGGGACTTGCTACGTACACATGTACCACGTAGTGTACTTGCTATCAGGATCATCCAGCCGCCTTGTTGCCACCTTGACAACAGTACTCCGTACCTCCGAGCCTCTGTCAAGTCTCTAGGGTGCCATCCATATTAGGTAGGTACCTTAGTACTTCCTGTATTCCGTGCGCAAGGTACGGACTCTATCCGCACACCGTATCCGTTCCTACAGAGACTTTCCCGTTGTGAACTCCTCCAGGTGGAGTGCTTTTGCCAATTGGCGGTCTGCCAGACGACACGGTCCAGAAACTCACCATTGCCCTGACTGTTTTGGTACGGCCCCGCTCTTACCGAAACCTTCAAATCCCGCGTCAATAGATTAATATTATTGTCAAGGATCCACTATATATCAATCATCCACTTTGGCCAACATGATCACCTTGGTCATAGTGTATCTAGACAGATAGTGGAAGTCGATCTACCATCGATCGTTCTTTAAAGAGTAGTAATTTCAGGCATGGTCCTGTCAGTTTGAGGTCCAATCTTTGGACAGTTGTTGGTCGCATCGAACGCGAACATATTGCCTTCTATTTACTGTTTTAGAGAGGTAAATACAGGACATACCTGATCATAGAAACGAAAGGCTGGCTTCGCGCTTTGGGTGCCGAGAAATCTCCGCGTTTATCAAATAATAAATAAATGTCAAATTATTATTGGTGAGTTTGACGGGGATAAAATTATATTCTTTCATTATTGGCAGAGAAACAACAAAGAAAAGGGAATCCTGGGTTCTCTAAACGAAAAAAAAGGGAAAAAAGAAATACTGTTGATATGTGAGGCGTAAAAGTACCTCATACCATGTTGTACTTTGTTGTAGATTGCTGCGTTGGAGCTGCGGTTGGATTTTCAATAGCAACACGAGAAAGTGCTGCCTCACACTCGCTTAGACCTCTGATATTAGAAGGATGCCATGTGCATGAAATGAACTGCAATGGAGTAATTAGAACAATGTGTAGCTTCTCCTTGGTTGGATGGAGCATGAAATGACACGAGGGAGTATACATTCGATGGGTCTGGATTCCCATGCAAAGGCAATAATAGACAGGTCAGGTAAGTAGGTAAATATTTCTCGGGCTCACCATCCCCGCCACGGCTACCGGGTCAGGGACTGGCGCCATCGTTCAGTCCGAATCATGCCTTGCAGCTATCAAACCACAATGGTGGGGATTCCACCAGCGGAAGAGAACAAAGGAAGGCAACCGCTAGTTAACGGGACTGCTGGATAGCCTGGTTTGTCAAACCAGCAACCATAGATCAAGCAATCAAAGAGCTCCATGGTCCAGCAGCTACTATGTGATATGTGTATGTGATTGCTTCGGAGATACTTCCGAGGCCGCATATGCAAGCCTCCTCCTAGTTGGATCGAGATTGGTGAACTTTACCAGGAAGACGTTCACCCATGCAATGGGATGATAGTCTGCTGTGATATACGGAGTATGGTCTTACTGATCGGCGTCCGAGTCAGGCAAGACCATACAACCGGGTAAATGTCAATATTGGGTAAGATCTGGATCAAACTGAACAGGCAGGAGTCTTGAGACCAGGTGAAGCGGTAGATGCACCAGCTGGATAGTTCGGAAGTATCAGCTAACGGATAGACCCTCTGAGACCATCAATAGGAAGGTTTAAGGGTCATAACAGTCAGAAAGAGTCACCATTTCTTAAGGATCTACTGGATCATTGACACCGAGACCCCGAGCGCATTGATTACAGGGAGGCAACTGCGTTCAGTGGCCTGATTCCGCAGCATATTCATGATAATGTCAGCCCCTGCTGGCGACGGTGATTGACTGGGTGACGGGCTATGACAATAAGCAAGTGGTGAATATCACACTTCAAACAGATCTGATTCCTGTGTACATCATCGTGAACTCGTCATCTGATGCTTTCTGCTGAACAGACTTGCTCATAATGTCATCAACTCATCATTTCATCATATTCTCATTGCAGAGTGGGGTTTGTTATTGGAAGCCTTACAACGTAGTCCTAACTCTAAATTGGTCAGCATCTGAAGAGCACTGACTTTCCAAGTGGCAACTAAGTTACCATTATCTCCACCATTGCCCTTTGCTCTCAATATCACAGACCTAGAGTACAGTATGGCAAGTTTGGAATGATGCCGCTTGTTTATGCTGAGTGACTGGATGAAACACTAGGCAATATCAGTGGTAGGTGACATTTGTCACAGGCTGCAAGTCGGCAGGCATCTACTTTGTAGTACTCCATACAGAGTAGTGCTCCTCCATACACATATTTAGGTGTGCTAATGCCTGATGACGCTCATTGCTATTGGACAACAGGCTAACCTATGCAGAAATTAAACAGAGTTCTCTGCTCATTTGATCAATGAAGTCGGAGAGAAAATTAAGATAAAATGTGAGCGCAACCACTGAATAACAATACTGATGTCCCCAAATTTTTTGTTGGTCGTTCGACATAATAGTCAAAAACAATGATGACCCACAAGCGAGAGATCCTGATTTCTTGGATGGCCCACTTCATCCTTCCTGTTAGGCTGTCAGTAACAATTAGTGGAGCTTGAGGACAACAGTTAAGAAGAACCCACAAATAATAATGACGATTAGCGCACAGCAACATATTTCCTGCTGTGACATGTGGCCGCTTTCGACTGCATGGGAAATCGAGGCAGAGGCGCAGAAATAAATGTTGCATCGAGATCGGGGATTCTTCTGGGGTCGGTTGTTTCTTTTTCTTTGTCCCTTTGTCACCTCTCAGTCATCTTCGTGGATCCCCATCTTCAGTTTCCTTTTTATTTTCCTTTTTTGCTTTTTCCTCGCCAGGATTCTGTGAAACTTAACTAAGCTGGGTCTACTTACCACAGTTTCCACCAGTACAGCGCCTGCCTTGGGAGGTCTTCTACATCCGTAGGTAACTATTTAGATACGACTCTGCATTGTATCTAGTAGAGTACGTAGACAGTTGCTGCGATCTGAGCACCTAGCTCGATACGTGCGTCACTTGGACACTTAGCTATCCGGCCCGTCACTCCTATAAATAATTGGATAGATATTCCGTACGACTGGGGCATCTCGAGGTGCACCGCAGCAGTCCCCCCCCGAATGACCACCAATCACGACAATCCGGCATTTGCAGCTTGTGATCGTGGTGTCTCGGACTGTTGAATAATTGCTCTCAAGTATCTGTATCTCTCGACTACTGCCGTACCAGTTCCCACATAGGTTCCTCCTGTCTCGTCTAGCTTTCTGAAAGGGTAATCTTCTCGAATCGTCTCTCCTTCAATTGTTCGTTTGATCATGGAGATCACACCTAGTTAGTTAGTTGCCTGCTGATTTGTCAAGCTCATGATCACAAGCCGCATACTTACGTACTGACAAGCTAGGTACGGTATGCTTGGATAGAAGGTGGACAATCCCAAAAAGCGTGTAACAGCAGCAACAACAGCACCGTAGCAATGCCAATTGGAGGAACCGGCACTTTGGGTTCATCATAGCAAGTGATCAATAATGGAAACAGGTGTACCTTAATAAATTTCTCCAGACTACAGGAATTTAAGATAGACAATGCAGTTGAAAGAGCCGACGCCTTTTTCCCCAATGATTCCGCTGCAACTATCTACTGGGAGACACACACACGCCCGTAAATGAGTTTGTTGTCCCTTGCAATTGTTTCCTTGTCTTTGGTTCCCTTTTTTTTAATTTTTCCAACTATCTTTTTGTCGCCACTATCACCAGTACGCATGTCTTCTTGATGCAGTGAATTCCTACATTCTGTCAGTTCCATTTGAATCTGGCCCATGTTTGGACGCCATCTACTTGCAGGTTTCAGAAGCGCTAGGAGCTATTACTCCGCGTAGTATTACTGCTCCAGAGCAATCTATCTGTTTATCTCATAAGCTCCTTTAACGCCTTTAAAGGCCTAAGAGTCTAACAGACCAAGACCCATTCCCATTGACCCGGGCGGAATCCACCAGTGCCTTACGGAGTACATTACTTTACCCAAAAACCCATCTTTTTTACTTTCTTGTCCTGACCGATAACGCCCACAACTTCGACCTAAATAATCATAAACCCCGCGCTTTTCCCCCCTCGTCCATTCAGTCATCTTTCCCGGCCATCCTTGACAGGTCAACCCAGGGAACTGCTCCCCGCGACCTCGACGGCTGGACTGGGATTTGGAGATAATAATCATAATAATCGCTGGTTACCTTCTTAAGCTCTTGTTTATCATCATTGTCGCTGTCGTCTGCCTCACTGTCGTCACTTTCACCTATAGTATCTCGGCAGGACTTTCCTGGCAGATATTCCTAAGTCAACTCAGAGTCGCCTATAGCATCCCTGTCTTCCACACCCGAGCTATCACCGCGGCACCACCATCAACATCATCGTCATTTTCTGGACTCTTCTTTTCCCAGGGATATATTATCAATCATTGGGTTCTATCATATCACGCACCAGCACGTGTGGGTTGGATATATGCATCCTTAGAAATTAGGCACGCAGGGCTACGAGGGACTACGACATTCTCAAATAATACCTCATCGACTATTGTGCATTATTGAATATCCAGCAACAGCAGAAATCGAAAGGTCAGAGCTTCATTTTTTTCGTTTTTCTTGCTTGTCATAATTCCTTTTTTGGATCCCATCCCCGTTGCCAACTTACCACTCTTATCACCGCCTGCTATGATGACTTCCTCATGTCCGGATAAAAGCACATATGCTCCATCCACTGGTCCATTTGGAGTAGGTTGGGGTATCACAAGAGAAGCAACAACCCTGATAAATGTGCTTATACAATCGTATATCACTTCGTCTTCGGTTGAGGCCCGCAAGCGAGTCATGGTTTCGTCCGAGCATTCATATCCGTGCTTCAATTCGTTCGTCCGATGGACCTAAAGGGAATCCTTGCGAGGCGATGAAGTAGACCCGGTCAAGGATATGGTTCGTCAACGGGCTTCCGACCCATCTGATGCTGTTTTCGATGTCGATGGCCCGGTCCAGTCGAGCACGAACCTCTCAATCGAAACGCTGTGTCGCTTTTTCTGGACTCGACTCGAGCCTGAACCTACCACCATGACTACTGCAGCTGACAGCCCTACACACCTCGTCTTTATCTAGAATCGTTTACCCCATCTTTTCGGTCCTTTATTTTGATTGTTCACAATCGCGAAAAACGTTCTGATAAACTTTGTTTGGCTTCTACTGTCTACTTTGATCGCGCATTGTCTGCCTACCTAAGCCATTTGTGACGTACTGTGTCTGGCTGGCGCTTAATTCCCTTTTCCCCATGATTGGTTAATCCTATACCTCACAGCCGTTTTCCACTATTCCCTTGTCTCCAAACACGACACCTTGTTCAACATGCTAAGGCTTGATGTGCATTGCTAAAGTGTACCGAATTTTAGATCGTCGCGCCTGTCAAGAGACTGTCAAGAATTGCGCACCCGCCTCGTCAGGTCGAGGGGACTACCCACGGACCGAACCAACTGCCGTTCCCTGTTCCGCCACAGCACACCCTGTGCAGATGATGATCGCTTCTCCTGCCTTGTACGTCTACCAGATTCTTCGCTGCAGTTCTTTTCTCGGCTGCGAAGAAAGGAAACTGACACCGGAGTCTTAGGCTTCAGTGAATCCACTCCAGAGATTCAAAGCCCTCGCCGTACGGAGTCTACGTCCTTGAATGCCATGTCCTTGTCGGATATTTCTTGGAATCCCCTTGGTCTCTCAAATCATTTCCCAGGCAGACAGGACTTGTACCAGCAAGATCTTCAGCCTTCTGCTGCTTTTCTCACCCACGAATTCTCGCACCTCTCGGATTCTTTCTATACAAAGAGAACACCACGTTACAATATGAATACACTATCTCCGGATGAGATGAAACGGTTTCAGGAACTGTCGAACGAGTTCGAAGCGGACGTTCAGGTAAGCGATGGCTGTTAGCGGCTTGCGCATAGAACTCGACTGACGATAGGTGCCAAAGGGCCCTTTGGTCTCCATGAAGCAATCGAGCAATGCAATTGCGTTGGAATATGCGAATGCGGATCCTACCTATGTCACAAAAACCAACGTACGATTGCCGCTTCCCTTTTTTAGTTTTCCCTTCGACGGATGCCCTACGGGTCTAACAATCCACACATAGGCACTGGCAGTGACGCATCCTTTTACGCGGATTATGAAGGGGGACGGGAATTGTGGTTGGAGGGGTGAGCAGTTATCCTTTTAGAGACTCGTGGGTCGTATTCGATATATGCTGAATGGTCTGTAGCGGTTGCGTTCGGCTACTTCGAGAGCCTCTTCAATCTCCGAGACACGCTGCAAGTGCACCGCGAACTATTGCGGATCAAGTCGCTGAGCTCTTTGCTTGATCAAGTCGGCCAACAGGAACATCTGTACGAAATATTTGTCGAAGCCACGGAGCAAGTCTTCACACAAGTTTCGGAAGCCATCCAAAACGGCGTACACGACGAATCTTTCCTGGTGGATGCCTTCAATATCGACTATAACTCGAGCGCCGTCATCACTCATTTTAGAGTCAGTATTTCTCCGTCACATTCAGATGTCTTATCTCAGTGTGAAGACCTGAGCTTGGCGGCTGGCAACACTGACT
The DNA here is from genome assembly GCF_018340605.1 of Aspergillus pseudoviridinutans. Taxonomy (NCBI): domain Eukaryota; kingdom Fungi; phylum Ascomycota; class Eurotiomycetes; order Eurotiales; family Aspergillaceae; genus Aspergillus; species Aspergillus pseudoviridinutans. The sequence continues at coordinate 2,278,122 of NW_025091284.1, forward strand.
TGCGAACATTTCTATAGCTTCTCACAAGTGCATGGATGAAATTGAACCCTCATAGGTATCAGGCCTTCCTCTCGTTGCCTGTAGACCAGTACTGCGCAACGCGAATTGAGACGGTCAAAACCGAAATCGACGAAGTTGGACTTCAAGCATTAGTCGATGGTGTGATCGACGGGTCCGGCTTCGCAGTTGAGATTCTATACCTCGACCGCAGCGCAGGTGACGCGGTCACTCCTCATCTGTTGACGCCAAGCCGGCCCAGCTCTGCAACGATCCGACTGCTGTATCGTCCGTAAGTCATTGAGCGTCACAGCTTGGTTTTAGATTTCAGGGCGCTGACATTCTTGATCCAGTGGCCACTACGACATCCTTTACCGTCTCGAACCTACTGTGAATATGGAACCCGTGGTTAATTACCAATTCGGAATGACCACTAACTACTCCCCTTGGGATCAAGGTGCTCTTTCGTTCGACGTGAACTCTAGTCTGATGTCAATTCCTGGTCTCATGATGGATCCGTCGTTTGGCCTCACGCCAGCTGCTCCTGCTGCGATATCTCCCGCAATGTCTCCCGCGCCCCCCAGTCCTTACCGGGTATCTCCACCTCACGAAGTTTACCAGCCGAGTATGCCCAGCCCTCCGGCTGCCATTCCAGCAACGTCACCACCTCCTCCCCGAATGTCTGGGCCTCCGCCGCCAATGAGCTCGTTGCCAAGTCGCTCGTCTGACGGACCTCAAATTCGGCTGAATCCATTGGTTATGAAACAAAACTTAAGTCATTCCCTACCTGTCACTACTCCATTCAAGAAGTAAGCTGGGTCCGGTTGCTCTTTTCGGGTTGTTGATACGTTAGGAGTCGGCACTAACATGCTTTTCAGCTCTCCCTACAACCAGGCCCACTTTCAGAACCAGGACTTTGAGCCAATTCATTGGGAGCCCAGCGAGTCCCGAAAGTAGCACCCGAAATGAGCTGAAAACAAGTGCCAAACAAATATAACCCAAGCGACAGACGACTCTTCTTCATGCTATAAAGTTATGAGAAAAACGTTTTATGCTTCCGTGCAGCATTGACTCAGGCGATAAGCGGCATATTTCATGCAAGTCCGCGATTGCCCGACGTACATCAAGAACCTGTGCTTTGTCTGTTAATCTAGCATTGTGATGAGCTGGAGATGTTTCAATTCATCTCATGGGTTTTCCAGTTCTTTTAGCGTCTCTCTTAGTGCGTATTGCATGGGTCTGAGCGTGCTCGACGGTTCTTTTTCCTTTTTACCCCCGTTTCTTTTCAACGGCTTCGTTTTTCGTTATGGGGAGGACTGTACCTTCAATCAGATTGGCCTGGGGTCATATGCTGAATGTGGCAACTAGCGTTTGGACTCTTTCTTAGAGAAATTGACAATACCTCAAGATTGACAGGTTCCAAAAGGTCGACTCTCGGATCTCGTGGAAGCAGAAACTAGTCGGTCACCTGGGCTAGAGGCTGTGATAGGTCTGATCGTTCATGTTCAATCGCCATCGTGCCTTGTTTGTAATGCACCCTTGAGCTCCTTGAGCAACTTTTCTTGTCATGAAATGGAGAAAGAGTATGGAGGTCATCTCCTGGCCACTACGGATGCGAGCAGCATTGACTTGACCAGCCGTATGCAGTGATCACAGGCCGTTCTAATATTATTATTCCATTATGTAACAGTGACACCTGGAAACGGACCCATAATAGGAGAGCAGAAAACCGAAAGTCCATCTAACGCCAGAGCTGTCAAGGGACAAACAGAACTCCATAGACAAGAATGAAGTGGAGAGGAACCATTGGGGGAAGTCCGCGAGTAGCGTGATTAGCAATACATATGGATAGAGAAACAAGCACAAGACACATATCTGTCAGGTCATAACGGTCATCTCCAGCTTTCCTCTAGGCCTTGATGGACCGGAACAACATCGACGGCAGCGCCCTGAGCACCTGCCACAGGAAGAACAGGTTGTCGGTCGCCGGCGCACTGTCGTATTTCAGACTGCGCTCAGGCACATCCGCCATACCGAGGATGGTCTTGACGAGCGGTTCGGCAACGATCGTCCGGAGATACATAGCGATGAGATCATGGCCGTTGGTGATTCCCCCGCTACACCATAGATTGCCGTCATGCACGGCGCGCAGCGAGTCATCCCACTGCGTTTCGGGGAACTTCTCCCGCAGCATGGGGATCATCATGCGAGGGCCCGTTGCGCGCTTACCCGTGGCGATCCCCGCGTGCGCGACGACCAGGATCCCCGTGCAGATGCTGAGGACGTGCGTGCCTGCGGTGTTGTGGGCGCGGATGAAATCCAGATACTCTGCTTCCGGGACAGTCGAGGGCTCCGGGCCTGGGATGAGAATGATGTCTAGGGCACCTGGTTGGACGGCGGGATCGGTGGGGGAGTGGGTGAGTTGTAGGGAGAGGTGGGAGGTCGTTGCCTGGTGGGCTTTTGGGCCTGCTTTGCCGATGTAGACCACTGAGACAGGGCGGCCGAGCTCGATTAGGGGTTTGGGGAGGTTGCAGGCAGTTAGGTAGGAAGGGTCAATCATGAAGAGGAGGTCAACAGCGGCGAGGTCCAGGAGTTGGACGTTGCCGACCAGGAGGACACCGATGCGGAGGGGCTTGCGGGTCATTGTGCTTGTGTGTTGTGCTTAGGATGAAATTAGGGGAGACGAGGTTTGTCTTTTGAGGTTGCTCAGATAGATAGAGCTTGGTGAATATTGGATGATGAGAGAGGTGGTAAATCAAAGATGTACTGGAAAAGTAGTAACGGGAAGGAGCAACGGACGAGTATTATATGCCTGCTTCTTAAGAAATCAATTATAGTGGAGGGATGTAGAGTAGATTGTCTGGGCAACGCTCTGAGTGTCTGTGGTACAAGCACAAATGGATAGATGAGACAGCAGTAAACGAGGCTTCACTGTCACCTTGGGGAAGTAAGAATGTTGTCCCAATTCAGGCACAGATGAAGCCTCATTGGCAGGACAGAGATCCAGACTCACGGGGATGCCGGTGCTTGAGCGCAATTGAGCAAATTGAGCAAGATATGACTGCATCTGGTGCAAGCAGTGGTCACTTCTTTGTTTCACCTCTTCTATCCTTGAATTGGACTCCTCAGTGGTCCTTTTGTATTGTCTGCGGTCGGTTGGGATACAACCAGCTTGTAATCACCATCATCTTGACATATTTGACAGGTTCAAGAGATATCTTATTCTCCCGCAATATCCTTAGCTCCTTACCTTACAGTGGCTATCACATGCTTTCGTTCCATCACTTCTCGTCAAGGTCGAAAGGTCCAAAGTCTGCCGATGCAGATTGCCTGCCATCTCTGTGTCTCTTTGACGGATTCTTTTCTCCTCTCTTCGACTCGATATGATGAAAGAATCGTTTGATTGCTAAATTGACTTTGATGGCTGATGCTTATTGTGCCCTTGGTCGCCCCCACATTGATTGGCAACCTGGGTCGGCTTCTCCCCGGCTGTCGTCGGTGTACTGTCCTCCAGCTGACTAGGTACGTGCCATTGACTCTGTTGGTCCGTTTACCTGCACCATAGCTTACTCCTTATCTCATTCCCAGGTTAATCCCTTGGTCTGTCCTACTTGGCTTCTGACGTGAGATCCGTTGTTCCTGCTGTGTAACTGTCTCTTAGCGAGAGAACAACAGTTTGGGAAATGCCTGAGAATTTCACCCGGACAAGGGTTCTCCGACTCTTGTCATTTCAGGGCAATGATGGACCAGGCTGGTGGAGTACAAACTTTCATTCGGGAGCTCCATCTTGCCACAAAAAGTCTCCCCGCATTTTATTCCCCATGTTCTCTAACCGGCTCGGTGCTGGTCCGGTCACGCCTACGAGTCTGGCCGAAAATGATCATGACTATAAAATCCTTTATTGGCCGGAGCACTCAACTCCGTTTCTTCAACAATGCTTCTGTATCATGCTACTCAGCTTCAGAGACGGAGTACAGTCGTGCGGAGTTCAAGGATCAACTCGCGCAGAAATCAAGGAAGACGAGGGGTATATAAGAATCACTTGCTGATGAGAATGATCGCATAGAACAAGATCAGCACTTCTGAGATAATTGATGGACAGCAAGAATGACTGGGACTATGGACAATACTCCCAAGGGGAGCTTTTCCCTCATCTATCAGAATCCCTATCTTCTCGGGGTGGCATCAGTAAGTCCACTCTCTGACGGAAAGAGACAGCCAGGGCGCGATCCTGACCGTTGTCTACAGTTCTCAACCCTCGGTGGGTTGCTCTTTGGCTATGACCAAGGTGTTATTTCCGGGGTTATTACTATGGAGTCGTTCGGAGCCCGCTTCCCCCGTATATACACAGATAGCAGCCTCAAAGGATGGTTCGTGTCTACGCTCCTGCTTGGTAGGTTGAACCTCCTGGGCTTCCCCTCCAAGAACAATATTGACGCCTTGTTAGCTGCCTGGTTTGGCTCTCTCATCAACGGACCCATTGCCGACAGACTTGGACGCAAGCTGTCAATCAACCTAGCAGTTGTAATTTTCGTCATTGGTTCGGCCATTCAATGCGGCGCAGTGACAATCCCGATGATCTTTGCCGGTACGTTTCACCATACACAAGACACATCAGAGTTGCTGATCGCTTGTAGGGAGAGCTATCGCAGGTCTGGCGGTTGGTCAGTTGACCATGGTGGTTCCTCTGTACATTTCAGAGGTATGTACATTCGTCTGGCAGAGGAAGGAGAAGAAAAAGGTTACTAAGGATTGGCAGGTTTCTGTTGCCGAAATTCGAGGTAGCCTTGTCGTCATTCAACAACGTACGTTAGTCCATGGTTATTCCCTTCGGTCATCTGCTGACTTGACAGTCTCTATAACCATTGGTATTCTGGTCAGTTATTGGATCAACTATGGCACAAACTACATCGGAGGGTCGCGCTGCGCCCCGGATGTTCCTTTCAGCAATGGTGCCAAGTTTGATCCCTATCGCGATGTGCCATCGGGCGGTTGTGACGGACAGTCTGAAGTGTCCTGGAGATTACCCTTGGCTCTTCAGATCGTCCCAGCCATGATCCTCGGGCTGGGCATGTTATTCTTCCCTGACACTCCTCGATGGCTAATGATGAAGGAGCGATACGATGACGCGTTGAGGTCACTGTCCAAACTGAGACGGAAAGCTAGGGACTGCCCGGAACTCGTTAATGAATACCTGGAAATCAAAGCTTCAATTTTGTTGGAGAACACCTTTGCGCGAGAACATTTTCCCAACATGTCTGGCCTTCGATTGCATGCTGCTCAGGTGAGTGTCCTTAATCACAACTCTTTCGTTTTCGGAGCAGTCTCACTGAAGAGGACAGTATCTCTCATTCCTCACCACATGGGCCCGGTTCAAGCGCCTGGCAATCGGATGCTCCATCATGTTCTTTCAGCAGTTCATGGGCTGCAATGGTGATTCTACGTGGTTATCTCTTGTTTTGCTACTACTAACATAATCTGCAGCAATGATTTACTATGCCCCGACGATCTTTGGGCAACTTGGGCTGGACGGTAACACGGTAAGCTTACAAGTGTAAGAGTCAAATTAGTTAGCTTGACTGACTCTCCTCGTACATCTTAGACCTCACTCCTCGCTACCGGCGTCTATGGAATCGTGAACTGCCTCAGCACCCTCCCAGCACTTTTCTTGATCGACAAGGTTGGCCGTCGTCCTTTGTTGATGTCTGGGGCCACAGGCACCTGCATTTCCCTGGCCATCGTAGGCGGCATTATCGGCGCCTATGGATCAGACTTGGTCAATCATAAATCCGCTGGGTGGGCGGGGATTGCCTTTATCTACATCTACGATATCAACTTTTCATACTCTTTCGGTCTGTGTGCCCTCGTCTCGTAAGGTATCTGACATTTGACTAACTGAGAACAGCACCCATCGGTTGGGTCCTGCCCTCGGAAATTTTTAACCTTTCCATCCGCTCCAAAGCTATGTCCATCACGACCTCGGCGACTTGGATGTGCAATTTGTATGTGGTTCATTGAATGTCATAAATGAGCGAAGCAAAAGGCTACCATGAGCTGACACCTCGCCTTTCCAGTATCATTGGACTGGTAACCCCAGATATGCTCGACACAATCACCTATGGCACCTATATCTTCTTTGCAGCATTCTGTCTTTTGGCGCTGGCTTTCACATTCTTCTGCATTCCAGAGACACGCGGGAAGGTTCGTCGCCCTGTTCCCATCTCTTTCCTACTTGTGCTGCGCTGCAATTGTGGATTGGCGGCGGCTAACTTGAGAGTCCAATCAACAGACTCTTGAAGATATGGATCTCACCTTCGGTGACACAGCAGCCCATGAGGAGAAGCAGCGCATCGTCCAGATCGAGGCGGAGCTCCGGGAAACTCATGCCGGCGATCCTGAACTCGAGAAAATGCCATATGCGCGGCAGGAAGAGGATGTCTAGAAGATCAAAGAGTATATTCAGCGCCGTCACTGGGAAATCACGGTTCCTTTCGAGTTTATCGGAGTAACGTCGATGTCGTCGTTATGAACTCTCATGTTCAGTATGTGTGATACCACGTTCGATTCTGTTACAATACTTAGCCACAGTTGAATCAGTGGAAGTCGGTCTGAGGCGTGAAATTCACCCATTCAGAGAAATCCATTCCCCCTAAATTCAACTCCTGGTCCACATCCGGGAACATACTCCCGAACATGGGATCGTTGAGGAGCTGATCTGAGAACTGCATCAGCATCGGCGGCTGGACCGCGGTTGACCCCTCCGAGACGGAGGAGGTATAAGCAGGGGAGCAAAGCCTATTCACAACTTCTAGACAGCGGGTGGCGAGACGGTTGTTGCTTAGAGAAGGGTGGGTGAGAAGTTTCTTGGTGGTCTCGATGTCTTGAAGCCAGGCGGGGGCGTCCGTGCTGGTGGGATCTGTCATGAGGAGTATGATAGGGATCAGGCCAGCCTGGAAAAGGAAGTAACTGTACATAAATCCATTAGCGTTAAGTGCCTCGAGCATTTTCGAAGATTGTGGTAATTGAACGCACAGCATGTACCAAGCCCCCAGTCTCGTGCAGATGTGATTATTGACAAAGTCCGAGATGGACGAGATGGTCCACCGGGCGTTACGAAGGCATAGCATCCTGCACTCCGTCTCGAGCGGATCCTCGGGTTCCGGCGGCGAGTCCGGCGTCGGCGTCCATCTTCTCGACGCCCAGCGGAGAAGGATGGGCCGGTAGAGGAGGATTCTCAGATTCCAGTGCCGCCACATGAGGCGGTTGCGGACGAGAGCGAAGTTGTCCGACTCGGGTGTAATTGGTTGCTTGAAGTAATGCGGCAGGCTGTTGTACCAGTCTTCCATGGGTTTTGAGAGACCCAATGTCTCCTCCGCGGTTAGGCTTGGTGTTGATATCAGACGCTGGTAGACGCTATTGGTGTGTAGGTGGAATTTCGCCTGCGCGATCATGCCTGAGTAGATAGTCGGCCCGTTCTCCTCGGCGGGTAGCACGGTGGTTGTTGATGTGAGAGCCTGTGATTTGCGTTAGATATTGAATGAGCTCATTAGAATGCTTGTGGAGGGGATTAGTATTACCTCGTCATGAATGTTGAGAACGTGTTTTGAATCCATGACACTGTCCTCTGGTAAGAGGATAGGTCGACCAAAGGTTTTCGCCGCGCCACTGTCGAATATATACACACCCCACCATAATCGTCTCCTCATCTCTCGCTGAAGTAGACTGATTTTCCACCCTGGGAACTCCTTGTGCAGACCAAGGCTCATGGCCATTCGCACAGCCAGGCCCAAGAAATTCCAGCCGGTGTTCGGCTTGTTTCTCTTTTGCGCATAGTTACTCAGAAGCAGCAGGGCCAAAATGAGAGTAAGATTTCCTGTCTCAAACACAGACACCTGCTGCAGGTGGCTTCTGGCTTCCTGGTAGAATGTGATATCAAGGTCGGAATTGTCATCTCCAATGCTCCACGCCCCAAGGGCTAGAATGGTATTGAGGAGAATCTGCCACGCCTGTCCATGGGGCCGGGGAGCTTGTTCATAGAACTGCGCTTTGAAGGTAGCTTCGTGCACAAATGGATAGCTGGTATGGTAGTTGAGAAAAAAGGCGTCCATGAAGGCTTGTTCAATGAGCCCGGAAGGTGCAGTGCTCAGAAGCTGGCTTTTTAAAGGCACTCTTTCCGCTGGCTTATTCGGACTAGCGGGAAAATTCAGATCGAAACCATGCTTCAATAATGCTCGAAGAGGCACCACACTGGAAGATGCGCCTGTGGAGGGAGTTAGCAGCCGTTTAAAATTTCCTATGTTTTGGTCCGACACGTACCGAAATAACCTGTTCCTTCGGGCTTTATCGACAAGGCGGCCATTCCATCCGTCAAATCGCCTACTGTGATTCTGTTCTCGGCCCAATCGAACCCGTCCGCTTGTTGCGGAAGAGCTTCAGGGGCTGGTTCGGTTCGATCTGCCTCGGCCTTGGCTGGGGTTGAATGCCTTGATGAAGACTTGGGCGAAGACACAGGCTTCTGCGGTGCATCTTGGTCCTGCAGCAACGAGCGAACAGTAGCGTCCAGGTCACCTCCAGGGAACAGCCTTCCTAAAGCTGTTTCAAAGGCTTGCAGGCGCTCTTCGACGTAGGTTAAATGTCTGACAATAACGCGTTAGCCATTCTGTAGTAGTAGCAACGGAAGAGCAAACTCACTGTCGAGTGAGAGGACTTCTGGTGATTTTTGGACTGTAATTGCATTCTTTGTTCAGCTGCTTGCATTGAGCGCATGTGGGTCGTTCTTTCGAACACTGTGAAGTGTCAATTAGGGGTTTATCTGGTCATAGCAAAATGGACCTAACATACCCTAGACTTTCTTAAACGGCACTCATCGCACTGGAAACAAAATCAGTCACTCCCGATTCCTTGACTAGGATTGGTGGAAGTCTGGGGCACCTACAGCATATGAGTGAGAATCACGAGTACTGGCCATTTCTATCGATGATAATCTGGTTGTTTGTAATGTAGTTCAGGTGTACGTTGAGAGTTACACCAGACTGGTAGCATCTAATCGAGTATAGCAGAATTAGCACTCAACGCCGGTTTCATCATTCCGCATCTTCTCCCCTGTACCGTAGTCAAGCATGAGCTCATTGATTTTGAAAGGAATCAATGCGCAATGGCCAGGGTGACTGGCCGTATTGCAATCTACATGGGAGAATAGGGGGTCCAGAAGAATTGACAGGGCATTTCAAGCAATGAACATAACCCGTATTCACACCAACAGGCGGTATACAAGTATTTAAAGACAGATGGACTTGCGACAAGACAAATCGGGAAATATCAATTGAATAAACAGAACATGACCAGGGAATCTCACGGCGAGAGGATATCGTGGGGCCAACTCACGATCGGCATAGGAACAGTATAGGATCCACGCTTCAGGGACCGGACAACCAGAAGTCACAAACTGATGCAGTTTCCAAACCCATGGGAAGGTGAGAGGATAGCCTTCATTCGACTTGGTATTTGAAACTCAGACTACTGGATTCTGAGTCGAGACATCCTCGTTTTGTGCTGGATGAGAAGAAAGTCGTGTGGGGAAGTGGCAGTCAGTCAGGTGATGGGCGCAAAATTTTGTCGAATAACAACGATCCATTGTTGTCCTCAGGCACATCTGGCAATTCGGGTCGATTGGGGATCAGTAAGTCTTAGGGAAGAATTACAAATTACTTGGTACTTTTTATGATATGCTACAGCTCTATCATTCAGGCCCTTTGGCAATGTCATTTCTGGAAATGTCTGCTTATTTCGCCGATTGTTGAATAGATCAGGCTTGTGTTGTAGTATGCTTCGGCTCGAGGAGTTGCAGTACACCTGCCAGAGTAACTACAGCATTGTTGAATTTAGAGCAATTGGAAAGGGATACATTGATAGAACGAGCAATATTGAGTTATTTTATGGGCCTCGCTGCATATGATCAATGGCTGACGAGCACGTCCCACTACCAGCCTGGCTGCATCTTAGCCCTTCAACGAAGTATATTTATGCAATTCTCTCCCCATATCACATGTCTCTTTCCATGCTGCGTATGCTTTCTTTTCTATCGCCAGGATGAGCTTTCAACGAGCTCATTGCGACTACTAGAAACTAGAATAAATGAGATATCTTGAGATAAAAAGCCAGCAGGACCTCTAGATTCGTTCGAGCGCAGACTTTGAATGGCATCCTATTCATCCCAGCTGCCTGAGGCAAGGAGGCTGTCTTGGCATCCACGCGGATATCGACCAATCAGTCATATTTTCTATACAACGTCATCTCCCCGATACTAACAATATCGGACTAAATTCCGCACAATTACGGTACTCTCAAGACAGAGCTCATCTGGGATTTACGAATATCAGTTTTGATTGCGCTCACCGGTGCAACATCCTGGAGAAAACTGTCGTTTGATTATGCCCTCCCAACCAGCAGTACCGCCCCTCCTAACGCCATATGTAACGTCCCTCCCTCCCTCCTCTCTCACAGTCTTGTCCTCAGTCCTAAACGCAACGGGCAATTGGCTCGTCCTGCGATTTCTCTATGCTGCACTGAGCGCGCCGTCCAACTCGTACACTGCGTTCGGTAGCGATGGCGTTGATGGGCGGAAAAAGCGCAAAGTCGTGCTTGTAAGTTTTTTGCGGGGTTGGGATTTTTGGAGGACAGAAGCAAAGAGATTGGTAAGTCTGCTCCCCCTACTCGAATTTTTCCTAGCTCAAAAGTGTAGTCGCTGTCTATGGGCTTCATTATTTATGACTTCCATTCCCTGAATTTTCAATCCAGTAACAGACTGACACTCCTAGGGTTTGGACCTTGCGCGCCTGACAGACAAGGGCCAATTTGCCTTTGTCGATGGACTCTCGGAACTCTTCTACGCGCCTTCGGCGACCCAAAGATCACCGGCGCCAGCATCCTCGCCCTCTGCCATTCCTCCAAGGACTGTCCTCCCTCTGCGCACATCCCCAGGCACTGTGCCGGGACGAGCTCCGCAGCCTCTGCCGCGACCGAGCTCCACGGTCCCGAGCACAGCCTCGGCCGAGAGTGGACGTACTAAACGACTACATTTCTCCGGCAGCGGGTTCGGAGCCCTTGACGCACTCGAGAATGACATCGCGAATGTGATCGGACAGCTCAAAACCTCGAAAGAGGGAGATGAACGGGAACCCGAAGTACTACTGGTCATTGACCAACCGGACATGCTCCTGGCCGCTTCGGGTCCGAATAAGGGTATAGGCGCTACTGAGATGGGCGAATGGGTCATGGGACTACAAGAGGTACGATCATCGAGGGAGAGCCAATTACTGTGCTGACCGAGTGTAGCATGCTTATGCGACAATCCTGACGCTTTCCGCCGATTCGCCGTTGATACACAATGCATCAACATCCGCTCCGCAATCGGCAACGCCATTGGAGATGGAGCATGCCACCTTTGCCATTGGATCGGCTCATCGGGCAGAGATGGTCATGCAACTGCGCAGTTTGGAAACGGGTGCGGCCAGGGATGTCAGTGGAGTACTGAGGATAAGTAAAGGAGGCGCCTGGGGAAGGGGTGAAAAGACAGGTGCTGAGGGTGATTGGGAAGAGAAAGAGGTGTTGTACTTCATTCAAAGAGACGGAGGCGTCAGGATCTTCGGAAGAGGGGAATAAAAGTGTTGCCTCAGTTGTCGATGGGAAATCTATCTCTTCCGGAAATCAGGCGTTCTGAGGCGCGGAGGACAAAATCAAACCAATGCGACGGCGGGTACGAAATCGTCGTTTGAAGTGTTTTTTTCGGTCTGGATATGCAACAGGCCTGTACAATGCGAGAAAACGGGTAAATTCAGTAAGACAGATCGTAGCATTGGGAAGATATCACAACACTGCATCTGCCACGCGGGATATTCGCCAGCCATAAACAAGGAAAAGAAATCCACGGCGTGCTTTCCCTTGCAAAAATCCCTCGAATTTTTGTTCGGTCTTCCATTTGTCGTCAAATTTGTGCCCATTTATTCTTTTAGTCTAGAACATGATTGCTATGACGGCAAAGAGAAGACCCGTCCCAACACCAACTCCATGGGAAAGCGTCATTTTCGCCTTGCATTGAAACCGGTCACTTCAAATGCCAGGACATTCATACCAGCCCTCTCCAGCCTCCGAGAACGAAAACGCGACGTCGAATTCAATTTAGTGGTTCTCGGGACCACGGGCGCCCTTGGGAGTGCCGACCTGGAAGCCGTTCTTGAAGCGACGGTGAACATCCTTGAGGTGGCTCATTCTGCCGGTGCCGGTGGTCTTTCTTCTCTTGGCCTTCTCGCTCCAGTTGTCTGTTGTTAAAAGAAAATCCGTAAGCCAACATTCAAAAACTCAACCGCACAACCGTGCTTGAAACGGTCCCATTGTCGACCAAGCACGGGTTCAAACAAAAGAGATAACGAAAATCGGGGAGTCCGTACACTTGCGAACCTTAGCGGAGGGGTAACCGCAGTTGGCACAGGTCGACTTCTGGATGTGGAAGGAGCGGCGGCCTGCAATTGAAAATCACGAGCTGTTAGCCCATCTGAATCCTATCGTTTTCCTCCGGCAATATTCCAACACCGTCTCCCATATAGAGATCCGCATGAATCTTCCGCCGGAACAATCTCGAAAGGTGTAATACTGACCACAACGCCGGCAGAGGGTGTGAGACTTGTTGTGGCGCTTGCCGAAGCTGGAGGTACCCTTCGCTGTAATCGTTGTCAGTCTGCTAGAATCTTTCGACGAGAAAGGCCATCGGCGCTCGCTGAAATGTCGAATGTGCACGTACTCATCTTGAATTAAGGAACTGCGGAATTGACGCAAAATTAGTACAATATGTCGCTTGAAAATAAAGGAAAAAGGGTACGGCAACACACGCAATAGCAACTTACCTGGCGATTCCGTTGAAGGGCTGGTTGTCGTTGTCGTCGTCGCTGGGCGTATCGAAAGTTGCGCTGAGATCTGGGGCGGGTGTCGCTAAGCGAGTTGTGGTATCCAGGGCTTGTGCCCTTGTCCCGTGATTCCAGAATCTCCCGCGAACTTAGGGGTCACCTGACGTCCGAACTGGACATCGACGCCACTATAGATGCACTAGTCCATTTCAGGATTAGCCTTCTTTGCTTAACTACTCTAGTCTACTTAAGAATTGCACTGTCCGTCCAAAGCAGAAGACTTCAATCGCCTGCAAGAGCCAGGTGAACTAGCGTTCGATCGTCTTAATTGTTTGTATATCTCACTAACGGGATAAATCGCATGATGATAGTCCTAGGTATAGAGAACATTCTCCTGAATACAACTTAAATGGGTATTGAGTAAATGAAGATCAGCCCCAAAACGCCCTCCTAGTGATGCAAAAATGGCATATGCGACAATTATAATTTGAAGCTTAACCTAAGGTGTCACAATCATTCTTTCCCGATGAACGAAGCCATTGGATCGTCAGCGGCGAGACGGCTTCGTTTGTATGACTCCAACTCTTCCTCACTAACACCAGATTTCATCTCCATCATTGTTCTCTTCTTAGTCGTAGTCTCGGTGTCTGCTTTTCGCTGACTGCGATCGGCCGAGTCCTCGGCTTCATGGATGTTGTTTGTCTGGCCCTTAGCCGGAGCGGATGTTTGGTCACTCGCCTCTGGCCCAGGCAGCAAACCCATCGACCTCATTTCTGCTTCCTCGAATGCTTTCTTACCATCTTCACCGGTACAATAGCTATTTTTCACCGTTGAAAAACAGCAAGCGTAACCCCACTGGAAGTCATGCCACCAGCTTCCAAATACTGTAGTGTGGTTGTTCACCAATACATCTTCTGGATATTTGGACTTGACTGCGTTCTTCGGCGCACCCTTGATTGCGCCAGTCTCGTCATATTCGACGAACCTTTCGTTCTCAATCACCATGGTTTCCCGGAGGGGCGTAGGTTTGAGATGCTCCTCGCCACCGTATTTCTCCAATAGTGCCTTCCGCTGAGCCTGTCGCTTCGCCTCACTCTCGGCCTGTTCTTTCTTTCGTAGGATTTCACCAGATGTGGGATTAGCTTGAAGATGGATCTTTTTATCTCCACGTTCTTGCGACTCCCAAGCATACTTTTGAGCTCTCTCAAATTCTGCAGCGTCCCCAGACGCGCGAACAAAATTCTCCTCGGCAACAAGAGCTGCAGCTTGATCGTCCTGCGCACCCATATCGACCATTCGCCGTGTTTTAGGGTCGTACTTGGCCGAATCGAGATCAAGGTTGAGCAGGTACTTTGCAGTATCTTCTCGAATACGTAGATTGCGAGTCGCAGTGCTTTGTTGTCGTCCCATATCGGATTCTTCAGCGTACCGGGCTTCCTCTATAGCAGCTTCCTCATCGTCCAATTCGCCATCCGCAATCTTTGTTCCGTCTTGACCTCCCGGTTTCGTACTGCGTTTCAGTTTTTCGAGCTCCTCATATTCCTCAATAACCTGACGGTATTCGCTGGGATCGTAGCCATTCCATCGATCTCTCTTAGCGTCCCACCCCAGTTCGACGTTCTGTACAACCTCATCGGCCTGTATGTCTTTACCGGTCCATTTAGCACCGAGCTTTCGGGGTCTGCTTAGACACTCTTTTGTTTTGTGGGTCATGGCACCGCAATTCTCGCAAGCGCCTTTGCGATACTTGGTGGCTGCTGGACCAGCGCGCTTCCCACGGTCGTACCATTTCGATTGATCTGTAGCTTGTTTTTGAAGACGTTGATGTTCGAGATAATCATTAGCAGTCGACTCATCATCGATGTAGAACGGTTTCTTCGCGATAAAAGACGGGATATATTCGTTGCGCTCTTTTGACGCCACATCAGCTGGTTTCCGCGACATGGTGTGAATATTAGCAAACGAGGTCAGAAAATAATGAAGTTGGAGCCGGAGAAATGAGCCTGAATCCTGACGTCCAATTTAACAGAGGTTGAAATGAATAGTAGTCGCGGCCTCCACTTTCGCGCTAGACAGTCGAATCTGAGTCTGTCTCCAAAGTGCCGAGGATTGATTCGTCGTTCTTTCACGATCGGCGATAACATCGATATCTATCACGTGACTGGGCGTTTCTGGGGCGCGTAGGTACCTCTGCTCTGTACTCCGTACATATGTTGATTACGTTACACGTCATGTTCCCACTTCTAAGTGCAATGTAAACGACGAAGATCATCTCAAGGATTCCTGCTATGCCGCTAATTTATGCCCGCAAATGATATGATCCTTGATTTGCTTCCGCGCGCTATGTCGCAGACGGCTTTGGCTGTTTTGAAACCATTCGATGGAGCCCTTTCAAGTGCGCCTGAACTGCGTGGATCATTATCAGGCGACCCCATCAGAATTTGATCCTCCACTTCCCTACAGGGATGGAGCCGCTGGGAAATATGATAGATCGAAAGTACCTGTGATCAGAATATTCGGCGCCACAGAAACTGGCCAAAAGATCTGCGTCCATGTACACGGCGCATTTCCTTATCTATATATCGAATACGATGGGCCTCTAGATCCTGATCAAGGTAAGTCCAAAACGTGCTGCACTACACCAAGTCTTTTTCTCATCCGACGACAGTTCGCTCCGCAATCAGGAGTCTCCATCTCTCCATAGACCATGCACTGGCGTTGAACTATCGTCGCAATGCGTACGATAAGAAGACTGCGTTTGTTGCTCACATTACCCTGGTTAAAGGAGTCCCGTTCTACGGCTACCATGTGGGGTATCGCTTCTTCTTCAAAATCTACTTGCTTGACCCTGTCTACACGACCAGGTTAGCGGATCTACTGCTTCAAGGCGCCGTGTTGAAGCGCCCTTTGCAGCCATATGAAAGCCACCTGCAGTATGTCCCCCAGTGGATGTGCGACTACAATTTGTACGGCTGTGCCTACATGAAGTGCAGCAAAGTCAAATTTCGGTCGCCTATTCCGGAGTACTTTGAGCTTTCGAATCTGTCCCATCGGTGGCATGATCGGTCAATCCAGCCTGATTGTGTTTCCGATGCAACACTTCTTCCAAAGCAGAGCCATTGTCCCCTCGAAGCGGATGTCTGCGTACATGATATTCTGAACCGCGTCGACATAAAGGAAAGACCTCTTCATCAGGATTTCACTGAAATGCTGAAGCCGATCGCTCAGAATGAACGCCTGGTTCCCAGTATGGCGGGTCTCTGGCAGGATGAGACTCGTAGGCGCAAGCAACGCATGGGCCTCGTTGACCCCGACAGTAGCCCCTTCGGACCCGAGGAACTGATGTCGTTCTCGGCTGATCCCAGAAACCATTCGGAGGGTGGCTGGATTCATGAAGATGAATTTCGGCAGCTGATGTCGCAAATCGTTGCGGAAGAGCGCAAGCAGAATAATGAAGATATGACTCTAGATAAAGTCTTGCGGAATGAACCTCTTGAGAAGAAGATCAAGACAGCCTTGGAGAGTGTCGAAGACTTTTTTCCGGACAGGATTGAGCTCACTCAGATGGAAATGCGGCAGTCTTTGATCGCAGTTGATGGAGACGGAGAAGCCCAGGTTAATGAGAATGCAGCCTTGTCAGCCGAGGCGGACATTGACTTGTACTCGTCAGAAGATTATTATATATCCAATCCTTTATCGGATGATCATGGAGCTGCTGAAGAGGTTGTTGATGGCGCCGATGACGGCGCCGGAGATGGAATCTTTGATATGACATTTCAGAGCTTCGGACCACATTCTGCTGCAGCGGATGACATTATGCCGGCCGAATCACCAGATCTTCCATTTCATGACGGGAAATTGCAGGAAAATGATCCGAACCACATTCTCAGTGATAACGCTTTTCATGATGACACCGAAAATTCAAGAAGGAACCCTAAGCGATCACACAAGGAAACACTTGACTCTGGTGTTCCACGGAAGAAACTGAGATTCTTCGATGGCAATGCATCTCACTTGCCGGATAACAGCCCCTTTCAGCAAGCTGCTAACATCCACGCTGTGAATGAAGACCCTAAAGCTGCATTCATTGCCAGCGACAGTACATCATCTACATCAACTAAGGGGGTTTCTTCTCAGGCCACACCGCCAGCTTCCCAGGACCCTCATTCGAAGAAAAGCGGACAAAGTGGAAGACTCAACTTCCCCGTTGTCAAAGACCCAAACGACCCTATGACAATTATGCGTTTCAGCCAGGACTGCTCTCCCAAGGCAGTTCTGGAAATTGACAACCAGACTGTCTCTCAGCCTCCCGCCAGTGCTCAGAAGACTACCAGCGGAAGTGAACCTACTTCGCAATTACAACCATCCTCATCTGGCTTAGAGCCAAACATTTCAAATACTCATTTATCCGATCTGGCGCCGATGATTTATGATGCATTCAATATCTCTGAAGGCGTTAGGGTTTGTTGCTGGCGGTACGCCTGCCCCAATGCCAGTGAAGTTTCGGCAACACTTGCAGACCATGGTTATCCGTCTGTTATCTACCAGAAAGCATACTATAGTGACGATAAAGATGTCCCTGATCGACCACGAGATTATGCAGGTCGAGTATCCAGACTAGAGGGAGGCAGCATACATTATCTGCCTGATTTCGATCCTTCCGGACGGTCGCCTGCTATGCTCGGCGAGCCCGCTTCGATGTCGAGAGACCGATGCCAACAAGAACAAATAGATCAGCATTTAAGGGTATGCTCCACTTCTAGGGTATGGGAGTTTGCTCCCGTACCCCCAAGCCGCGCAGAAGTCTTGGAATGGTTTGACAAAGAACAATCCGGGCGCCAAACGCAACTGAAAGCAGCTAAAGAGCCAGATACCGA
Source organism: Aspergillus pseudoviridinutans (assembly GCF_018340605.1). Classification (NCBI taxonomy): domain Eukaryota; kingdom Fungi; phylum Ascomycota; class Eurotiomycetes; order Eurotiales; family Aspergillaceae; genus Aspergillus; species Aspergillus pseudoviridinutans. The sequence goes on from NW_025091284.1 coordinate 2,295,895, forward strand.
GCCACAATTGAAGCCCAACGTTCTGTCGCAGATTGAGGGACCTACGCAAAAGAACGATTACGGTTTCAAGTATTCTCAGAAAGGGAAATCTGCAAGCGTCGAGCATCAGACCCAGTATATGAGCTCTATGAGCCTAGAAGTACATGTGAACACTCGGGGTGTACTTCTACCGAATCCGGAAGAGGATGAAATATCCTGCATCTTCTGGTGTATACAATCGGACGACGAGGACATGGACGTCAACGGCAACCTTCCAGGTGTTCATGTGGGAGTGATCGCTCAAGGGAGTGGCGATGGGCCGGCATCAAAGTTGTCGAAGGCTTTGCGTATCGAACTGGAACGCGAACCGACAGAACTCGATTTGATCAATAGATTGGTCGATATTGTTCGCTATCATGATCCTGACATTATCACCGGCTACGAAGTCCATAACGGCTCCTGGGGATACCTAATTGAAAGGGCAAGGAAGAAATATGACTTCGACTTATGCGATGAGCTATCCCGAGTGAGATCACAAGCGCATGGAAGATTTGGTAAAGATGCTGACAGATGGGGCTTTAATCACACGTCTTCGATCCGGGTCACCGGTCGACACATGATCAACATATGGCGAGCTATGAGGAGTGAGCTGAATCTGCTACAGTATACTATGGAAAATGTGGTGTTCCATTTACTGCACCGTAGAATTCCGCACTATTCGTATCGGGACCTCACGGCATGGTATCAGAGTGGGAAACCCAGAAATCTGCTCAAAGTGATCGAGTATTTCGTCTCCCGAGTACAAATGAACCTTGAAATCCTGGAGTCTAACGAATTGATTCCAAGGACCAGCGAGCAGGCACGGCTCCTGGGGATTGACTTTTTTTCGGTCTTCTCAAGAGGCTCACAATTCAAAGTGGAATCTCTGATGTTTCGAATCGCAAAACCAGAGAATTACCTACTCGTTTCTCCAAGCAGGAAACAAGTCGGTCAGCAGAATGCTCTTGAATGTCTTCCGTTGGTGATGGAGCCCCAGAGTGACTTCTATACAAGTCCTCTTCTTGTCTTGGATTTCCAATCATTGTATCCCAGCATCATGATTGCGTACAACTATTGCTATTCCACGTTTCTCGGAAGGGCCCGCCTTTGGAGAGGTCGCAACAAGATGGGATTCATGGACTACAAAAGACAGCCGCGAGTACTGGAGTTGCTCAAGGACAAGATAAACATCGCACCGAATGGCATGATGTACGCAAAGCCGGAAGTACGGCGATCGCTCCTCGCAAGGATGCTTGCTGAGATACTGGAGAGTCGGGTTATGGTCAAGACGGGAATGAAGATGGACAAGGACGACAAAGTATTGCAGCGTCTTCTGAACAACCGACAACTTGCTCTCAAGCTGATTGCAAACGTCACATATGGCTACACATCGGCCTCGTTCTCCGGGCGAATGCCTTGCTCGGAGATTGCGGATAGCATTGTTCAATCCGGAAGGGAAACTCTGGAGAAGGCGATTGCCCTCATTCATTCTGTGGAAAGATGGGGCGCGGAGGTGGTCTACGGAGATACAGACAGTCTTTTTGTGTATCTCAAAGGACGGACACGCGATGAAGCTTTCGATATCGGGCAGGAGATCGCCAAAGCGATCACTGACATCAATCCGCATCCTATCAAGCTTAAATTCGAGAAGGTTTACCATCCATGTGTGCTCCTCGCCAAGAAGCGCTACGTTGGCTTCAAATATGAGCATAGAAATCAGAAAGAACCCGAATTCGATGCAAAGGGCATCGAGACTGTGAGACGAGATGGTACCCCAGCGGAACAGAAGATCGAAGAGAAGGCGCTGAGGCTCCTTTTCAGGACTGCAGATTTGTCTCAGGTCAAACGCTACTTTCAAAGGCAGTGTGCGAAGATAATGCAAGGGAGAGTTTCGATCCAGGATTTCTGTTTCGCGAAGGAAGTCAGACTCGGTACCTACAGCGAAAGAGGTTTACTCCCTCCCGGCGCCATGATCAGCACCAAAAAAATGGTCGAAGATCCCCGCTCAGAACCGCAATATGGAGAGCGAGTTCCCTATGTCGTAGTTACTGGAGCTCCAGGATCAAGATTGGTTGACCGCTGTGTCGCCCCTGAAACGCTTCTCCACGACGCCGAGCTAGAGCTTGATGCCGAATACTACATCAACAAGAACATCATCCCACCACTGGAGCGGATCTTCAACCTTGTGGGAGCAAACGTCCGCCAATGGTACGAGGAAATGCCAAGGTTTCAGCGAATCCGCCGCATCGAAGGAGCAGCATCCGCCGCAGGAAAAGATGCGAGGGGGAAGACCCTCGAATCGTACATGAAATCATCATCGTGTATCGTTTGCAGATCCAAACTCGATGACACTGGTATCCCACTGTGCTCCGACTGCTTGCATCAACCGCACATCTCGCTATTGTCCCTCGTTTCGCGCCAGCAGCAGGCCGAAAAGAGGGTCTCTGATCTCCATCGCATCTGTCAATCCTGCATGGGAGTCCCCTTTGGTGATGATGTGATATGTGATAGTAAAGACTGTCCTGTATTTTATTCACGGACTCGGCACTTGGCGAGTTGGAAACATACCAAAGCCACGTTGGAGCCTATCATCAAACATTTGGAGGACCAAAGCGAGAGCGCTTTGGAATGGTAGATTTGGTATCAATGGTTTTTGGATTTATTTTGATATGCAACAATGGGTTCGGGTAAAGGGAGTTGGGCGAGTCAATTTATCCTTTTCGTTAATTGGCGGCGTTTTGGCATCGGGAGGAGCATTTGAGCTGATACTGGCCATAGATAGGATGCTCGCATTGCGTAACGCATATGGGGCAGTTACGTTTGTACCTTTACTTTACTTTCGTGAACTCGGTCTGGGAAAGGTTTCAGTAAATTCATTAATCAAATGATATGAAGTCTGTCCATTTTCCTAGATCACTTGGCCATGATTGTACGAAGAACCACAAGCTAGAACAACGCTTTGAGAACAGGTCGACAGAAAAGCCTAGTCTAAGCAAAAAGCGCTACCACTGCAGGAGCTGACTGATGGTAACAGAGTACGTAGTATCTCGACGATGAGGCCTTTGAGTGCCGACCGAAGCGTCTGGGCGATGTGACACGAAAGTTGGCCGCGGACGGGCGCCATGGTCGTCCTAACTGTCCAATATCTGATAGAGCATGTCGAGTGCAGATGGCTTGACGTCATCGTCTTCCTCCACGATGTCGATGCATCTGCCCTTGATGCTCGTGCTGACCATGTTCGTCTGCTTCTCTGAACCAATTTCCGCTCCCTTACCCTCAGCGGGTTTGTCGAGTGCCGGGTCATCATTGAGTTCCAGCAAGCTAGAGCCATCTGGGGCTGGAGCACTCGAATGCAACTGGCCTGAGGAAGGAGGGAAGCCGAGTTCTACAAGCCCGAAATCAAGCAGCTGGTCGAGAGATAAGATGCTCTCGCGTCTATTCTGAATCGCGGATACCTCTGCTTCTTTACTGGGCTGTGATGACTGTTCGGGTTCCTGATCGCCCTCAAAGAGACCAAAGGGATCCTCGCAGATGCCCTTGAGAGAGTCTTGCGTGGGCTCGGTCCCATTGCAGTTCTCTTTGAGGACAGAAACGTCTTGACCAGGGACAGGATCGAGCGGATCCACGCTTGCGGTCGCAAGTGCACGCACAGTGGTTGGTGGATCTGGCTCAGGTTCTTCATAGTGACCTAAGGCAATCTTACCCAAGATGTTGTGAAGGATCCAAGGGAAGCTGATAAAAGGCAGCTGATCGATTTTAGGTGTCGGCTTATGGAAATGCTTTTCGTCGGTAGGGTTTTCAGCGCGATACTTTTGAAGCGCCGCAGTCATTTCCTCGTGAGTGACACGATACATTGCAACTGCTAGAGGAGCAAGCTGCTCGAAGCTGCGGCCCCCAACTTTCTCATAGCACTTCTTCCGGTACATGTCGCGGAGGGACGATGATATCAATCCCAACTCTTCATGAAACTTGTAGTCCTTGCTCATATTGCTGTGGCTTAGCACAAAGGTAGACCAAACCTCGAACTCGGTCTGGATCTCATGCTGAGCCATGATACGATGCATGTCTGCGTCATAGTCTGCCTTAAGGTCCCGAGCAAATTGCACAACATCATCACTGACTCCCAGGGGGTATGTCAAGATTCGTTCGTCAAAGGGCATTTCAAGGCTGGGAACAAAGTCGATACGCTCAACGGCATCGTAGAGTTGCCCGAGAATCTTATTGGACTTATAGATCCTTTCCTTTGGCTTGTGCTTCTTCTCCATGAAGTGAGGCCACATTTTCGGCTGCAGGCTGCGCGTCATGTTTGCTGGCTTGCCAGTTTTGTTGTAGTCCACCGCGTCGGAATGAAGCTGGGCTAGCCGTATGCACTTTTCTTCGTTGACACCGTCCTCGAGACGATCTGCCCAGGCAAGATGAGCGTGGGCGATTCTAGGAAGGAAATCGTTCTTCATGTATATGACGAAGAAAGAAGTGATGTGGTTCACCGTGACATCCTGATCGAGATCCTGTGCTTTGTCGCTTGTGTATTTCATAGGCTTGCGGAACCAATCTTCGGGAACAAGATCTTGATCCCAAATCACAAGGTAATCATCCCCGTCTAGATCTCCACCGGAGCACATGCTGGGAATGTCTCTATCCCCGGTCTGTGGGAAGACGACGACATCCTTCAGATGACTCAACTGAGGAACATTGACGGCTCTGACTACCCGGATGTCACCGGGATGTAGAGACGGGTTGCGGGCAAGGATACAGACTCCCTCAATGACTTCGCACTTCCCAGTGTCAGGACGATGAACCTGCACGAAGATCTCTGGTAACGCGCCTAGCTTCTCTTCATCAGAGGCGCCCTTAGCAGGGACTCTTTCAAAGTAGCCCCTGAGAATGCCAGTCTCATCCATACATCCAAGCAAGTTCACCCCCTTCTCAATCACAATTTTCGCTTTCTCCTTCAAATACTTGAGATGCCAGGCCTTCCAGAGCCTCATTATGGACGTGACGAATGGCTCTCTGGAACTCCTGAACCCATCCAGGACCATCTGACTGACAACAAGTGTCATCTGATTGGGATCCACGTACTTCTTCAGCCAACACAGAGCCTGAGAATCACTCTCCATTGCTTCGTTCAGATTCTGTAGCATTGCTCGGAGCTTATCATGAAAGACCCGGTCTGGAATGCCTAGAGAAGAAAGAACGATAATTAACTGTCGATTCAGAGTCGCCATGGAGAACTGAGACCAGCGGATAATCTCCAAGCCATTGTGAACCGCTGCAAATTTGTATTGACTCTTGCGGATGTGCACCTCTTGACGTTGGGCCTCGGGAGAAACCGTTAGCATTCCTTTGCAGCCTCCCAGACGAAACTGGAACGCCGACGGTGGGTCGTCACTTGGTGTTTTGATTTTGAGCTCTGAAGCTGCCATCTGCGACAGGAACTTTGAAATTCGTCCCACACCGTCTGAAAAAGTGTATCCGTGGCGGACAACATCATCGATCAAACGGATCTGTACCGGACAGCCAGCTATAGCTCGGGTGGTTGAGAAGCACTGCCCCAGCCTTGCAGCATGCTTAGCAACGTTGCGTATGTCGTTGAATGTTCCCATCCAGGCTCGGATGTTCGCAGCCGTCAAATTGGGGAGAGGAGCAAAGAAGTAGGCTCCATGCTCTCGAAATTGCGAGTTACCGAAGGCCAGAAACTCATAACGCCTGTCGCCAATGACGATACCATTCGTCAATGCTCTCTTAATGCGGGTAAACACCTCGTCCATCGTGTTGTCGACGGTTGAATTGATGCGGCCGAGTAGCCTTTCGTCCGTGAATCGAACACGAAGAAAGCGATCGGCATACTCAATATAATACCGGATCACACGGTTCGAGATGTCAACAGATGGAGTATTATAGTAGATTGTGGTAGGTGTAATTCTGGCTGAGCGCATGTAGCAACAGTAAGAAGGTATCTTAGCGCGAGTTGACCCTTTGACGAACTTGAGATCGAAGATTCTCATTGGGTCATGATAGACTTCTTTCTTGGTAGCCACATGTTCCAGAAGCTTAACCGCTTCGGATTCCCCTAGATCGAGCAATTTGACCGCGAATTCGCGGGTCATGGTAAACTCAGAAAGGTAATTATGGGATAGACAGACCTCGAGCTGATACCGCACAGGGAAAGGCAGGTGAACATAAGATTCATCTCCTAATTCTTCCACGGAAGATACTATCTTCTTGGAGGCTTGTAAGTCTGCGAAGTCGATCCATCTCCAAATTGGTGGAGGTCTTTCCTGCGTCTGGTTCAATACTGAGAACCGGCTCGTATTCTCAATGGCAATATTGTAGTCTTTCAAAATGCTGCAAAACAATTCGAATCTTTCCTCATTTTTCTTGTTGAGAGTCTTGGAATATGTTATTCTGAAAGCGTTCCAGCGGCCTAGGGCAAAGTCGTTAGATTTGAATGGACGGCGGAGGAGGTGAAAATCGAAGTCAAACACTCAGACGTACCTATATCAATCACTGGTTTCGACCKCTTTAAGCTCACGGGTAGAGTAGATATCTCATCCGGGTTGTGTACCACGGAAGTCTGCCGATACCAGGAATCTGATTCTCTCCAGGAGACGTCATCAGTGAAAGTGACCCAGGTCTCTTGAATGCATCGATGATAGATGGCAGGCGAATCCAGGAATGTTAGATGTGAGACTTCACCCGATTTCGGGTCCTGCATTTGGTACATCTTCACGAGTTGCACGAATGGGATCCTGAGGCGATACTGGCTGTAAGTTTCGCCTGTTGAAGCTGATTTTAGCTTGTTGTTGAAAATGGGCAACTGGAAGTGAACGAAGAGGTCTCTACGCTTCAGGTCAATGACCAAAAAAGCCCGCTCGTTTCTTTCATTTCCGACGGTACGCATTGGAAGCATGGATGTCTCGCTGACGAGAACGCCTATGTCCATTAATGCTATAGGCAGTTTCTGTATAACTCATGACGAATCAGCATCTTGAAAATTCGTACAGTAAGGAAAGGTGCCTAGACCCACCACCTCAGCAGGATACATCGTATTAGGACGAACAGGACTTTGAATCTGAACATCTGGACGCTTGGGGTCGAGTGTAATTGAGACGAATGAGGTCTTTCCATCTGAGAGTGTGATGGGATACATCCCATGGCACCAGAAATCTTTCTGAGGAGGAGGTCTGCTAAACCGGTTAGGCCAATGCATGAAATGGAGAGGTGAGGGGACTGACTTGAAGCGAATCTTTCCTCTGGATTCTCTATTTCCATGAAAGTCTTCAAAGATGTCTATCGAAAACACATGTCCCTCTCTGCTGAATGCTTGCCAAAGACAGTATGTGTCCGCTTCCCTCGGTATGTTGAAGACGTTCACAACCACCGACTCCCACAGTTTCCACGGACACAAAATTGTGGATGGGTGCTGTAGAACCTGCGGTATCTGTTGCCATTGATTCCGTTGTGGGTTCGCAGGTGGAACTGGCTGCCGTGAACGTGAGGCCTGAGACGGAACCTGCTGTCTTGAGTGCTGCAAAGGACGCATCCGCTCACGCAGAAGCGTACTTCTAGGTCGTGAACCTTGAGGCATTGCTGTTGGTTTTGCTCTTTTTGTGAATGGCAACGGAGGAGGCGAGGAGGACGACGATAATTGCGAGAATGTTGAAGAAGATGGGCAAGAGGGAGGAGAGGGAGGAGAGGGAGGAGAGGAGAAGAGGGAAGATGAGAGTGAGATGACGGGGGAAGGCAGTAGTGAGTGTAGTGAATGTGAATTAGCTCTGACTCTCCGGTGAGGGACCCGAGGCACATGGTCCTGATGTGTTGCAGGCCGAAGAGAACGTATTGAAAACCAGGAATGACCATGAGCTCTCGCCTGATGGTTTCGAGGAACCCTTCCTCTGCCTCCACCACCCTGTCGATGAACCAGACTCAATTCACTATCTTCATCGCTGAAGCTAGACAAAGTTGATCCCGTCTCTGTTGTGGGGTGTCCTTTTTCGATCCATCCAGTTTCCCTCTCCGACTGGTAGTTCAATAGCTGCGCACTCCGAGATATCCTTCCATCTATGTGTCTCTCCATTTTGCACAAGGCCAAGGGCACCGCGATCGCTCATCCAACGAGAGAGATTCTAGATGATGAGGCTAGTGAGTCTAATCTCGAGGAAGTTGTTATATCAGCAAGAGATTCAAACTCAAAGGAAGCCACGGCGTTGGAACAATCGAGAGGCTTTGGTGCCTCAAGAACCTGAGCGCAGCTCTTCAAAGAGGACTGTTGACTCAAATAATGAAATTAGGACATGGAGGCTTCTGGGAGACATACCGGTGAGCTGTTATGCCTTGAACAGCAATTTTGTATGCCTAATGAATGGTTCTAACACTGCAGTTTTTAGCAGAATTTATCTTATGAGAGGATATAAAGAGATGGAAAGATGAGCGATAGAGTAGGGTCTTATACTGTCTATGGGAACGGATTAGAGAGGCTGGAACAAAGCATGCACGGGAGCAGACGCTAAAAGTGATACAGCTTGCTTAAGGTCTGTACGTGAATGTTCTAAAGGTGGAGCATCAAAGATGTCTCTGTTTCCTCCTGCCACTGAAATCTTGCCTGTTTGTCTCCAACTCACGTAATATGCAAGACAGCAGAGAGGGTATTCGAGGATATATGGTGTACAATGTCCCTAGATCAAACCATTATATCGACTTGTGTTTGAGCTTTTCCCTTAACGAATGCTTCGCATCATTGTTGGGCCTGCAGTGGGGGTACATGATCATTCGCCTCGGAGAGGGCAGTGCTAGTGAAAATGAAGTCCTTCGAAAACTCCAGGTCCATGTCGAGGTCAATGTCGTGGAAATGGTTTTCGTCCCAGTTAGGTCCGCTTTGAGTCCCTTGGAGCGACGCATTCGGAGGACACTGTGAAGCGTCACTTAACTGCGAGTTCGACTGCCTATTCCTGTTTGCTTCTCCAAGGGCTTGTCTTGTACGACGTGGCCTCGCCTGGCTTTGACAAGCTGAGACTCTCAGATCCTGGTCCGCAGCAGTGGCTCTGAATCTTTTAGGACTACGTCCCGACTGCGGTGTGGGAGAAGCGAAGGAATCAGCAAGCATATTTCCGGACTGGCTTTGTGTGTCTTCATCCCTTTGAGGCGTTTGCTGTTGTATTGTGGCGGCTTCCGATGGCCCCAGGGTTGACCTGGAGCGGTGTTGTTTGCTTGCTGCCTTTGGCTCTTTCGGTCCAGGCTTGAAGCCCATCACACTCATCAGACGACCAATATGTGGCTGGGCTTCGGAAAATTCGCGTGCTTTGACTGCCCTTTCTTCGCGTAGTTGTTGCACCTGCAGAGATTGGTGAGTCTGTGTCTCCAATAAAGATAAAAGTTTCTGGCTTCACCTTCCTCTCAAGATGCTGAATTCGTCTTTCTCTTGCTTGCAATTCTTTTGTGGCGTTGGAAGCGGCTACGTGCATGGCGGCTTGCAGAGACTTCATTTCTTCTTTGTTCCCAGTGTACTATGCGCCTGAGTCAGAAGATTTTACTTTTGTTTCTGACCGCGACGTCTCACCTCCATAGTTATTTCCGCGATCTGCGACTCATATTGCTTTTTGAGAGTGCTAACTTCAGTTCTGCGCGTTTCCTCGGCATCTCGAAGCGCGGCTTTGAGTTCGTGAACCTGAGCTGACTCTTCATCCAACTGTGAAAGATATCAGCACAAAGTATTCATTATTCCAGGAAAAGAAGGACGATTTGTACCTTCTTTTTCAAGGCTTCCGTGTTCGAGTTCATGTGTCCTTGATCTGCCTGTAGTCTGCTTATTTCTTCATCCTTCTGTGCAAGGAGTAGCTTGCCATGTTCAACGCATTCTTCCAGCCTTACTACGTCCTGTTTGAGGGCAGTGGTGTGCTCCAAAACAGTGCCTTTCTCCTTCGAGACAGTATCCAGTGTTTGGCGCAAGGCGTCATTATCTTCCTGCAAGTTCTGTGTTTCCAACTGAAGCTCTTCGATCTGGTCATCTTTCTCGGTGATTGTAGCAAGAAGGTCTAGTTCCCTTGTTCGAGCTTTTTCTCTTTCACTGCTAGTTGTTTCCTGGGAGTTGCGACGATGATCTTCCAGCTCTCTTCGCGCAGTGTCAAGGCTTGCTGATAATTCATCAACGCGGGCAGAAGTTGACAGAGCATGCTTTTCCAGATGGGAAATTTCTTGCTGCAGCTCAGATATTGTGCTAGAAGCTTGCTGTAGTTGCAGTTCCAGCTCGCTTTTCTGTTGCTGAAGTTGTTCAGCCTGAACAGCGATCTGATCACGCTCATCTTCAACTGCTCGGAGTGGTGCTTCAATTGTAGTACAACGCTGTTCGAGGTCGAAGCAGACCTCCTCTATCTTTCGAATTAAATTGTCATGGGTCATGCGCGAACTGAGCATGAGAGTCTCTGCTATCCCAGTCTTCCAATCGTCTCTCGAAGTGGGACCTCGTTTTGGGAGTCCGGTTAACGGAAATTTGACTCGTAAATCCCACGGTTCGAATTCGGAGAAGCTACATTTGTTTTTTGGGACCAACTTTTTTGCCTCCAGTAAACAATTTGTCAAACTGCTGGTTCCAGACGGGTTGTTGGCTCCGGAACCCATTGTGCCCAATAGTGATATATGGGAAGTAAACACGATTAAGTCGAACAACAACTCATTTGCAGAGTTGGAAGTCGAGGCATAGCAAAGATTGGCACCCCGGCATTGCGAATGGCTTGGTTTCTTAGGAAAGATTCCAGCTAACTCGTTCAAGGTGTGGCTGATCTCTCTTAAATCGTATGCCGCCATGGCTGAACGTAAGATTCGGGGTTCCACGCTCTGAAGACCAAGAAGCACCGACCTCGATAACTCGATTAACTCTGCATTTGCACTATGGTTATCGCAGTGTGTTTTCAGTACTGTGAATATGTGATTCATGAGATCGCAAATCGCAGGCTTTCCCGAAAGAATCTGAAAATAATCAGTACGCTTCTAGACCTAAGTGACGAGTAACTTACAGCATTCGCCTTCACCAAACGTGGAATAAGATATTGAGGTACTGCTCCACGAGAGTGCCTTTCTTGAGCAAGGAGATCTTGCAAAGCAAGTTGAGGTATTTCAGGTGACAACGCGCTGTCTGGTAGGAGTGAGGCAAGGAATGCCACGCCCTATGTATGTCAACAGTCGGCTCGGCCGTCTCATACGTCGCGCGCATCATACCATCATTTGCACTTGCCAGTCAATACCATTCCTGTTCACTTTCTCGCAAAGTTTGGCAATTTTGGGAGCGTTGTTCGCAATCCAGCAGTCCTTCTGACCCTGCTCTACGCTGTCACAAATCTCGATTGCTAAGCGGATGCTCTCGGCTGCCTTCCTCGGTGGCAGATTGTCGCAACTAGCGGAGCATGCGAGGATCACGCGCAGGATAACGAGGTCCAGAGTCTTCAAACCGCGCTTCTGGCCAAAAAAATGTTTGACATTCTGCAGCCAAGATGGAAATTGTGGTCCGTGTTCTCTTTCAGCATTAGTGTCCCAAGAAGATGAGATTCGGGCAAAGGTAGCGAGACAGAGGAGATTGCCCATGTGGTCGTCGAGATTCCGCAGTGTCTTAGTAAGCTCTACCTGAAGGTTCGACATTGTCTCCGGAGATATTTCAAGTAATACTCCGGGGACTGGTTCCAGGCCGGTCATAATTTGATATAGCGGGAATATGGTTTCTGAGCATGGATTCTCTCCCATTGCGTCTATCAGCCTCATGATGAATGTGGCCAGACGAGCTGGAGCAATGAAGTTCGGGGGAAGAGGAGTAGAAAGAATAGCAGTGCAGAGTGCCATCCACTATCATCATCAGTTCATGTGTACTGGGATCAAGACAGACATTGAAGTATTTTAGCAATTCCCAAGGATGAATGAACAAACCTCAGGCTCATCATTTTCCAGGGCCTTCTCCAGGAACTGGTCAAGTACAGCGGGATACCGCTCCAGCAGAGCATCGGAAACAGCCGAGACAGATGCTACGGGACGTAAGACTTAAACCTTGATCGACAGCGCATCGAACACTCACCGAAAGCATTCAGTAACGGCACAGCGAAACGAGACCGAGACAGTCCGTCGAAAAGCACGTCGACCAAAGCTCCAATTTGGCATGGTTTATGAGTAGCCCAGGCATTACCCAAACCATTGGAGTCATTCTGAATAATATCTTGAAGGCTCTATCATCGTAAGTCAGCTATCATTTTCTCTATATTCGTTATCAAGCGGGGTACAGATTTACTTGGAGCGAGGGCGCATATGGGGCCGTGATGAGGCGCTCCACTTCGTGTATTAGGAGTGATAGCTTGTCTGGCATGATTTCATCTAGACTGACCCATAAGACGAGAATACTCTTCCGAAAATACTTGATACCACCGAGCGGTGGAATCGTGAAGCCTTCAAACAGTGGTACTGTCTTGATTCTGCATGAGATGCAGGTATGCAAACTTTAGCTTTCCCGCCGGTTGCCCCATCAACGGGTGCCCATCATCTCTTCACCTCATGGAAAAGACTCAATCTTCAATGACCTCGGAAAAGCAAAGTCAGAAATGATGCCAGTCTCACAATTCCTCTATATGACTACTAAGCATGCAATTCGAACTGGCAGCTTGATCCTCGCTATCCCTACCATCGTCGTTGACCGGGTCGGCATTAATTCCGCTCTTCGGATTTGAGGCCGATCTGGGGCAAAACCGGGGCAATGAAGGTTGACTCCGAATGCGGTAGGTCATTTAGCGTGGGGGGACAAGTCATAGGGCCTATGATGTTCCTTAATATTAAAAGGTACTGTGAATCTGGACTTTTCCCACGTTCTTGTTCGTCCTATTTTCGTGGGATATTATTCGGCCGAATGCCGACGAGCTCCTCATACCTGCGTTCAATGGCGTTGACGCTTATAAGGTGCGGCTGCAAGATGCACGATTACCGAAGAACAGCAACGAACAACTTGGCCTAATAAGTATCCTTCTCCCACTTGGTTCTGTGTACATCTTCCCCAGTTAATTATTCGTCCATGACTTGAGGAAGCTTCCTGATCAATCAATTCCTTCAACTTCTCTTCATGTCAGCTGTACGAGGCCATCTTCTTTCTCGGGGGTTCCCCGCATATCCCCGCGCCCTTCTTCGGAAAACCAAAACTCCCCACCTGCACGTTTCGTCATTCAGAGCTACTCGGTATAGCAGCTCCAATAGCTCAGAGATCACTTCTAAAAGCCAGAGTAATTTTGCTGGATCAAATTTCCCCGCTCAAGCGGCTCCCAGCTTCTGGACGTCCGGCAAGGCGCTCCTTGCTTGTGTCTTGGCTGCTGGCATTGGCTACACGTATGCTGCCACTAGTCGGCCGTCGCAGTTGGAGAGTTCAAAAAAGCCTCGATATGGGACGGCAAAGGCTTTCGAAAAGGTGAGATATTCGCAATCAATTGGTCTGAGGAGCGAAGCACATGATGCTGATTCTGGCCTCAATGATGCTTAGGCCATTGCTGAGTTGCGAATCACGCTCGGCGATGATGCTATTAGTACGGACAAGGATGAACTTCAACAGCATGGATATTCAGAATGGTCTTCCGTGAACGCGGATCGTCTTCCGGTCGCCATTGCCTACCCAACGTGCACGGAAGATGTGGTGAAGATCGCCAAAGTTTGTCAAAAATACAGGATGCCAATGGTTCCTTACTCTGGCGGTTCAAGTCTCGAGGCAAACTTTTCAGCTCCTTACGGGGGGTTGACCATTGATTTCGCCATGATGAACAAGATACTTGAGATTCACGAAGATGATATGGATATCGTCGTCCAGCCATCCATCCAATGGATGGAACTGAATGAAAAAATCAAGGACACCGGTCTCTTCTTTCCAGTCGATCCTGGTCCGTCAGCAATGATCGGTGGCATGATTGGGACCAACTGCAGCGGGACCAATGCAGTACGCTATGGAACGATGAAGGACTGGGTGATCAACCTGACAGTCGTCCTGGCAGACGGCCGGGTAATGAAGACTAGGAGACGCCCCCGAAAGACCTCTGCTGGCTATAACTTGACAGGAATGTTTGTAGGCTCTGAGGGTACTTTGGGTATTGTCACCGAAGCAACTCTCAAGCTCGCCCCGATTCCAGAACAGACTCGGGTTGGAGTTGTTGCATTCCCCACGATCCGGGATGCTGCGTCGACTGCCATGCAGCTTATACGAAAAGGAATCCCGGTACAGTGCATGGAGATTCTGGACGATGTCCAGATGGATGTCATCAACCGTGCTGGCGGTACCGGCCGGACTTGGAAGATTTTGCCCACGCTTTTTTTCAAGTTCTCCGGTACTAAAGCTGGAGTTTCTGACAGTATCAATCTGACGAGAGAAGTTGCCAAGAGCAACAATGCAGCATCATTCGAGTTTGCCCGAGACGACCGAGAGGCACATGATCTTTGGTCGGCGCGAAAGCAGTCGTTATGGAGCATGATGTCCTTGCGGAAGGAAGGTTCGGAAGTGTGGTCAACAGATGTTGCCGTTCCGATCTCCAGGCTACCTGATATTATAGGTTGGCATCAATCTTAATTATCCTCGAACTTGTGCTGACTTGAATAGAAATATCAAAGAAGGAGCTTGACAACCTGGGGTTGTTCGCCAGTATTTTGGGTCATATCGGAGACGGAAACTTCCATTCGAGTATAATGTACGACAGAAAGGATGCCGACCAAATGGAGCGGGTTGAGAAGGTCGTCCACGATATGGTCGACCGCGCCCTAGAGATGGAAGGATCTTGCACCGTTAGTATAACCAAGCTCCTCACTGTATCCGCAAACTAGCTAACTTCGAACGACAGGGCGAACACGGCGTGGGGCTGGGCAAGAAGGCATCTTTGAAAAAGGAGCTTGGCCCGGCTACTCTTGATGTCATGCGTAGCATCAAGAAAGCCCTTGATCCTCACTGGTTGTTGAACCCTGGTAAGATCTTMGACTATGAAAATGAATCAACATGAGGTAGAGTAAGGGGAAAATAATTACCCTTCAAGACTTCTCGAGATGGAGTTCTTACCTCGGCGGCCATGCATTCGAGACGATGATACCATGGTCCTTGTGTGCATATATTGACTGAGGCCAATGATTTTATGAGCAATTTGTACATCTATGATGTGAATAATAATAGCAAGCGACCTACCTTGGATATAAGAGGTACCTAGTACATATTTTATTGAATTCATCCAATCACATTGCTAGGTTTTGCTGACAAGGTAGCGCGCAGGTGGTGGGTGCTGACTCATTGTGGGGCTTAGCGCAGGACGGAGAAGCGATATCGCAGTCCGTAAGTCGTAAAAAGGTACCTTGATATTGTTGCCACAAGCGTCTCTCCTGAAACACTCGGTGAGCATTATTCAAAAGGTTAGTTAATATGTTTTCTGTGCGTGGTATTGCTCGTTGGTTGCGTTTGTCGAAAGAATGTGATGTTCGGCGCTTGAAGGCCTGGGCAATGGAGATTGTGCCTGCGGGGCATTGAATTCTAGATGAAGGCTTTTCGAGTCATACACTTGGATTCGCCTGCTTTGCCCAAGGCTTTGCATGTCTTTCGATTTCTTTGTATGCCTGATGGATGATGGACTTCTTGTTCTTCGAATTTAGCTCATCCCTATTCTATCCAGCCAATTGACTCAAACCAGATCGACTGAGCCGTTTCGCCCTGATTTCTCTCAATCAAGATGGCATCATATCCCAAGAAGAAGTGCGGTATGGGCATATTTCAGTCCATGTCTCCCCTAAATCATTACTCACAGCGAGATAGGTGTCCTGGGCGCCACCGGTTCGGTCGGCCAACGATTCATTCTCCTCCTCGCGGACCACCCTTTCCTAGAGCTGCACGCCATTGGCGCATCGAATCGCTCGGCTGGCAAGAAATACAAGGATGCTGTCAGATGGAAGCAGACTACGGCTATGTCTGAGAGGCTTAGCAATCTCGTCCTGCGCGATTGCAGGGCTGATCAGTTCAGCGACTGTGACCTTGTCTTCTCGGGCCTCAACAGCGACGTAGCTGGTGAAATTGGTACGTGATACTATTATCTCGACGTTAAAGTGCGAAGGACCGCCGCTGACCCTCGCAGAGATGGAATTCATCAAGGCCGAAATCCCTGTCTTCTCTAACGCCAAGAACTATCGAAAGCATCCCCTTGTTCCTCTCGTCGTCCCTACCGTCAACCCCCATCACTTGGATCTCATTCCTCACCAAAGGAAAGAGTTCGGCCTGAAGAAGGGTTTCTTAGTTTGCAATTCTAACTGCGCTGTGATTGGCGTTGTCATCCCTTTTGCCGCTCTCCAAGCCAAGTTCGGCCCTGTTGAGGATGCGGAAGTTTTCACCGAACAGGCCGTGTCTGGCGCTGGCTACCCTGGTGTTCCCAGTATGGACATCATGGACAACGTTATCCCCTATATTAGTGGTGAAGAGGACAAACTTGAGAACGAAGCCCAAAAGATTCTGGGATCTCTGAACGCCGATGCCACTGCCTTCGATGAACAAAAGGGGCTTACGGTTGGAGCCACCTGCACTCGTGTTGGTGTTACCGATGGCCACATGGCTTTCGTCTCATTGCGGTTCAAGAACCGGCCCGGACCCAGCGCGGAAGAAGTCAAGCAGGCTATGCGAGAATACCAATCCGAGGCTCAAAAGCTTGGTTGCCCTTCTGCTCCTCAAGAGGCGATCAAAGTTTTTGATGAGCCTGACAGACCTCAACCCAGACTTGACCGGGATATCTCGAAGGGATACACTGTCAGTGTGGGCCGTGTTCGTGAAGCAGCATMGGGCAGCCACTTTGACCTGAGATTCGCTGCACTCTCTCACAACACCGTCATTGGAGCCGCAGGATCGTCTATCCTTAACGCCGAGGTTGCAGTCATCAAGGGCTACATTTAGACTCGTGCAGACTTCTTAAGAGAATTTGTTGTATAGCGATTTGAGGACGAAAATACCGATTTCAGTTTTATAGACATCTAAGCATTATTTACCAAAGAATTAATTGGAATTACGCTTGACAGTGATAACTACGAAATAATTATGAATTATATAAGCATACACAAAATCTTTGTTTTATGCAGGTGGTTCTAAACTAGGTATAGCGTTAGGGCTCCTCCCACAAGAATGCTCCGCTAAGCGAATTTCGTGAGTGGAGCGGATATCACCTCTTCTTGTCTTTGACCTTGGTTTTTTCTTCCGTGACACTTCGACAACTAACCGGGTTCAAGTCGACAAAGCAGTCAAGATGCCTCGCGGACCGTGAGTTACTCACCATGATTAATTCTATCTCGGCTCGCAAGCTGCGACAGTGTTTCGGACAACGGGGTCTTTCTCGCGAAACAAGGAGCAATACTTGCAATGACCGAGTCCTGAATTGAAGAGCTTGAAACTGACCATGAACTTGATTCCTACAGTAAGAAGCACCAGAAGCGCCTCAGTGCGCCCTCGCACTGGCTCCTGGACAAAATGTCCGGAACCTATGCTCCCAAGGCCTCCCCCGGTCCTCACAAGCTCCGGGACTGCCTCCCCCTGATCGTCTTCATCCGCAACCGTCTCAAGTACGCCCTGAACGGCCGTGAGACCAAGGCCATCATGATGCAGCGTCTGATCAAGGTCGACGGCAAGGTCCGCACTGACCCTACCTACCCCGCTGGTTTCATGGACGTCATCGGTATCGAGAAGACCGGCGAGAACTTCCGTCTCATCTACGACACCAAGGGTCGCTTCACCGTCCACCGCATCCAGGCTGAGGAGGCCGAGTACAAGCTCTGCAAGGTCAAGAGAGTTCAGCTTGGCAAGGGCGGGATCCCATTCTTGGTTACGCACGATGCGAGAACGTGAGTGAAATGCTCTCCACAAGTTCCGCGTCATTCAGTCGTTGGACCAAGCTTTGGTTGATCGGCGGAGGACGAGAGGGCTTGGATATCCCCAAATCCTTACTGGAATCAGTAAGAGGTTGAACATTTGGTGCAGTTTGTGCTGACCGAGATTGAATCTAGCATCCGCTACCCCGACCCTGCCATCAAGGTCAACGACACTGTGAAGGTTGACATTGCCACTGGCAAGATCACCGAGTTTGTCCGCTTCGACACTGGTGTTGTCTGCATGGTCACCGGTGGTCGTAACATGGGTCGTGTTGGTGTCATCACTCACCGTGAGCGCCACGATGGAGGTTTCAACATTGTCCACATCAAGGACGCTATTGACAACTCCTTCGCCACCCGTRAATCCAACGTCTTCGTCATTGGACAGGAGAAGCCCTGGATCTCTCTGCCCAAGGGCAAGGGTGTCAAGGTACGAAATCACATCCCGGAAATTATAATACCAATGCGCATCTGCTGACAATTCATCTAGCTCACCATTGCTGAGGAGCGTGACCGCCGCCGTGCCTACGCTCTCGCCAACTAAGTGTGGGATGGTAAGTGCCAATGGTGACGGACATAGTAAAAAAGCCTTCAATAATCCGCTGGGGCGTCGACGTCTTGTCTTGCTTTGTGGCCTGTACGATGCCGGTTCATGAGACGATTCTATGATGCGTAACCTGAAAAAGAAAGAAAACTTTGTCTCAATACGCATTCAAGGGATCTGGTGGTTCATGCGACATCAGATTCAGACCCCTCGTAGGATCCATCTATAGCAAAACAGGAACGGAGTGTCTCACAGTTCTTTGATATGATACCTATGATTTATTCTTTTTTCATGAGCGCTGTCTAATTCTGATTCCCTTTCATTCCCTGCTGTTCAGCTCATGCACCCTAAACTTGTAGTTTTCACTCATAACCCCAAGCGACGATCTATGTAGGCAGTGGACCAGTACCAGCGAAAAGGCGGCCGTAGCCTGGATCCATATCCTTTGCAAAGCATCAAGACCGTGATGCGAATCTGAACTTGTATGCAGTCTGGTACATGAGCTTCTCGTTGCTTAAATTCTTCACGCGGCACCCATGAAGATACTCCTTTTCAACTCTACGTCCTGGGATTTATTACAGACCCTTACGAAAAGTATACAGACAAGAGAGAAAACGAACAATGGAGAAGCCTCAATTCAGTTCTCTGAATCAATGAATGCAGAAACCAAGCCCGCCTCACTTTTAGGACTAAGTGACCAGTCAATCTAGCCGTCGATCTCTATTGGTTTTTCTAAGTGTGTCGTCGTAAATAGAATAGGTACCTAGGTAATGAGCCAATGCAAGGCTAGGTACAAGCCCACTACTGAGAACCTATCATCTTCGAGTTCCATTGCAAGTTACATGGTGATCGATCGAAACAGGGGAGCGGGCTGTCGACGGAATCCCGTTGGTCACCTGAACTCAATTCCCATTCTTGTTGATTTGATTTGATCACTTGGCCACAATTACTCCGTAGTCCCTACCCGGCTAGGCTCGATTTTTATTGCTGAATGCTCTCAAGTGCAAGAGCTCGTTACGAGAGGTTGACAGATGGGGGCAAGGAGGAATAATATGCGCAGCAATTCATCATCCTAGTCAATTAAGTGTCTAAGCCACGGTATGGAAGCACTCAGAATAGTACGCTTCACCGGACGTATGCCTTTCACGCTCCCTCGTTTCTTCAGCAGTACTCGTTGGGAATTACTTGCAGTGAGCAAGTTCATCCGGCCCGTTGATGGTACAGCTCCCCACCGCTTCAAAAGGAGCATGGCCATAGCGAATGATCTCTTCTCCGATTTCTTCTTACTCTTAGTCCGTGATTGGAAGAACGGGTGATCTTGAAACGAGTCAAACAACTAATAATAATATCCAGACAACTCACAGCTCTCTCGATTGTCGCATACTCAGACTTTAATCCGCGGCCAACCAGACCATTGTGCCAGAATCGAACCAAAGGCAAAAAGGACGGAAGGTCACACTGGCTAGATGAGAGCCCTGTGGTGTCTGTTTCCCAAGAAATCCAGCTCTCCCTTTTTGTCTCTGAGTTGACAATCGTGGTCGCGGACGTGGGCAAGCTGATGTGAATGGTTTCGTGCCACGAAGATCTCCACTAGAGCCAAACAAGTACAAGGCCACCTGCGACGCTATGTTTGATTTAGTTCGGTTATCTTAGGGTGGATAGGTAACTTTGGACCAGCGCTAATGTGAGATACAAATACCATTTATATGGGGCAATACAGCCTCGAAATCATGTGCGTCCGCAGGACAAGGTCTTCTTGACGGACACTCCGTTTCGACTTGGCTCGTTTATCGTTTAATGATGATAATAGGTTCAGATTGATGATATCCCTCTGCGATACGACGATTAATAAATAACATGGAGCCGAAGGCACGGGAGAACTTCAGATCCAGGTCGCCGGCTGCTTTCCTCGCCAAACGGACCATAAAGGCCTACTAACCGTTATTACCTCAATACGAGATTTCAACTCCTACTGATGGATCTATCTAGTTGCCCAACCGTGGACTAATATCAAGGCATGTGTGGCAAATTCAGGTTACGTAGTCGACTGTCGACATAAATTTGAACATAGTTATATACCGGTCCATGATTGATGACGTTGAATGCACCATCTTCTTGAGGAGGGAGAATTACAGTACCCAGTGGCACCGACAACAAGTACCTTTAGCAGTTAGCATCGACACGAATTGTATGGTAGCAACCATCTATCTTTCTAGCAAGTACTTGAAAAGTGGGCGCTTTCTTCAATCTCCGCACTGGGTTGTAACCCCATCAATGATGATCCACCGGCCACAACTGTAACCTGGAACCGAATTTGGATCGACACGGCCCCGACCGACGCCCAATTCCAGAGTTACGGACTAGCTTGGGTGAGAAATATTGAAGTAATTCCAAAGTCATTCCAAGACCCAATGCAGCGCAGCAGTTATGATCGCGCAGTTGGATTGCAGTGGCGTCGGATGGCTATGGCTCGACCAACCCTACAAAGCTTTATAACTTGTCCAGCAGCACTACTATCTGCTGCGTTCTACTGTACAGGTCTCGAGCTGAAAGAATGTTTCTCCTTAAGGCATGTATAAAGTTGTACTTCCACCTATGCTCCATAGTTGTGACAATTAACGTATGGGGAGGCAGTGGCGAGTGCTCCTGTGGAGTACATTTTCAGCTCCATCCAGGAGACATGCAGTCAATTTGCTCTTACCTTAAACATCTTGATTCATGCTCCTCAATTTCTCATCTTTTTCGGTCATCTCCAAGGGCGCTTCAGAGGCGAGAATTCTGACTACTCTTGTGTTTTCTTACTGGAGTGAAGGAGCCACACCGCTACAGACTACAGGAGTATGCCCAAAGCTCCCTGGGGCAGTGACACAGGGGGAGCACACCCGGGCCGCATCGAGTACGCACATACATGACCGATTGCGCACAGGCGGAGTCTTCCAGGGTTGACTGGTGTAATCCATTCCTGGGCTTGCGAGGACAGTACAGAGTACAACAGCAGTACTGTTGGTTCTTGACCGCTTCTATGTCTCTCTCCCTCTTCCTCAATCTCGGAGATTTAATACTAATGAAATAATGGTTGAAAGAACTAGTTAACAGGTTGGCGACGTTGGGAAGGATTTACCAACTGGATCGTCGAGGGCCACCTAGCCCAACGGCGGGATGCAGTTCGATACCAGCCAAGTACGTCAAATCCACATTTGAATACTTGTTTGGTAGTTAGATAATCGTAATTTGTGGGAATTAATTGAGGAAGATTCACTGCCCTTGATTTCTGTTTGACATTCTGCCTTTGCGTTGACGCAGTTGCCGCTCCCCAGCCGATTCCCAGCGCTGTGGTTCGATAGAACGGCCCCTGCCGTCGTCTCGTTCGCGTACCAATGAAAATAGGCGATTCGGGTATATGGCAATGGCAGTCTTAACACAATGATAATAATATGATATCTTTGTGTTTAAGAAAGGCTATCATTTGATCAGCGGTGGCTACTGCCCTACCCCCTTTCTTCCAGTTACTGCAACACTAGGTACGTATGGGAGTACGGATAAAACACGAACATTCAATGAATTACCTAGTCTATGTAATACTCCCGGATCCGCCGACTTGACTCACCTCCGGTATTCCCTCCGTATCATGGACTATTGACCCAAATGGATAGTCTAATCCTTCAGCAGTCAATCACAACTCCCATGTGAACGTTCCCCCTCTTTCAAAGGTTAACCTGGCTCCTGGGACCCAGTAATTTGGGTATGGGTCGACTCCTTTCGCCCTTCGCCCTTCGCCATGCGCCACCTTGCCGCCATGCCTCCCTGTCCTGCAGGCCTGAAGCTCTAAAGAACTGTTTACTAGTCTCTCCGGCCAATAATGAAGGAATTGAGAGACCCATATGTTTTCCTCGTGATTTGTATAACGTGGCAAAAGGTTGCAGATTCAAGTGGTAAGTATGCTTTCTGAGACGACAGTCCAAGCTCTGGCCCCTTGGGAAATAAGAAAAGAATGGGACAGGAAAAAGAAGAACAAGCAAGAGAAGAAGGAAAAAGCCACAGCTGAAGAAAAGGAAATTGAAGCTCTTAGCTGTAATAATAATAGAAGTCTCCATTCCACCTTCCGACTTCTCCAACGCCGATATTGTTCCCCCATAGCTGCCTTGGCTTGCTACCCGTTGCTTCCTACCTCTCCTCGATCGTCTTTTTTGTCCTCACTTGCGTGGTTTTTCTTTTTTCTTCTCTTTTCTTTTTCCCTCTTGAACTTTATCCTGCTACAGGGTCTCTCGGATGGTTTATGCAATTCCCGCTCACAGACTGCTTTGATCAACAAAGATTTGAAGTTGCTTTCCTTCTCGAGACCCCGAGTGCTGGTCTTTGAATCTCTGGGAGATAGGACCTACCAACGGTCTCTGAACTCATGTCGACTTGAAAAAACGCAGAATCTCGCTCAGAAACATCAAAGGTAGCTGGATACGGTATCAGCCCCTCCATGCTTTCGAAGTGATTGATATGGTTCTCAGACTTCTGAGATGTACTCCGCCAGCGCCTACGAAGAAGCCGTGTTTGAGCCGTCGCCCGGGATAAGAGCGACCTCGTCCGACAACAGCTCTCTCCTCTTATCAAGTACAGAGACCGACATGGCGCGGTATTCGCCCGGTTATGCGGTGGGGGAAGCAAGCAGGGTAACATACATGCCGGAGCAATCCAGTTACACGTCCTTGTTCCGCTCAGACTCCGAGATCMCACCATTCTTTGTACCCTACCGCTGGTGGGAAGATGAAGCCACTACGGTGCTCTGGGCGTTTGACGTGCAAGAGATCAAGCGCGTGATCCGCTACGGGCTCTTTCGTGATCCCAATCTCCCCCGCACCTCGCTACAAAGCCGCAATGCAACCACCATAGATACCTTCCTGCTCTCACTTCTCGAGCCGCACGAGAGATTCCTCCTTTCCAACCTATCTCATGTTCAAAAGGTGGAAGAGATTCTTCGCCGGTCAACGATTAGCAGTCCTCCTTCTGTTCCCTGGAGTTGGTTTCCCTCACAGAAGGATCGAGATCTGGATCCTCCCGCATTGGCAAGAGATATTGATGCGGAGAGCCATCTTCACTTTCAGCGCATTTCTTTTGAGGAGCTCGTCCGTTACTCCTTGGGGTATCCAGCCGCCTCCGTCGATTGGTTTCTACAACAGCACACTGCCTTTTACATTCACCTCTTGGACTATCTCAATGCATTTCCTGAGGAAGTAGCGCGGTACGCTGAGGTTGAGAATGTTGGTGGCCTTGTACATGTGATGAGGTTGTAGATTCTTCTTACTGATACTCTGCACAGCACCTCCGAGGCCGAAGCCCTTTTGCCCATCGTGCCTTGGTCCACTGTCTGCTCTCTATGCAGTCTCAGACCGGTTTGGACGTGCCGCTGGTCTCGAGTCAAACGCTGGCGTTCGAATTCATAGCCGGGCCTATTCAGAACCTATTCCAGGATTCCCCACCCAGCCTTACCTCCATTCTCAAGGTACTCTCTGTCCTTAGGGTGCGCTTTCAGCAAGCATATGTGCATGCACGGGAGATGAACTGGGTTCGGCCCTTCAACATCAGCGTGTGCTTCTTGGACGACCTCTTGGCCTCGACATCGGCCGTGGACTTTGGGCGAACCCTGACAAATATTGACGAGGGCCAATTCTCAAACCTGACGCCCGCATCAATTGCTGAGGAGAGTTCCGTAGCCATACGCTTGATCGAAGAATGGGGGTTGTTAAGCACAGCCGTGTGGGAATGCTGCGCAGCCTTGCCAGATCTGGTACCATATTTGCAGGAATGTGCAGAGGTGCGTACGGAACTATTATCGAGCTGATGTCCTACCTCAATCCCCCATCAACACTGACTGGTGATACAGGCTCTCTTGACCACTCGCAATTATCACTCGTTCACTGCTGTTCTGAATGGTCTGCAGAAGTACAGCATCACAGCCCTGACGATTACCAACACCAACAACGGCACTAGTACTGTAGCTCTGAATCTGGTGTTACCCACTAACTTAGTCTACCTGATGAACCCCTTTCAGAATTATGCAGCCTATCGCCGGCAGTTTCAAGAGTTCCCAGGCATTCCGTTTCTCTCCCCACACCTTCGGGAAATCAGACAGCACGGAGAGCCAGCATTGCGCCAATTCTTCAACAACTTGCAGATTCGTACACGCTGATGAACGAGTGCAGGTCGCTCATATGATATGTAGGCGTCTCTTGGTATAGGTTTCATTGTTACAGAAAGGAGAGAACTACCGCTTGTCTATGGGAGGATGACATTTGTATGTGGTATATTTAAATTGATATCATCTAGTTGGTAGGGTTACGGGATTTTGGATTCAGATCATGAATTGCCTTTCGCATATACAATGAGTTAATCAAGTATGTAGCAGCCTCGTTCGCGAGTCTCTTTCAAGCCTTTCAAATGGAGTGATCAAAGGGGAGCGGTCTTTTTCTCGCCGTTTCTACCTCTTTTCGCTGATATCATGGATCTCCTACAGAGACAGACCCTTCAGATGCACCGGTTCCCTCAAAGAATCATGGAGTCCGCTCATGCAGCACCTCGCAAGAACGTTGCAAGCAATACATCATCATTGCCGATCCCCAACCTGTTTCAAGCCCCCTTCTGGATTTTATTCGCCGCCCCCTTCGCCTCGCCAAACAGGCCCGTCAAATAAGCAATTCGATTGATCATCAGAAAGCCCGTGATCCCGACATTCCCCCAGGTCAAAACATTCCAATTCATAACGTCGACAAATCTGTCATGGCCCATGCAGCGGTACGTCACGTAGACGTGGCCCACATCCGCGATGGCCAGAGCATAGAGGTAGTTACGCAGCACCCTGGGCTCATTGGTTGAGTAGCAGATTCCGATGCCTAGGATACTGAGGAGACCATAGACATTGGCTAGCTGGAAGGCGAGGGCTGCGCTGGTCGGGTGAATGGATTCGGGGCCTGTGACACCAGGAATCTGATCTGTTATGAACGCTTTGAGGTCCCAGAAGGGGAGAACCCAACCCCCAATGCTGTGTCTATTAGTTGATTGCATAAAAAATGGAACATGTAGATGGCAGTGAGGACGTACAGGGTGATCGGCTCTATGACGGCAAAGAGGATGTGAGGCCAAGTTGGGAAAATAGTGGACATTTTCTTCAGAGTTGATGAATCGATTCTTGGCTTGAATTGTATAGACTTGATTCGAAAGATGCGCGATATGATGAAATTGACTAATACGCCCCGTAAGAGAGATGAAGCTATTGATTGTTGTTTACTACGCGGGCACGCGCAGAGAAGTAGATGTGAGCCGATCCTGAGGTGTTCGGACTCATAATCAGCCTAATGTCTGCCCCTTACTGAAAACAGTGAATACACATCCTGCCCTTCAAACTGATCCGTATACTGCCCTCTCTGAACCATCTTTGATTCCGGTGAATCGATTAATATCCGGATCTCTGGGGCAAATCCAAGGATCTAGATCCCCAATGGACCCGTCATGGCGGCCTTAGTCATCTGCATCGAAAACCGGAACTGCGCTTCTGGCATAGTCACCGTCCTGTAATGCTGCCTGGGGTGCCATCATGATCCCATCAGGATTTCGGGCAATTCTTAACCTGCTTTTCTGCTTCTTCTGATGGTAGAGTTTCCAGTGCCTCTCGTCACAATGGACTGTGCAACATCTCTTGGTTGTTCGGCGATGTCCATCATCATATTGTGACCTGCATTTCAGATGGCACGAAACCCTACAATGGATACTAACGGCGCTTTATCTCGACCTCTTGATGAGTCTCTGTTTCGTGAACTTCCACAGCTCCAAAGTCTCCGCATTGCTCCTCTCCGTCAGCCGGTCTCTTCCCGTCTGCTGAGCGTTCCATCACCTCTCGAACCGAACACCAGTGGAATCGGCGAGCCAAATGCCAGCACCAAATCCAATACGCCTGGCGCAAATCAGCCCGCCAATCTCCCCACTCTTACGGAGTTCTTGAACGCCGCCCAGTCGAAGAAGAACGGTCATGCGGTGGACACGCTTCTGAGTTTGGAGCCCCCTCCAAAAACCATATTGCCAGCTTTTGTCAACCTTCGAGCTTTGGAACGATTCCCGTATTCCTCGTTCCACGATGACTCTCTGGCTCGCAAGCGTCGCCGTTTAGATGTTCAAGCAGATTCCTTCGGAGAACATTTGCAGCTTCCGATACCCCAGGCGCAGAAAGAACATCGACCTCCGCCATTTGGACCATTTGCGATTCTCAATGGGCTGAATGAACCGCCCCCGAACGCTGCTCTCCTGCCTCCTATCGAACCTGGCTCCATCACGCAACTGCTCACCAAACCATCGCGGGATGCCGCTGTTGTCGATTCCGTTACATTGACTGCTACTACGACGACGGTTACTCAGACGGCTGAACGAAGGGAAGGGAGAATCGAGGATATCCTTGACTCCCCCATCGATGACAAGACTGCCAGTGCTGACCAAGACCCCGTGGAAGCAAACTCGTCAGCAAACGGGGCGACCGTTGATCGACCGGAGGGTGACAGTGAAAAATCCGAATCCGATAAGACTCCTACTCCGCCTACGGATGATGCCGAGCCGCTTTCTCCAAAGACGAGGGGCCGCTCCCGTAAGAATCTTCGCAAATGGACTGAGGAGGAGACGACCGCATTGCTCCGCGGGGTGGTCAAGTGCGGTATCGGTAACTGGACGGCTATTTTGGCGCAGCCAGAACTGAAATTCAACAAGCGAAGTGCCTCAAATTTGAAAGACAGGTATGATGTGGACGCAGTTTCCGAGAAGCCAAGAGCTAACATCGACTTTTGCGTCGTCAGGTTCCGCGTTTGTTGTCCCTGGGCATATCGGTGAGTCTTTACTTTCACATTCTTCAGTTGCAGCCTCTAATTTTGTATAGCGCTGCCGACCCAAACGAGGCCACGAAGCAGTTGCACGATACGCTGGCCAATGCACTCCTCAGAGCTGAGGCGGAAGGTTCCGATGGCACAGCTGGAAAGATTCTGCTTCCACAACCAAGGCTGACCAATTCCGAGCCTCATACCTCCAATGGAGGATCAATGGCCATTGTGAATGAGTCAGCCTCTACCGGCTCGTCCTCGGAAGCCGATATCAAAACGTCGAAGTCCCGCTCGAAATACGGGCCGTCTTTCAAGGCCACTCCTACTCTTTCAAATAGATCTAAATCCACTCTTGCCTCTCTCGGCATTCCTGAACCACACTTTGCCATGAAATCCCGGCGTCGCTCCCGCCGCCCATTTACTGTCGCTGAAGACGAAGCTCTACTCAAAGGGTATGCCGTCCACGGATTCCAATGGACACTCATCCAGCAAGATAAACGCTTGAACCTTAGCCACCGGAAGGCAACTGATCTTCGGGATCGATTCCGAACCAAGTTCCCCCACGCGTATCGTGACGGAGGCTCCGTCAATGGTAGATCATTGCATAGCCAGAGTCAAGGCGTAGGCCTGGCGGATACAAAAAAAGCACCTCCCATAAAATCCAATACACAATCTACTCGGCAATCCACGTCCTCCGCACGGGGCGGTAAAACTGATTGGGCAGACCAAGTCTCCTTGGGACCTATTGATCCGGCCCTTTCCCCCCCTGCTCCTCCACAGGGTTTGCTCGAGGCCGCGGCAAATGCCCCAGCGGGCACTACCATTTTGCATTTCCCAATGGACGAGAACTCTTCGAATCCCCCCGGCGTTGACGCATCCTGGGCCGATAACACCCTCGCACCGATGGTCTGGGACGAGCTGGCCTAATTCTACTTTCTTCCATACCGGCCTTTTATTGACCTTCTTACTCTCGTTCCCCATCATCTTTTAACTTTCCCACTTACACTCATTGTCGTTTACGGCTTCTTCATTGTCGGGCTCTTTACACTCTCGTTCTCGTTCTTCCCTTTCGCCTCGTTCCGTCCGTTGTTTTCTTATCGCAATTGCTTTGTTTTTGATTAAACCAATACCCCGCAGTACACGATGGTTTTGCTAATTAGTTTTTGAAACACTCCCCTTTTATCCATGCCGGCTCAGCGCTGGCAAAGGGAACTGGAAAAGGACAAGGATAGGAAAAAATAGAAGAGACTAGAAGAAACTAGATTTCTACCGGGGACGAGACATATAATAATTCTCCGGAATCGAGATATCACTTTCTTTTCACCTGCCAGAAAGGTCCTTCTGGGGTCTTGTAGACCCCTCGACGTATGTGATTATTACAGCGCCCCTTACTTGACTGAGGGAAGGAATTAGAGTCTTGAGTAGCAGAAGTTCATATGGGGGCAATGAAATTAACGCTGAATTAGCAGAACCACGACGTTCGCCATGCTGTCAAGAACGGCAATCACAACTTAACGGGAAAAAAAGCAGATGGGATATGTGAACCAAGTGCAATATACAGCAATAGTCAAAAGAGCTGAAGCTGGAAACATACAGTCACCGACTTCAATAGTAGCAAACAAAGAGATGCCGCCCCCAAAGTGTCTTGAGACGAACATAGAAACGCTGCTTTACATTTTTGCGCTCCTGCGCAACAAACCAAAGGTGGAATTCAACAGTCATATGGGTCTTGGGAAGGGAAGGGGGAAGAGGGCGCTAAAGCGGGAACCGCAGCGAACACGACGTATATCTGAGACGCTGTTGGGCATTGAGAGGTTGCAAGGAATGAACGGATAGGACATGACCGGATTGGATGGTAACGAGACGGACCTTCACTCTGGAAGTATCATTCACCAAGCATTGCGGTCCCAGTTTGGATCTACACAGCTGTTAGCTCTTCTCTTCTTCGTATTTCACAGACCAAGAGAAGATAGCTCACCCTGTATAAAGCTCGCTAGCACCTTACTCCCGGTCTGCAAAAGCGGATGACCGGCAACGATCTGCAAGAACCGCTGCAAGCCCTCGCGACGATGCTCGATTACGTCGTCGCTGAACCGGTTCGTGAACACTTTCCCCGGCAAGGGCGGGATCGTGACTCTCGTGCTTTCGCGCTCTAGGATGTCGCGGAAGTATTCAAAGTCGGAGTACCGTCGGCGCACGACCGAGTGCTTCAGTTTGAAGGCGGGGATGTTTGTTCGGCAGACGATCTCGTACGAGGTGTACATGTTGCGGGATGTGCCATGTGTCTGGGGATTACGGACCTGGGTACGATGAGGGGGTTAGTCTCGAGTTGTTATTGGATTGTAGGAGAGTTGGATTGCGAATATGATATGGGACTTGTCGGTGGATTGATAGAGCGGGGTAGTTTCGGCATGAGAGTTGTCGATTGCGTACCTCGATCTCGAGAAAGTTCTCGGGAGGCCCGTAGATCTCCTCGAATGTTTGTTGTCGCGATTCAGGGACGGCTTGCATTGTCGGTGACCGGGGTGTCTTGTTCGGCGTGACCAAAAGTGAACGGGGAAGATAAACAGGATGCTGAGCAGGTGTGGGAAAGGACCGCGGGGAAGACGGATGTTGCGACTGGTTAGTAAGGTAGGAGCAGGACTGTTACAAGGTGCGCGGGCTCTCGAGGAGGAGAAGGAGTGGATGTTCTTGAGGCTGTTAGAATGATATGGGAAATTGTAGCAGAGAAGTGGGAGAGAGAGCTTTCCGCGATTGCGTCAAGTATGCCTGATGGCAGATGGATCTCTGTCTCTCTGTGCTGCGGTATTATTCAATGGGATCATCCTTGTCTTCTTCTAGACCGTTCTGAGTAAAGTGACGGGTGACAGCTCGCATTATCATTGATCCGTCATCGAGGTTCTTATCTATCGCTTATCAAGACCCCCTTGATCCTGCATACGTCAATGCAATGGCCAATGGACAAATTAAGTGTACACAAGTGGAAGAAAAAGACGAATCATTAAGGCAGAGGTGATTCCCTGTCGTGAACCACCTGACTACGAATGCCTAGTCGTAAATTAAAAGACCCAGAAATGAAATCCCTAGGAGCCAATTGCATCCTCCTGCAAGCCCTAATGCAATAAGACCAGTAGCCGGAGAGCTTATTCGCAGATAGTGTGCCACCCATCCTCAAACTCCAAGCATGCCGAGGGGCCCGAGTCTCATTCTTGTCAGACGTGCGATGCGATTGGCCCCAGAAGTGGCAGTCAATGTAGTCCGTGTACGTTTCAGGCACGTTGTTGAATGTGCCCTCAATCACTCCATTTCCAAGAAACCGCATCTCGCCAGTACAGCTAGGATTGCATGAACCTCGCCGCTGACCTGATCAACACCGCGCCACTTGAAGAAGCATCCACCTTCGCCTGAAGAAGGTCACTTGGTACGGACGCTGCGGCATACAGAGAATGTCCTCCAGGTCACCAGTCTGAAATTCACATCAGATGCGCGTCCTGTACAGATAGAGGACCATTCCTGAATTGCGAGTGTTGCCTTCTTGCAAGTCGACCTCGTACGATCCGTTAAGAAGGCCGAGCTTTATCCGTTGCGTTTGAAGAATCTATTTTCAGCGCGAAGTGTGAGCAGACTGTTAAGCGGGGCTAGAGAAGCGAGCAATGCTCTAAGATTTCTTTTGCTTACCTCGCCGTAATCTATTTGCGCTGGTTTCTTCCTGGAATTCTCTTCGTTCTTCTGCTTTTCTTCAGTCTTGGTTCGTTTCAAAGGGAGTTGACCGTTTCTATCCTCCACGATCCCAAGGTTGACAATGATGCTCAAACTAGGTTCTGCGGCCCTTGCAGCGGCCAGGATAGCAAAAGGATCTTTTTTGTTCATCGCGTCTTCAAAAGCAACATTAGCCTTGCGATTTGCCGGCTTGCAACAAGTTTCCGTGGCTGTCTTCTGGGTCGTATCCCACTCCTGTTTGAATTCTTTTTCCAGCCTTTTCTTTTTAAGTGAGCAGGCACTTCTAGCATGTCATGATTCAATGCATCTAAAAGTCGCAATATTGCCATGCCCTTGCGATCTGATGGTTGAAGGCCATAATGAAGGAGCTGCGCTTGGTACCAGTGAGCAGACTGGTCCTGGACAGACGTTTTCGAAGACGACGAGAAGAAGAAGGCCTTGAATTCAGCGACGCTCTGGCGACGGTAGGGCTTATCATGCAATATGGCGTTGAACTCACGGTTGTAGTATTCAAAGCMATCCCGGGTCACTGGAGGTGTGGGACTCATTGGACTCGAATTAGGCCTGGGTAGCGGTGAGACGATTGATTATATGGCCTGCGTTCTGCCTCCTTTATCTCTTCGTGGCAGAGTCAAGAACTTGAGGATTAGGGGATAGTGAAGGAATGGGCGGGGTAATCAAGCGAGCAATGATCACGACGATGTATGACTGTGAGTGAAGTAACCTCATTCTCCATTCATCGAAGTTGTCTGGCAAGACTTGGCTCGAGGACACAGCCTATGTGTCTTTCAGCCTCTGTTGAACTTTCAGGAAGGTTGTCAGCATTCCCAAATAGGATCTCAAGGCTGACAGAATCTCGGTCTCATACCTCGCATTGGCGCGCCAGATGCTAATGAAAGGTACCCACTAGCTCTGCTAGTAGCTCAGTGCTATAGATTGCTTTTGACAGATGAGGCCTCAGAATGACTGCCCCAGTGGTTTCGTGTACTGATGGAACCCGGGTTGAATGACGGTGAGATGCCCATAAATAGTAACTTGGCGTCTAAGAATCTAATGGCATCACTGCGCATGCTTTGCAAAGTAAACAATGCAATGCTCAATACTGGAGACTCCTAAGCCTTCGCAGGTCCAGCCGTATATACCAGCGACAGTGAGGGAAGAGTCTTTCAATACAGGAAGACGATGTCACTCAAAGAGACACTTGGAAAAGGAAATGAGACACTTTCAATTTATCTAATACACCTTGGAAAAGCTTGCTTGCAGACCCGCAGAAAATGAATAGCCAGATTCCCCAATAGACCGTTCGAGTAATGACAATCAACGAAGAGAAAAGAAAAGTAGGCAGCCCAGCGCAAACGAACGAGTTATAAAGAAGACTTTGGTACAGATGAGTTTGGTCAACCATTAGGTTCAGATGCCACGCGAGAATGACGATGTACTGGGGCAAAAAAGGAGAATACTGGTTAGCCGACGAGCATCACCCTACTCCTGCCGACTACGCTTCGCACCGTGGGGGTTCCACGACCCATCGCTGACTCCCTGGTTTTGAGGGAAGAAGCCTTGATTGAAAGCTGGGTTGGGGCCTTGAAAGCCGCCTGCTCCTATAAAAGACATGTCAGAAACGGACGATCTTTCACCGACGATGACAGAGTCTTCAAGACATCGAACACAGCTAGACGCACCTTGCATGCCCATGTTCCCACCCATTGCACCCATCATCGGGTTCATCCCACCAGCCATAGGATTCATACCCATACCACCCATGGGATTCATCGCTGGCATTCCCATCATATTCGGCCCAGCCATACCACCGCGACCGCGCATTCCGCCAGGACCGCCGCGCATGCCACCGCCCATCATATTGCCACGGTTGTTAAAGCCGTAGTTCTGCATCCCTCCCATTGGATTGCCCTGGAAGCCTCCGACCATAGGGTTGCCTTGAAAACCGCCCATTGTGTTCTGGAAGCCGCCTCTTCCCCCGAAGCCTCCCATGTTACTCATACCGCCGCGGTTGTTGAAACCTCCCCGTCCGCCGCGGAAGCCTCCGCCCATGTTGCTCATGCCAAAGTTCATGTTCTGGTTCGGTGAGTTGAAACCTCCTGATAGTGAACGGGCCTGATTGTCCTTGCGCATAGGGGCGTCCTTGGGCAGTGTGCGGAATGGATTTGTGTGAGGGTTGGTATAATGAACCATGTATTTACGGCCCCCTTGACTTGAGACGTTCAAGTTCTCAATTTGATGCTTGGCAGCTGTTGCAGCTTGGAGTGTGGTAAACTCAACAAACGCTTGGCTATTTTGTATTGTATAATTAGCATGGCGGAACTCGCAGGGAAACAGAAAAAGAAGGCCTACCCTTTGCTTTTACCATTGACTTTGTGCTCACTGAACGTTACATCCTTGAGCTCATCTTCGCACCCGGCTTCATTGATCCAGCCACGGATGTCATCGTCAGTAGTCCACCAATACAGGTCGGAAATAAGCAAAGCAGTTGTAGCGTCCGGATCCGACGGACGATCGTCGTGCTCCTTGCGCTTTACACCCTGTTGCGGCGCCGGCGCTGTTTGAGAAGCTTCTTGCTGCTGGGCGTCGTGCGCCTGTGTTACATGTTCACCGTTGGCACCAGTGCCGTCTCCGTGCTCCGGTTGACCTTTCTGCTCTGTACTGGTTTCGCTTTGGCCAGCGGCGCCGTTTTGTGTCTGCTCTGGTGCATCTAGGATCAGCTCCGAGTCCTCATGCTTGATATAGTCTCCTTGGTCGTTGGCGTTGTAGCCACCGCCGTCACCATAGATGTCAATATCGAAGTTATCATCTTCAGTGGCCATCGTGTTTAGATATAGATCGCGATATCAAGGCAGAATGTTGTGCAAATATACAATCTTTGTTTTTCTTGGTTCTTCTTTCAGCCTCGATCAATCACTGGAAGTACATGTCTGCACACACAGATTTTCATTAGCAAGGAAAGAACATGTGTTGATTGGAAGGAATATTGAGTAACGTTTGGCTTCCCCTGGGTAAGGGCCGTAGTGCAGAGCCAAGTAAACCAAATAAGTGCAAATAGCGAAGAAACACGAGACGTACGAGCGTAGCACAGTGTGAGAAGAAGGCTCGAAGATACGTACAATCCGAAGCGAACACAGCTTCAAAAAGGAACAAAGTCTCCACCAGTTCGTAGATTTGACAGCTCCTGAACGGAGACACAGGGCGTAGGTATTCCTCTCACTCTCCTCTTCTTTTGCGTTCCAAATACAAAATAGGTGCCAGAAGTTTCGATAATGAAAGAGACGGGTGCGGAGATATTTCAACAGAATCTGAGGTGCTGCGCAGACTCCCGACTGCCACAGCCTGGCAAAGGCACTTTGCTAACACACACGAACGGTATAGGTCTTGAGATAAAATCACAGAGTTAATGAGTTAGTAGATAGACTGAGATGTTTGAAAGATTAGTAGAGATTTGTCAAGGCTGCTGCAGCCCAGGCAGTTAACAGGATCCCAGCCTGATCTGTCTCCCCTGACTTGTCGTCGAATGACTATTGGACGCAGAGTGAGGCGACCAAAAAAACGCAAAGGAAATTGTAGTCGAGGATTGAGCGAGCACGATAAGCGGTTATCCCTTCAAAGACGTGGTGAAGCGCGTCGACGGCGATAGCAAGAGAGAAGCGGTAGCTTTGATGTCGATTGGAGCTTGTGGAGCTGACTTCCCCCGGGCCGGCGGAATTAAAAGTCCGAACCCCAGAAGGCCAGCTCTCCTGTTAGGGGATGATCTGTCGATTAAGCATCGTGGTGACTTATTGTCGAGATCATCCTTCTCTCCCTCATTCCACATTCCGTCCTTTCTTTACTACCTTCTCAAACAACTACTCGCTTCTTGGGTTCTCTAGCTATTGACTTTCTCACATTTTACTGATTCTATCTTTCCCTCCCTTTAATCCCACGTCCCTGTCCGACTCGCACAGCACCATGTCCGACACTATTCAAGAACTCGCCGATATCCCTCGCGACTTCCTTCGGGATGGCATGCTGTTCGTGCGCAGATGCACCAAGCGTATGTCTATCTTTGATAAAGCTCCAGGGACGGGTCTCATCTAATACAATGCGTAGCCGACAAGCGTGAATTCATCAAGATCAGCCAGGCTGTAGGCATGGGCTTCATCATCATGGTAAGCACTTCTCGTCTTATTGCGCGTAACCTTTATGAGCATATAAATACTAACTGCGTCTAGGGTGGTAAGTTTTTCTCCTTATAGAGCATTAATACCCCGATACTTTTCAGGAGATGCTTACTCTTAGCATAGCCATCGGGTACTTCATCAAGTTAAGTGAGTATACCGCCGAGTCCTGGCAAGCATGCGACGGCCCTTGCTAAAGTTCTTTTCACTACAGTACACATCCCCGTCAACAACATCCTCGTCGGTGGCGCTTAAATGGAGGCGACAAATCCAAATGCAACCATGAAGCAGGTGCCAAAGAGGATCCTCCGAGATTGAACAAAGCCAATCGCGCGGCGACGTGATCTAAACGAGTTCCTAATCTACCGGAGACGAAGATAAATCGCGAAAATCGATATGGGGTCCCGGACAACCATTGTTCCAACATGCTCCAGAGAGTTCGGCAAGAAGTTGCCTTCGGGTTATTATGCCCTTGCGTCAATTTTGTATAAATACCACCTCTTCTTTTTTATCTCAGGCCTTTCAAGGAGCTTTGGGAGGCAAATGCAGCCTTTTTTCCCTTTTTACAATACATCAATTGTCATGAGACATTTCGAAATTTCAAGATAGTGGCGACCTATGTGCTTGCACCAATCCTCTAATGCGGTCTGTCAGTTGAATGCGAACAGATATCCGAGTACTCTCTCGAGAATGTAGTCTAAGGAAAGATATACTGAAACTCTGTTCTTATGTACAGAAATCACMAGAGCTCATATGCAAGTTCTTCGTCCAACGGACTCCTTCTGACAGGCCGACTCCGCACCGATTTTTCCTTGTACTGGTTGAATTCGGGCAAATAATTTAACTTGCAATCGTAGCTCTTCCCGATCGATGGTGTACCTTCGTCATCAGCAGCACCATCGTTCCAGCTATGCAGGCTGCAGGTACCTGTGGACAAACCCCAGCCGTTCCAGGATGTTGCTAAACTACAGTCAGCATCCCGCCAGTGTACTTCCAGAGTTAGAAAAGGATGGTCTTACCAGCGAGGACTGGCGCGCTGGGATGCCAACTCGCATCCCGAACGCAGGTCCTCCACAGCATCTCCCCGCTCCTACTCCTGATTTCATACGCCGTGGTGAATATGTCAGGATCGCGCGGTCTCGAATTCAGAGTTGCAAGTCCGACATCAATAGTGCCCGCAAGCGTTGCGTCCAGGTTGTAAATATACACTTTGCCGTCTTCACTTCCGGTGTAAACGTAGCGCGAGTTTGTGCTACCCGGCGGCGAGAAATGGCAACGGATGAGCGTCTTCAGAACCCGATGACCTCGGAACGTGACAACGGAGCAGTCGTGTGGATGCGGCTCGTAGTAATCTTCGGGATAGGGCTCGAATCTGTAATCATAACCGGTGGTATAACTGCTCACGTCGATGTCTGCAAACTTCGCTGTCGTCATCATCTTTCTCAAATCCCACAATTTCATCGTCTGGTCCTTCCCGTTGGAAAGCACATATCGGCCGTCTCCTTTGCTGTCGACGTATGTGATACCTTCCGTATGACCTATGAACACTCCAGCCTCACGGCCGTCGCCCATGGAACGCCGGTCCCAAACACGAATCGTGGAGTCATCCGAGCCGGAGTACAAAATGTGAGGCGACGATTTATCGCCAAAGCAGACGGCGTTGACATCGTCTTCGTGCTTCTGTAGCCTTAGAACAGACTGCCGTGTTTCGATGTCATAGACAATTACGGAATTGTCAGATTTGCCGGCAACAATTTCGCGTCCATCACCCGAGAATCGGATTGACCATATCTGTTACCTGGTCAGCGGCTACGCGACAATCATTTACGAGGGATGCGCACCGCAGTATGAGAGCTATCGTGGAAGCCCCGCCCGACACGGCCTAGGGACAGATCCAACACAGAGGGGTCAGATTGATCAGCTGGGTCGGTCGGTGCAAGGCAGACGATATTTCTAATGGAGGTGTATGCCAAGAACTTGTTGTCTGGACTCAAGCTCGCATCGGTAATGGTCCACTGGCCGAATGGATAGTCGACAGTCTTGTAGTACTTCCACTCGAATGGATTAGATGTATCGTACATCCGGACTTTGAAGTCCTGCGCACAACAGAAGAAGAAGTTACCGTCGTCAGAGAATTGACCCGAATAACATCGCGAGTCATAATGAATGATCTTGTCTGCGGCGGAACCAGGTATCAAATCCTAAGAGGCCCACCCAATTAGTACAAAGCTCCTGTTTCCATCGCAGGAGGTCGAGAACTTACTTGTGCAGTTGACTGGACACCCAGTCTCTGCCTTCCAGACACGTCAACTCCCAGTTCTCTCCACATCATCTTTGCTGCAAGAGTCTTTTTGCGTTTCTTCAGCATGTCAACATAGTAAGGATCGTCTCCGAAATCACCGGATCGCATGAGTTCTGTACCCTCATCACTTGGAACCTTCGGTAAATTCTCGGCTCGCGAACGTCGTGGTCTTCGTGAATATCTCAAGAAACCGAACTCTTCGTCGTCTTCATCTTCATCACCTAACGTGCCCCCTCGCCACCCATTGTAGTGGAGGATATGTCGCAGACCATTGGAAGCTAACAGATTCAATAATCGAGCAGCTGATACTGCTGGCACCAGTCAGTGTCGATAAAGAAGTAAATGCGAGTGGTGTCGGGTAATGATACCTCGAGTCTGTCTACCTTCTTGAGTTTCTCCGCCAGGATCTTGATCAGGATCATCCATGGAGAACTCAATATGTATATTACCTAGACGCAAGTGAGGGTCTTCAAATTGTTCGACCCGAGATTAGTCTCATGTGGAAGATCAGCAGTCCATCGCGGGGAAAGCTACCGAAGTGACCTTCGCCATCTTCATCCTCATCCTCATCTTGATCTTCATCTTCATCTTCATCCTGGTCTCTATCTTCCGTAACCTCGGACTCCGGTTCATAATCCATGTCATCTTCCTCCTCGTCCTCTTCAAGCCACTCCCTAGCCGGGTGCCACACTGTACCGGAGACTGTCCGAGGCGGAGACTCTTCCGACCTGTTACTACCAGCGGAAGACGAACCAGATGGATTCATAGTCGGTAAGGTATGTGATCAACTGTTGCGGCGGGAGGCTATATCAAACGTATCATCCCGGTATCCAATATCTCTGCAGCTTCAAACATGAACAAGAAAGAAGTGAATGTCCATGCCTCGCGGATCTGTTTGATCTGAGTGAGTTGGGGCATTGTTGCTTAACTTGCTTATCGATAGGTCACCAACTCCGGGTTATGTCATCTGGTGGGTTCTCCGCTTTCCGTTAACCCCTATCTCCGAGTGTTTTGTAGTCAGCAGTGCCTAGGTAACGTAATCCACAAGCGAGCGGCCATTCCAATCGAGCGGCCACCCTCTTCAGATTTGACCGCGTCTCATTATTTTGAATTAATTAGCACGTCACCATGCCTCTAAACTCACATAAAAAATCAAGGGAATTAGCTGAGCAGGAGGGAAGGATTCTACTTGCAATATCTGCTCTTAAGAATGATTAAATTTGTAATATTTCTGAAGCTGCATGTGTTTATAATATCCCCTGTACAACTCTTCGACGACGCCTAGATGGCCATATCTTTTGACCTGAGGCACGCGCAAACGGGTATAAAATGACTCAGAATGAAGAAGAATCACTTATTAGGTGGATCTTATCTATGGATTAATGTGGAGCAGCTCCTTGGCTATCTTATATTTAAGAAATGGCTAATATCCTCCTCTCAAGGCGCGGATTACCTGTTTCCCAGACTGTGGGTAAGAACTGGGTATATAACTTTATTAATTAGCATGAAGAGATTAAGACTCGGTACTCTAGGCGCTATAATCACCAGTGTGCTAAATGTGAAGATCCAAAGATTATCCAAGAGTGGTTTAATTGTGTCTAGATTACTATAATGCAGTATGGGATTGCATATAAAGATATCTATAACTTTGATAAGACTGGCTTTATAATGGGCTTAGTAGCTACTGCTAAAGTAGTTATAAGAGCTGAGATGCTTAGTTGGCCCTTTCTTATCCAGCTAGGGAACTGTGAATGGGTTATATCTATAGAGTGTATTAACTCTACTGGCTGGGTGCTTCCACCATATATTATCTTTAAGGGAAAGGTCTATATTAAGGGCTGGTATTAAGATCCAGCCTTACCAGCAGACTGGTGGATTGAGGTTAGTGAGAATGGATGG
The DNA here is from genome assembly GCF_018340605.1 of Aspergillus pseudoviridinutans. Lineage (NCBI taxonomy): Eukaryota > Fungi > Ascomycota > Eurotiomycetes > Eurotiales > Aspergillaceae > Aspergillus > Aspergillus pseudoviridinutans. The sequence goes on from NW_025091284.1 coordinate 2,335,264, forward strand.
ATGACTGATTAGATTGGATTATGATAGCTTTAAAAAGTCTTTATTCCTGCTACTACTAGTCGGACAACTGGTAGATATTAACTATTAATTCTTGATGGCCATGGGAGCCATCTAACTCCTTAGTTTGATTAAATCTATACTGAGAATGATATTATTCTAATCTGCATGCCTGCACATTTATTACATCTACTCTAACCTCTGGATGTTGGCTGTTTCTCTCTGCTAAAACGCGCGTATGGCTGCTTGATTAAGGATAAGATACAAAATGGTTTCAACCATATTGATAAGTTTGACTTCCTTGAGGCCTATCCGCAGGCTTACATAGTAATCTTTTTAGCAGATAATATCAAGAGTGGCTTTTCTGCAACTGGATTAATACCACTAAATCTAGATTAGGTGCTCAGTCAGCTTAATATCTAGCTTAAGACCCCTATACCACCAGGCAGCTAATCGACTAATTCCATCCTAAAAATACTATATAATCTTAAGCAGCTAAAAAAGCAGGAAAGCATGCTTAAAAGGCTACTCAGAGAGTGTATATATAGTCCTCCTACCCCTTCTAAGGCTGCGCTAGATCAGCTTATCAAGGGGTGTGAGATGGTAATGAATAGTGCTATCCTTCTTGCAAAGGAAAACCATAATCTATGTGCTGTATATAAGAAGCAGCTTTAAAATAAGAAGTGATCTAGGAGGTAGATGGAATCTGCAGAGGGATTCTTAATCCAGGAAGGGCAGCAGTTCATTCAACAGAGGAATCAGGCTGAGGAAGCTATCCAGGCAGTAGATGCAGAACAACGCCCTCAATGGGCACCCCTGCGCTGCAGTGACTGTCATATTATAGGCCATAAATGATTGCAATGTCCGCAGCGCAAGAATAACTAGTTTTAGTAATATAATCATGTTTTAGGCGTTCAAATACCCTCTAATTTCGGCCGCGGCCAAAATTCTATGGTTTAGTGGCCGCTCGATTGGAATGGCCGCTCGCTTGTGGATTACGTTAGTTGCGGTCTGTAGAGCAGCCATAAGAGCACAGAACTCTTGACCGAGCAAGTCTCTAGGTACCCTCGCGTTATTGGTAGGGGGAAACGGAGCTCTGATTATGACAATATCTATCGCTAGGTGCCTGTAAGGGCCTAAGAATAATTACAGGTACCTGGAGATGGGTCAAAATTGTTACAAATCTACTGTACCTAGAACGGATCGTCCAGACACCTCTTATTGCTTTATTTCAAGTGCATCTCCAATACTCTAACACGCCAAAGTCACACATGCTCAGGACCAATCAGATGGTTTCGACGTGGCCGCCAGAAGTTGTAGTGTTTGCAACATCCATCAGGAGTTGATCCGAAACTTCATCTGCATGTTGCTTTAAGCGAAGATAGCATGGAACTTTTCGTCGAACTGCTCCTTTAACTCGCGGAAGGCGCTCAGCACCTCCAACGACACCATTGAAGCTCGGTCCTCATGCAGAATACCCGGAGCCTCTGTGGTATTGTCTTCTTCGGAGAAGGAATCACTGTCATTGCTCATACCGTCGTCCCATTTCTCCAACCCTTCCTCGTCAGTCGTGGCCCTGGTAGTTCCAAGTGATTGTCGCATATGAGGAACTTGGTTATCAGTGCGCTTCGACGCGACCTCTTGACCCACAGACTGAACATCAAATATCTCGTCTTCTTCATCCTCGACCGAAAGAGTTGACGAAGAATCATCACTGGCGAACATTTCTTCCAAACCTGGGCTCTTCAGGTCGGGATCAAGATAAACTTGCAGAGAAACAATGATCGTAGCCAGAATCAGGGAGAAGTCATTCAGCAAAAACCACGTCTCAGAACGAGAGATGAAATTGGCGACCTCAAGGGGTTCCACACATCCGTGACAGAAGAAGTCATACAAATAGGCATTCAAAGGTGCCATATCCCCATCCGGATAAACATCAAGGTGTGGTATGACACTCTGCTCGAGAAACACGCCCGACCGGACCGAGTTACAGAGGTCCTTCATGCTCTTAAAATGATGACCGTGACCCGAGAGCCCAACAAAAGCTGAACGTGATTGATTCGCTTCCAGTACCCCCAGCAAGCGACTGAGCTGTCGGTTCCCACTACCCCCGACTGGCACTTTGCTAAGCGGCAACTCACACTCAGGTTCTTTCAGGTGCTGTTTGACGAATGTCTCGACATACGCTGTATATGTCCTAAGAATGCTCTGATTATGGGCTCGAATCGCCGATACGGCATTCGGTGGCAGCGGCGGCAGCAGCACGATTGAGGGAGACTTCAACTCTTGTCTCCTGGTCAGAAGTTCCTCATATCGATAGCCGAGAGACTTTCTTCCAAATAGATGGGCTAGCACGATCATCAACGTCCTCAGCTTCTGCTCTGTGTTCTTCCGGTGCTGCTTGCACAATTCCTCAAAGTAGCCTGCACGAAGAAGAGCATGAAATGAGAAGGCACTATTTTCAGTGTAGTACAGATGCGCAATGCTAGAAGCCAAGCGAATTGGCTCTCCGCGTCTCCCGAGAAGGCCCTGGCGGCGCAGATATTCAATGGAGAAGCGGAGGTGATGGAGTACCTTGTCCTTCGACTCGGCACTTCCGAAGTTAATGCGCGGCTGAGACAGCAAAGAATTGATTGCGCGTACTGCGTATGGCGACGCCTTGGAATTATGAAGAAGGATGAACAGTCGAAGCACAAGACTGGTCGTGATAGGGAAATGCCCGTTCAAATCCGGAAGCCGTGAACTCATCAATTGATATGCCTTGTGACGGGGAATGCCATGGAAGATAACATTTCCGAGCAGATCGAATCCTCGACGCCCTGCTCGACCAGCAGCCTGACGGAAATTGAGCGCAGTTAAGAAGACGCTGTCACCGCAGAAAACCACGGTCGAACACGGCATGTTGATACCCAAAGCTAGCGTTCCAGTGGCTACAACGACGCGCAAGAATCCCGCGCGAAATAGCCTCTCAACGCTGTACAAATAGTCAGCTAGTATCCAATGCTCATATCAGGGAGGTCACTTCTCATACCATTGGCGGTAACGACGGTTCAATCCAGCGTGGTGGACGCCTACTCCTCTCTTCAGAGCTTCAAGAAGCAGAGGCTTAACCTTGCGCCCTTTCATCATCTCGATCTCCTCGAGAAGTTCAGTCCAGTCGAATTTGTGAGTATCGGCAAACGAAAATTGCTCTAGAGGCCTGTCCGGGTCAAAGCTCTTGAATGGACTATTATCTTCCTCCACATCCTTTGCGGTACTCTCAGTTTCCTCTCGAGATTGTTTAGGATTGCTCTTTTTCTTGCTTTTCTCCCCAGTTTGAGCTTTCTTGGTCGTGAGTTTCCTGTATTTCTCGTACTCCGCCATCTTCTGCCTCCATGATGCACCACTCTTGTACTTGTCCTCAGCTTTGACTAGATGCTCTAGAGTGGTGGTTGCGATATTTTCGCATGTCGTCCGTGCATAGTTGAAAAGCAGAGCGGGTAGGGCATTTTGGGAATGCAAATCCACAAGGAGTGGGAACACAGATGTGCATAGCTCTTTTTTCGTATGTTGACGTTCGGGAACCACTAGATCGCTCCGATTCTCTTCAATGCTTTCTGAAATCTGCAATCCTCGAGCAGATGCGAAGATAGCCTCCAAATCTCTCTGCACCATTTCAAAAGGGGAGTGACTATCCTGCATCCATGTCGATAGAAGTTCCTTCAGCTGCGCCTCCCATTCATACACGTCGCTCCGCCTAATGAACGATGGAAGGGCAAGTTGTGGACTCAGAGATTCTGGCACAGGAAAATCGACTGACGAGTACTTTACCATACATCTCCAAAGTGTATAGCAGTCTCTTGGCTCAAGGGAAAGATCCTCAGGAATTTGCCGCTGCTTGCTAAGAAGGCTGGTGATTGGGTGGAGGGGTTGCAAGCCCTCAATATATTTGGGCTCAAGGAGGCCCTTGTGCATCGATCGGCAGAGGCCTTCGAAGGGACGATCAGCCGGCATATAGAAATACTTCCGAAGGTCTGAGTAACGCTGCGTATGCTGAATCAGCTTGAGAGTCACCCCCATGTTGTTCTGTGTCGACTGAAGCCAATCAGCGAACTCTGATGGATTTCCCACGGTTGCGGAAAGGGCAATGATACGACACGGAGCGAGCAATAAGAGTTGCTCCCAAACCAAACCATCCTCGGTATGACCTATCGAGTGAATCTCATCAAAGATTATGCATTTGACTCTAGGAGCCCATGTGGTGGCGTTTGACGAGGACAAAAGCATCTTAAAGACTGCTGTCAGTCGAGAAAACACTATAGAGGACGAGTGATAGCGGAGTTCGTTGCACTTACAATCTGAAGAAAGTGAGGCACTGTCACTAAGATCTGACACTTCAAAGGATCATTTATGCGAACATCGCGAGTGGAGATAGCCCAAACTGTCTGCTCAGGACCAGGGTACCTTTTCCGAAAACGTGCATGGATCTCTGCACCGATCTGATTCACCAGCGCTTTTGTTGGAGCTACATATACCAGGACTCCAGTGTCGTCTTCCTGCAACACTTTCGACATGGCATAGAAGCTGATGAATGTCTTTCCCGCACTGGTTGGGGCCACGACGAAGACACTGTGGTTCTTGTCAAGCTCATCGAGCACATCCTTCTGCCATTTGTCCGGTTCAAAACCCACGCGGTCGTCGGGCTGTGCGCCAGTGTGGCGATCCATAAATGGCCCACAATGGAGCAGCTGAAAGGCTTGAAAATCAAGTGGCGCACCCAGCTGGCGTGGTTTAATGCAGCTAATATCGAAATGAAAATACAACTGCCGACACGGAAGAGAGGACGACGGCGATGGAGTATCATGGATGCTTAGTTTACAGCATATTCCATGAAACATTAAATACATTTCATGGGTCATGAAGTTGATTTTGTGCCGGAGAGTTCGAATTTGGTCCCAGACATCCCTCGCTGAGGCGACGAGCTTATTCTCTTCTTGAAGGGAGGTCTCTTTCTGCCACAGAACCACAAGAAGTGTCAAAAGGTATAGGCGGAGCTCGGGCTCCAGGAAAACTCGCTTCCGTCTCTCCTGCCGGTCTAAGAAAGCTCTGACATCGTCCACCTGATGATGAAGGTCTAGCTTTTGCAATTCGAGGAGCTTCCGTTGCCATGAATCTAGCCATGATGATTCTTCTTTTTTGGCTTTTTCAACCTCCTGTTTCTCTATCAACTGCTTTGCTTTAGACGATAGTTTAACGGATTTCGTTTGCTTTCTGGCAACTTTTGATGACATGATCACTTGTTGTTCGAGCGCATTGCCCTTGGCATTGGTAAGGCTGGCTGCGTATTTGGTGAAGTCTCGGAATATTTCCTGGCTCCGTCGCGCAGGATTGTTCCATTTGGTTGTTGGTTTTTGAGGAAGTGTTCTTCGCTTGGAATCAAGCAACCGTCGAGTATGCCAATGCGTCTTATCCTCGAAGCCTTTCTCGTGATATTCCTTCTGCGAGTTCTCGATGACTACGCGTACGCTGGCGAGATGTTGATCAAATGTAGGGTGCTCGAACGGCAACAAGGCATACTTGCTTTCCATGTCTTCATCCTCTGCATTCGTTGCATGCGTTGCATTCGTTGCATTCGTTGCATTCGTTGCATTCGTTGCATTCGTTGCATTCGTTGCATCGTCGTCATCCGTTTTGTCATCTTGATCTTCTCCGTCTCTTTCGTCTTCCTCATCCTCCTCATTGTCTTGATCGTTTTCATGTTCGTCATCGAAGGCGGGCTCTTTACTCTGCAATGTCGCCGCGTACGAATAGTTCTGAGAGAAGAATACTTCGGGACCGCCTAGTTCTTCAATACTATTCAAGCAGGTCCAAATAGCATACCAATCGTCACTGATGAGGCTGCTCAGCTGAGCCACTTTCTCGACTGAGCAATACGCAGCGCAAGACCTAAAAAGCCTGCCATCAAACAGGTCATGCAGATCTGCCCAGGATTTGTTTTTGTTTAAGTCCTTCCATTCGGCCGTTTGAAGCATGGTCGTTGCTGCCTTGCTGAAATTTTTAACGAACTTGTTGTGCATCTCCTCATTTGGTATCTCGGGCCTCACGGTCCTTCGTTGCTGCAGAGATAATCGTTTGAGGCAAGCCAGATGCAATAGCAGTATAGCTATCACCTGTTTGGATGCTTCATTTCGATTCTGGGCCAAGAGTACCGATGCGACTGCCACAGTCAAAGCCTCCCTACTTGTCATTGCCGAGCCGCCCTGATGACTGTTTGTTTCTGCAATAGAACGCAGAACTTGGATGCATATAGATAAGTGTGGCGGCTTCTTGGTCTTGAGCTTCGCTTCTGATTCACTGAACGGGAGCGTGGATGAGCTCGCTTGAATGACTCTGGTCAAAATCTATACTCATAGTACACCGTCAGAGGGCCTCCTATGTTACACCAACTGGGAAAAGAGACAAACCTTGCTATCACGCCACTCGATCTCATTGATTATTGCCACATCCAGTCCAAGGGTCATCATGTTACCGATAACGCAAAGTGTATCATCGATGAGCCGACGTCTAGCCTGCAGCACTCCATTGTGGCACATGACGAAGTAGACACTATACGTTTGGACATACTGGTGAAATTCAGGAGATCTCATAGAGGGAAACCGGTGAACTTGAAGGTCAGGGTACTGATCCTGAATATGCATTCTAAGATGCTGATAGATAATCTCTCTCGCCAACTGATACTTGGAACGATTGATATTTGAAGCTGCTTTGGTAGAAATCCCTTGGTTCTCTAGATCACCAATCAGTAAATATCAGTTCGGGGTCCTCTGTCGAGCAGGAGAATGTGTACCATCAAAGAAGACTATGTGGAAATTGCATTTCGTCGACAAAAACTTAGAGAGAAGTCGCTCTACGTTGTAAACACCCTGCAGGAGCTGGAACCCAGCTGAGAGCTCGTAAGTGACACGGAAACCGCGAGGTACGTGGTCGTAGAGAACGTACCCTTAAAGTCAAGAGCAGGATCGTCAAGGCACTGAAGCACGACGGAGTCTCCCTCAAGACAAAACAGCTCTTGTCCTGCGTAGTCGCTCACCAGATCGAGAACCTGGGAGCTAAGACTGGCATACCAGTCTCGCATGCCGTCCATCGTGTTGTTGCATGAAGGCCAAGCGTGTGCAGAATGACAGCTGGAAGAAATAAGAAAAATGTTTAAGGGATGAGGAAGAGGACGAGTAGACACGTGTTGTGGAGGAGTGGTGGGTTGAGATTTGTTTGCTTGCTGCAGGTGCAATAGGTTAGCAGCAAGCTCAGGGCCTATGGCACAATCTACATTGCCGCAGGTAGCCCTGATGGTGTCCCTCCCATTGTGTTATGTTTTTTATGTTTGTATTTATTGTGTATTTTCCTACAGCAGACCAATAGCATAGCATGCCAATGAATGAAGTAGGCGAGCATCTTACGGAAAGGTCTTTTCGCGTAAATGACATAAGATCCAACTTGAGGTAACATGAGAGGGTATAGTTTCATTTCTGTGATCATGGCGTCAATGACTTAAGAAAATAAAGGATTCAATAAACATTTTTACAATGTTATGTCCGCTTCATTGCGGCTCTTCTTGCTTATGACGCAGAAGGCCAAGGGTCAGGAGAGGAGAAGAAGGAGAAGAAGGAGATATAGTAGACAAGTCCGACAAAATTCCAAGGCCTGTCATGCCAATGGCTCCTCCAGGAGGATACAAGAGCAATTCCCGTGATCGTATCAGCATCAAAGGAGCATATCATCATTCAACCAACATTGTATTGAGTGGGCGTATCGGGGCTCCAGCGAACTTCATCAGAATCTGGACCAGCATCATGAAAAGAAATTGAATGTCATCCCTCCCGTCATTCAAGTTGTTGATGTCGAGTGCCGTGGAAGCGAAGCCTCCAACGATCATTCCCGCGTTACTAATCATCATACTCCATAGCTGGGAAAGTGAGAGGGTGTCGTCGCGCATAGGGAGATTGATTGTGAATCCAATGAGACCAGGATATTCTGGGGCAGTCTCAGATGTTCGATGCTCATCTGCTTCTGGTGCCTCGAGCTCAATAACATTCGTGACCGTCGCTTTGAGTTTGAGCAGCTTAACAATAACACGGAGCCTCGTCTGAAGCATATGTGACCTTCTTCGCAATATTACTGCTGTATCTGTAAGGTCTGGATTTGCCGAATCAAGTGCGTCATCCAGGAGCAGCATTTGGACCTCTGTCCTGAATAGAGGTAACTTCTTCCGTGCTATGGCCACGCCGTCGGGGACATCTAATGTTTCTTTCAGTCAGCGGCGGCTTATGACAATGACAAGTTGAAGCGTTTGGAGACTCACTAGCCCATGTCGAAAGGTCAAGCGCATGCGAAACGGACGCTATGGAAAGAGTGGCCGGGTCCCCAGTCCAAGTTATGCAAGGCTGGATAGCCATCTCCGACATGAGTATTGCTGAATGGGTAAGAATGTCATGTCCCTTTAGCAGGCCCCGGGCAGTCCTTGTGTCATAAATGCCAGAACGACCAAGTGCATGACTGTCTTGATTGCACGGCAGGAATGGCCGCTTGCCATAACTGTCAAGCTTGGCAGTAAGGATACCCAGACAGTCGCTTTGTAAGTTATTGTGAAGGACCAACAAAGACTTCGTCTCCTGGGGAACGGCGTAAGGTAAGATAAAAGTCGGATGTGTGGCAGAAATGGTCTTTGAGCATGCTCTGAGCTCTTTTGTTGACTCATGCAAAAATAGTTCATGCTGAAAGACTTGTGAAGTCAAGTCCAACTCTCGGCCAAGCTTCCAGGGTGGTGATAAAGATCTCCTAGGAATATACGCATGATCAGGATATCTTTCGTGATGCCAGGGGCGTAACTGGTTACTTCGGTGGCGAGCCTTGCCTGCGCAAAGGTGGCATTTTCGCTCAGCTCCATTGGATGCTTTACAATGAGTGCAACTCTGCATGGTATGGCCGCAGGTCCTGCACTTTGTCTCGCAAGACTTCTCAAGCTTCCCTGACTGGTTCTTTCGAGGGTTTTCATCAGTTGGCCTTGGCCGTGCGTTTGTGTGACTTCGTCCAGAACTATCCGACAAATGTGGTGTGTTCTGGGCGGCAGACAATTGCTTGAAGCTGTCCAGACTAGCATTCCTCTTGGCAGAAACTGCTGAGCCTTCTTTTAGGGTCGAATTCAGGGTGCGGTGATAATCTCGTAAGTTTGTTGGACTACGGATGGGTGATAGGTGCTTGAAACCGTCTTTATTTTGTACTGAGTCGGCACGAGTACGAGCATGAGCGTTGGCCACAGGCGGGGGGCTGTGCTCGGCTTCATCAACAGTATCAGCAACAATGCTGGCTTGGGTATTGTGTTGAGAGAAGCTGGCACCATGGAAACTGAATTGCTGGCCAATACTGTTGAAGTCAAAATCGCGTCCATCCACGTTGTCTCCTTCAAAAGAAGACGACGGCGGGAAACCTGATCCATCGTTACCGCCGGGGCCAAAAAACTGCTGGCCACCAAAGTCTGCCCCGTCTCCGCCAGTGTTTCCGCTGCCTCGTCTGCTCTGACTGGCGCTGCTGTATGTAGAACTTCCACCAGGTAGACGGCAGTGCTTCGTGACGCACTCGAAATATCTCTTCCATGTGGTTACTTGGTTTGGACAAAGCCCACACTTCTTTGGAGGGGGGCATGGCCGGGCTAGGTTGTCGAGACAGCCCTTGTTCAGTAAAGAAAAGGCAAAGGAACCGTGCTTGACTTGCAAATGGCCACGAAACTTGTCCCTTCTCGGTGTACTGAAGGAACATGCATCGAACGGACAGTGGTACTTGTGCTCAGCTTGGTGAGTAAGACTCACATGCCGCCGAAACGTTCCACGAGTTCCGTACACCTTCCGATTGCCTTGACTGCAGAGCTTGCAAAGGTACCTATCTCGCGGAGAAGGTATATTGGGAGCACCTAGGTCAAGTCTCTCTTGTATTGATGTGTCCAGCTTGCAGAAGGTAGTTTTAACAAAACTTCTCAGGTCGATCAGCTGGGAATAATCGAGTTCAGGCAAGGCTTGTAGTGCTAATGAGTCCCATAATTGAAGATCGTTCTTAAGATGATTTACCGTCACGAGCGGACTGTGGACAGCGTCTTGGGGCTCCAACGGCATTTGCACGGGCTCTGCATCACGAGATCTGATAGTTGGCCATTGGCCAGCATAATCACCTTGTGACAGCGGAACGTCGGGTGGAACCAAATTGCTGCCAGTCAAGTCAAGAGACTCAAGTGTCTCAAAATTGCAGTTGGTGCCTGTCTCATGGCCGGACAATTGGGCTGGCCCCCCTGTACTGCCGATACTGGACGGAGACACCGGAGAGAAGAATGGAGTTTGGCTATGACTCTTGCCAAAGTGTTAGCCAGCCGCTTTAGTGGATCAGCAAAATACACTTGCGGGTGGTTGACTTACGAAAGACATGTCAAGGGTCGGAGCTGGAGCTAAATGATCTCCCAGTGTCTGGACGGGAGGGCCAGTGTAATGGACGGCACGCCAGATGACATTGGAGCCGGTGTATATATCGTCTTGCTCGTAATTGAAGTCATCATCGGTATGGCCATTGTTCAGAGGATCCATGATAAGATATCTTTCAACAGAAGTTCAATAAATTGACAAAAGACAGGATGCTAGGAAGTCGAAAAAATCAGAAGCAAAATAGTACAGAGACTCATAAGTGACATACGCAGGAGAACAAGTTTCGGATGAAAGACGGAGGAGCATACAGTTTGTAGGTAAAAAGCAACGATTTTAGCGATACACAAACACCACGTTGAGTACAAAAGAGTGTCACTAAGCGCTGGTAAAAAGCAAGAAGATGCCCGCAAAGACAGAATGTTCCTACTTTGAAGGCAGTGGGTAAATGAACTTGGAACGATGGCGAGGAAAAGAGAAATTTGGGAAATGTCATCTTTAAGAGGGATGATCAGGTACTCATCTTCCTTTACCTGGGTGAAGCACCACGGGGCTGCCATGGGAAAGTTAGTAATGTACAGCCTACTAGACCATGCCTGCCTGATTTTGTTCCATGCACCTTAGCTTGAACACAGGTAGGGGTATGAATAAGCCCATAAGAACTTAACTACCTTGGAACAGGCACATTAACGCCTTCTTGCTTGCCCTCATGTTTGCAAATTTTGTCGGAAATTTTACTGAGCACGTTAAGCGGAGAACAGGTGTTCGAAGGATGTTGACACTTGACAGAGGAAGCTAGAGGTCAGAGTTCTCATCAAGGTTCACAGGATGAATTATCATAATAAATTGCTTGACGGAGATTGATGTCAAGCGCCTGTCCGAAAATGTATCTCACTTGGCGGAGGAAGGATTGTATTCGGGGGATGCGATGGATGACTTCGCCTCACTCCCGTCCGCGTCCCTGCAAGTTACTATACGGTATTTCACTAGCAAGTTGAATTGATACGTATCAAATTCAGATTATTTAGGCGATCTGAGGTACTCGCAAATGCCGATGTCCTGCACCGGGTACTTCATTTATAACGCGAAGGATCGACCACAATACTTTTTATTTCCAGGAGTGCTTGGAATACAAGCAGAGCCTCAATTGCGTTGTCATCTCACATTTGCCTCTCCTTAGAATTTATTGCAAATATTTGCAAATAATTAGCAATGAATATCCCAAGCAAAAAATAGAAGCCCCCTAGATACATGCTTCTTAACCTGTTTACTGTTTCTTTCTAGTCATGGTGCAGCATGATCTCTGTTCTTAGGCAAGCGCTGGTGTGACAACCATGAACCATGATGACATACGGCTACAGGCTAAGCTACGAGGACTGAGGCTTGGGCATTATTCGGCATAGTGACGAAACCCATACGGCTTCGAGTGTGGCTGAGGATGCCGAGTGATATTAATTATTGGAAAAGATTGTGTTGAATAGATCTCTGCAATGGAAAACGTCATTCTCCAACCTCAAGTGTAGTCATCGTTTCAATGTGGTTCCTAGGTAGGTAGCAAACAAGACAACAAGAATTATTATTACGGTTAAGATCACTGCAGTGTCCCCGAAAAGAATCTTTCTTGTAAAAAAGGGACAGAAAGTACCAGACATAGGCTCGGCGTCAGCGAACTGGTCACTCTGTCAACTTGGTCAAAAAACTTATTGGCTCACACCTTCCATAGTTACCTTACCTACGGTACCTACATTACTATGTTATCGTGGGTAGACTAGGAAAGATTGTTCGCTTCTTGCCGAGTTCTCTGACGAGTTACCTGTCGAGTAAAGCGGAATTCAAAACTTTAACAACTGGATGGCTGATACCTTGTAAACCACATACGTCAACTGCGGCCTTCCGAACATTAATCTTTCATGGACCTACGTATCATAATAGGTAGGTACAAGGTAGAGAATTTGCAGCAAGTCAGTGCTCGATCCCTAAGTAACTATTTGTATGCACTGCCGCAAATAATGATCAGGTTATGTCTGGTTGACTGTTAATATTTCTCCTCGGTACCTCCCTTCGTGACCCTTCCTCAGTGGTTATTTGAGACTGGCTGAGTTCGCCTCTGTCTTCAGAAGTGAAGCGCAAAACGAATAAACTGTGGAGATAGATGTGGAGACATGGAACTCTGGGTCCGGGAGGCGGGACGTTTCCCGCCATCCAAGGAACCAAGACAATCTAGATTCCACCCGTGAACACATACACATATCATGTATCAAACAAGTCCAAACGTCCCCGCAGTTGGGGTACCTAGAGAGTAGAGATATCACGACATTGAACTGAATAGATGTAGCTGATCTATTGAAGCCTCGGCTCTCGAAGCTGGAATGCGATAACAATGGGAGCCAAGTGGCACTTCCAACTGCGGACTACGGTGAATCGTCCTGATCATCTGGATAGTACAGCTGGCGAACGGACCCGCAAATTCCGAGGGCTAGAATGAACGGTAGCCAATGTCGACGATTTCTTTGTTGCACATTGTAGAATCCACCTATGACACGCMACATCCTCCATATTGTTTCTCACTAGCCACTTCAGCCACACAAAGATGGCGCAGCACTTCATTGCTTTTTCGAGGCACACTGCAAAGCCACCTCTCATTGTAGCATTGAATCATAAAAGCGCTTTAGACAGAAAGTCAATTTTGTTGAGCGATGCCTCTTTCGTAAGAGATGGCTAGATTTCGATTTCAACCGGCCTGGTGAATCTTCTAAATCGCTCACCGGGTCAAGCCTACGAAGGATCGTCTAGCATATGCTCTCTCTGCTGAGCAAACTTGACAGCAGGCCAGGCGCCTCCAAGGCTCCCGAAGGAGCTAAAAGGCAAATAGTGACACTGGGCAAATTCTTACCGCCCATCATCGGTCAACAACTCGTCGTCGCTACGGGTACAGCAGACTAAAATGTCCTTGACAGATACTATCACGTAAATGGTTTGTCTCGAGGTCTGAGCATTGAGAAGCTGAAACATCTGAGCCACCGAGACACTTCTGGATTTGCTGCCTAACACTCAAACAATAAGTAATGTAATGACTCACAAGCTCAGTTGGCGCATTTGCCATAACGCTGCTGAGAAGAACTACCGAAGCGAAGGTCCTCCAGATCACCATTACTAAGGAGTGAGTGCTATTATGATTTTCGGACGGTGGCCGAGAAAAAAGAATGAAGATATGCGGGGATCTTTAAACATCATCTAGAACATGTCGTGCAGATCTCGGGGCATCCGACTTCCCCCACTGGTGCTGAAATTCTCGTTCGAACCTGGAGGTCCCAGAATCAAGGACCAACCCGAGCCATGGTCACGTTCACTCTACGTACTCTTAGCGTTGGGACAATGCACTTGAGTTTGAACGTCTTTGCTTTTTTTTCTTTGTCTTTGTGGTTGACCGTCTTCTTTGGGCAATTTCATTATTTAAAAAGGTTTGTTCAGTTGGCTTAGAAGCGGAATAAAATTTTCATAAGAAAAAAGCTTACTATCTGTTACTGAGGAAAACAATGGAGTTAGAAAAGAAAATAATCCCTTATTTTCAAAAGGAAAATATAATCCCGATCATTAGGGTAGATTGTGGGCCAACTTAAATTCACAGTCCCACATCTCTGCTAGCATGCAGCTTCTGTTAGGTTCTTTTCCATGTTCGACAGTTGCCTAAGGCTCTCTCATTATTCCTCAAAAGCGAACTTTCCGAAATCCTCGAAATTATAGAATGCATGTCACAAGAAAAGGGAAAATACAACTGTATGAGAGAAAAGAGGCAGAAGAAATCAGTCATTAAAAAATATTCTAACCGAAAGCGGACTACATGACGCGATTACGCTTTCCGAAGAAAAGGCATTCCGTACATCAGCCATACGTCCAAGCTCGGCGCTCTGAGTAATTATTTTCTTGGGCTTTTCTCTGAGTTAAGTTGCACAGGGCTTTTTTGGGCGTGAACCTCGCTAGGGGCGGTGCAAGGCTGGATGGACAACAGGACCATGAGACGAGAGACATGGACTATAGACTTCGGGACAATCTGCAGAACTCCAATAGACGCCTGACTAGGTCGAAACCAGAAGATAGATTGCGGTGTAGTTTCTGGGTGAGTCAAGGTACTATGACATATATTATCACTGTCGGATGAAAGATCCCTCGACAGTAGTTCCTTGATCCACGCAGCCTGACTCGTCAGGCAACGGCTGACCCGACCCTAAGCAAGTCTACAATGCTCAAGGTGCAGCAAATAAGCTTGCTTGGGATAGGTATCTGCGTGTGAAGTATAGGTCTTAGGAGGACTGATGCCAATCAGACTATCTTTTGGGAAGTCGGAGTGTAAGATGCGACAGCAACTAGGGGCCCATAAAAATATCTAAATGCTTTTGGCCTCTGTCACCCAAATACAAAGCTGTCTACTTAGACAAGCAGGAGACCTAATAGATACAATACAAAGGGGAAGACCGAAGGTGAGGATACAAAAAAGGTTGGAAAACTGGATCAAATTGGCAACTTTTGGTTTCGCTTTTGCTGCATCGTGACCGGTGTCCAAGGATCTGCTTTTGGAGACTGGTCCAGCATAGCTTGCAGCATTGGAGGAACGTTATTGTTGTTTTGGTTTTGCAAGGATGACAAAGGATTTCCGGCGCCAGCAGACCGAAGAATGCCTTGAGGAGCTGCGGTGATATCATACCGGTGTGTCCAGGAGCCGATATGTAGAAGGTCCATTTGTTGCTGAGTGGCGTAAGACATTCGGTGTCTTGAAAAAACTCAGTTAGCCTGAGAAGGCTGAAAGCAAAAAGGTCGGCGAACTGAGAAGAAGAGGTTGAAGAGAGCTGGGACCGACTACCTTGGATTGGTTGACACTGGAATAATATTACACCACAGGGTCGTGATGGGAATCCGGTAGGGTCAGATACAGCAAGGGGAAAAGAGAGCTCAATACCAGGCGAGATGTTTCTCAGTAAAGAGTCTGTATCGCGGAGAAGAGTCCTGTCAGAATGCTGTAGCTCCCTCCGCACGGAGGAAGGTGACCTTCTTATAGGAAGCATCGCATCGCTAGAGATAATGTTGAGGGGATGTTCAGATAAAAAGACAAAATACGGAAAGCTTCCCCTTCATCCTTTTTAGGTTAAACTCGAACAAAGCCTGGATGATACAGCACAGAATAGGTGCAACAGTGACATATCGAGGGCAATGCTGGCCCAGAACAAGGCAACAGCTCCAAGTGGGAACAGAACTATCCGTTGACGATACGGATAGCTTCCCTCTGGTGCAACTTTTCCAAACATGAATCGCCGTTTCACCTTGCTCACATTACCTTCTGGCCGGATGTATCGCAAGAAGCTACCTACTGGCCTGGCATTACCTATTTGGGGATGATCATAGTAATGGGTAATGGATTCTTGGAGCAAGCAGACGCGCCGATCATCATTCGCCAATTGATAATGATGAGCTCCAAGCTTCAGTACTGGCTTGGCCTGGTCATACTTACCTTAGACCCCTATATAATCTCAAAGCCGGCGAGCAGCAACAAGTCGTTCAGTTGTCCATACCCCTCACTGCGCCTCTCCTGCTGAGATTATGCTAGTTTTTCTTTTTCTCGTCAGCTCACCTTCTGGAAGCATGAAACGGTCTTCCACCTTCTCGGATCCATGACTCGCTGTGTGCTTGACCGCTGGTCCCTGGCAGGATCTGTCAGCCTTGCGCTCGCCGAGTGCTTAGGCAGCCAACGATCAGGCCTGAATGATCTGGTTGACTCGTAAATTAGACATGAGGGTTAAACACAATCAGCTCGCTTGCAGAGGCAAATTCCATACCTTGGCCCAGGTATAGACTACTTCTGGTACTGGTCACGTTGCCTGTTGATTTCACAAAGATAGTGTTGATGTTAGTCAACGACACGGTGACAAGTTTGCTGAGATGTAGTAATACAATAATGGTAAGGTACCTAGTTGGAACATCAACGCCGTTGCTGTTGCTTTCTATTGGCTTTCTTGCCGCATACAATCTAAAGTATGTGTACGTAATAGGTTGCACGTTCTCCAGGGAGTTTAAGCCACTATTGTGAGGGTACCTGGATATATTTCTTGTGTGACACATTCACAAGTCTACCTATCTACCTAAAAAAGCCAACGCAGGAGGATGACATAGCAAAAACTGAAATCCGAGTACTGAGACACTCACCGGTCAACTAGAGGAAATGAGAGCAAGATTTTCTAAATCATATGATGGCTTGATGCAGTGTACGCTGATGGGGTTGGTGTGAACATCAGTGGTAGTGGTACTCCGTACCTGAATTAGATATATCGAGCAACCCGAATTCAAGTTGCTACCAACTATAGCATGATAATATTTGTTCTTCTCGATCAAGCTCTCTTTTTAGTAGACAGTTCTCTACGGCTGATCCGACCCTGGTCCAACCCACCATATAGTTACAACGAAGTGGTTTCTCAGCCTTGTATTAGATCAAATGTGAGAGAAGAGTGAAGACGCCGAGCCGAGCAGCAACCATCCAAGAATCGCGCCATATACATGCAGTTGACCCTTCTAGTCAATAATAATAACACCAGTAAAAAAGTGGGGTCAGATATAGTACAAGTTTTACGCTCAAAGACAATCTTGTCTGCGCTCCAAAGTAGAGAGGACAACCTGGGGTAATTTATGAAGTCGTTCCGAAGACGCGCAGAATCACCTCGTACCTAAAGCGATGATGTTAGAAGCTGATCCTATATGCAAGCAGGGACAAAAGATACTCACATTCCGAACATAATGGCGGCTGACGGAACCACACGCAGCAAATGCGGTGTGAGACCGCCATACAATCCGAGCATACCCTCCTCCTTCCACACAGTCTTAAAGCACTGCACAAGACCGGTGTATTTCATCTGAACCTTGCCATCCCCCACAGATACAGTGGGGGCTTGCCTCAGCCTCGTTCGGACAACTTCGTGGGGGTACGTGGCGGCCGCAGCAATCAGTTTCGCCATGCCCGCGGAGCAGATTCGACCACCCCACAACTCCACGTCGTCCCAGATATTGTAGAGGTGATTGGGATCAGCACGCTTGGCTGCTTCCCTGCGCGCTAAATACATCTTCATTTGTTCGTACATCACCCACTGTAGAGTTGACTCGGTCACACCGAGGTATGATGCGGAAAGTCCCTTGTACAGGCCTCGAATACCCTCGTGGCGCACCGTCTGTTTGATACAATCCCAGCTGTTCTTATACTGCCGGCCCTTGCCATTCTCGGCGTTAGACTTGTCTAGTTGTAAGCGTGTCTTCACCAGCCAGATTGGGTTGGTGGCCGTTCCTGTGGCAATTCCTGCTACGGCGGCCGCCGTCAGATGGATTCCGACGGGCGTCTCCTTGGAATCGTGGTAATGAAAGTAGTCGCTAAGTATCCGCTTTCCGTTTCCATATACGTAGAAGTTAATGGCACGCGCCGGTACAACCCCAATGAGATTGGGTCCAAGGCCCTTAAACAGTGCGCGCCAGCCCTCATGGACATGTATCGAGCGCAAGATCTGGAAGGTCTCGCTAAAATGCATCATAGCGATCCGTGGAAGCGAAGCAAGTGAGTTAGATGGTGGCAATGGGTGAGCGGCACGGAGAGACTTGAGCTGGGCTTGGTAGAAGTCGGACTGTAACCGGGTTTTCAGGACATCAAGAGGAGAGGTAAGAGTCGCGGCGGTCATTCCACCAATTCTGTGGATCTATCGCATTAGCGTCGAGATCATCTCAACCACCATAAACTATAATTGTTTCTACTTACCCGCCGGCGACAAAATGGGCGAAAGGCTTCGCTTGGCTCTTTTTGTCGACATCTTGAGTGAACGGTTGCGTCCCTTGCGGTATAATTTCCCCTGTCTCCCTTGACTGAAGCATGAGATCTTTACCAGGAGTCGCTGCAGACTCTCTTGCTTCCAGATGCGCCTGCGCAGAGCTGGAGTGAGAAGTGGCTGAAAGAGGCATCAACAAGGCCTGGGGTATTATCGGGACGGAGAATACGGCAAAGATCGGTCTGACACGGAAAGCAGTAGCATTTAGGCAGTGATAGCCATGAAGAGGCAATATTCTCGGAAGTAATGTACGAAATGATTCTGATAACTCCAAATCGAATTAAATAGGGAGGCGTAACTGGCGACGAGGATGATACCGTTCGAGTTCAATTTTTTTTTTGGCGACAGCTTATTTTTGCCTGGGCGGAAACTCTGGCGGATCTCTCTGCCACTGCCGATTGGCAATCTCTTCCGTCGCCGCTTTAACGGCTAATGCAGGAACAACTACTGGATTATTTTATTCACGAAGAATATGAGGTCTCATACCGTCATTCTTTAGCTACTCCGATGTATGTACCTAAGCCCTAGTAGTTCCATACATATTTCAACTCTGATTCAGCGCTCGGCGGTGCTGGTAGAGGCGCCGCTTCAGGTCGATGCTACCTCGTTGCAGTGGGCATGACAATTCCTTACGCCTATTGAATGGAGCATCTCTAGTAAAGTGACACGATCTTGCGAAATTTTTACCCAAGCAATTGATTGAGTGTTACTCCTAGAAACAGCAACATCGCAGGAGTTATCGGGCGCTAAGTTGTCTGGCAGATTGACCAGTAGGTGCCTATCAGAAACCCGTTCAAGCCAGAATATCCAAATCGTACTGATTCTTCAAAGGGGGAATCGAAAGGTTTGTCTTTTTTTCTTTCATTGAGGGGAATCTATGCACAGGCTTGAGATGTGCCAGAACATCTGAGAACCCTAATTTTTATCGCTTCGTCTCAATGCAAAGTCCACCCATAGACGGAAAAACCCAGAAACACCAAACAACCGCATCGACCATATCCATTCGTTTAGATGTGGGTGTCGTAAGGGATGGGGGTGATGGTCTCAGCGGCAACACCCTCGACAACGTGACCCTCACGGGGCATGGCAGGCTGTCTCTTCAGGTGGAGGTGGATGCCCTGCTCCTTGGCCTGGCGCTTCTTGGCGGCGTTCTCCTTGACACGCTTGATGAAGTCCTCACGGGAACGGGAGTGCTTGACGTGCTCGATGCGAACGTTGATGCGCTTCTCCATGTAGCGGTTGCCGACAACCTTGTAGATGATGACACCGACGGAAGACTTGGTCACGTTGTAGACGACACCGGTCTTACCGTTGTAGACCTTGTAGGGCATACTGTTGCAAAATTTCAGCAAGCAAATCCTCAAATTTTCCACCACAATCACGCATAATCCGCGCCTTCCGGACTCCTCGTAATTGCAGAGGGCGAAAATTGTACTGACCCCTTCTGAACGGCACCGTTGACCTTGATATCCACAATGTCGCCAACCCTATAAAACAACAATCAGATCCTGCTCGCACATCTCTCCCATTATCATGTTCGAATTTCTGGTTCGTACCGGTAGGTCTTCAGGTAGGTCGACAGACGGATCATGCCGTTCTCCTTAAAGCCGCGGCTGAAGGCATACTACAACCATCGTCAGCGCTCCGTTTCAGTCCGCCAAAAAAAGCGTCGATATGAATCCATCGCATGAACGTACGCGAGTGCCCGATCTCAAACCGTGGGAGTGACC
This sequence comes from Aspergillus pseudoviridinutans, assembly GCF_018340605.1. Taxonomy (NCBI): domain Eukaryota; kingdom Fungi; phylum Ascomycota; class Eurotiomycetes; order Eurotiales; family Aspergillaceae; genus Aspergillus; species Aspergillus pseudoviridinutans. The sequence goes on from NW_025091284.1 coordinate 2,355,280, forward strand.
CATTTCTGCGGTGTAGGTGGTGTTGGTGTTGAAAAATTGTCGACAACGAAGAAATGCCTCCTTCTGCCGTACTTGGTGATGGTGTCAAACGTCCTCGGGTGCTTGGTGCGCCGCCAGGGCTAGCCCTAGCCCTAACCTCAACACGGTTAGACTCCACTTTTCTCCTCGCTTGTTTCCTCCCCAAAGAGCATCCTCAACTGCTGAACTTTGCGATCTTCGTGAAGTTTGGTGTGCTCGACAACATCACGACAACGCGCAATCAGCAGCCATGGCCCCCGTCCCGTGAGTATATGCCTCGCAATGAGTGCGGAATGAAGTCACATCATTCTAATTACCGATTCTGCATTACAGTCGCGTTTACTCCAAGACCTACAAGGTCCCTCGTCGTCGTAAGTATTTCTAATATATCCTACAAAAATGGAAAATCCATCAAAGTCCGAATAAACGCTAATTGATGTTCAGCTTTCGAGTCGGCTCGTCTGTTAGTACTCTCCGGCCACTGATCAGAAGCGTGCTTCTGTTTAAGTCGTGTGTTCCATGCCTAACCTTTGGTCGATAGTGACTCGGAACTGAAGATTGTCGGCGAGTACGGCCTGCGCAACAAGCGTGAGGTGTGGCGTGTCCAGCTCACTCTGTCCAAGATCCGTCGTGCTGCTCGGTATGCGTTTTGTCAGCCCTGCGACAATTGAGAGCAGTGACTAACATATTCCGATCTAGTGAGCTTCTCACCCTCGACGAGAAGGACCCCAAGCGTCTTTTCGAAGGTAACGCTTTGATTCGTCGTCTGGTCCGCATTGGTGTGCTCGATGAGTCCCGCATGAAGCTCGATTACGTCCTGGCCCTCCGTGTCGAGGACTTCCTTGAGCGTCGTCTGCAGACCTGTGTCTACAAGCTCGGTCTTGCCAAGTCCATCCACCACGCTCGTGTCCTGATCAAGCAGCGTCACATCCGGTATGGCCCACCATGCGATAGCGCTAAGGAGACGATACTAACCTATTTTAACCAACAGTGTCGGCAAGCAGATCGTCAACGTGCCTTCCTACATGGTTCGCCTTGACTCCCAGAAGCACATTGACTTCGCTCTCACCTCCCCCTACGGTGGTGGCCGCCCTGGCCGTGTCCAGCGCAAGAAGGCCGCTGCCGCTGCTGGCGGTGACGGTGAGGAGGCTGAGGAGGACGAGGAGTAAATGTGCCTTAACTAAAAATCAGGAGTACGGACGGGTCTCGTTTTGGAAATCAAAATCATGAGGGGTTCCATGGTGTCTGCAGCATAGCGTATCATGTTGTATGATCATGCACGTCAATGAATTAGATAGCCTAACGGCTTCATTTCGAGACTCAAGTTGTATCATTGTGCTGTAAATTTAGAATCCCACGCCTTTCGCCTATATATACACCCGAATTATGAACCCGCGACGCTGCCATATACAAATCCAGTCACTAATCATCCGGCCTTTAGTCTCATCCCTCAACACCCACCAAACTGTTCAGTGTTTCCTCTGCGCTCCTGTACCACCTGCCCAACTCTTCGAGGCCGTCACTCTTGCCTTCCTGTTTCATTCTCTGTGCCTCCCGTGCTTGTGCGGTTGCTTCGCTCCTGCGTCTTTCTAGTACACTCAATTCTCTTTCCAATGCTTCGGCTTCTCTTGTCTTGCGTGGCAGAGCATTCTGTACTGCGGCAAGTTGCCGATTTAATGCTGCAAGTTCCGCCTCACGCTCGGCCAATAGAGACAGCGTCGCTGGCAGTGGAAGGTTCTGGGAAGATGACGCGCCCATCGTGGCGACCTGTTTCGCACGTAGTCCGGCAATCGTGGATTCAAGGTTCTCTATAGATTCGGGGAGTGTTGAAAGTTGTGTCATCTGTAGTTGCACTTTTTTGTATCCTGTCGAAATAATACTTAGCGCCGCTTTCGTGCCATATGGGCAAAAGCAACTCACGACTCGCCAGATCCCGACCCATCTTCTCCATATCTTCAATCATGATCCTGACTTCTTCCTTGCGCGACTTGAGCTCAGATTTCACCTCTGCCAACTGCGCTTCCAACTCCACGTTTTCATTGTGTCCGACGACCAAGGGAGGATCGCCCACGATTGCTCGTAGGAACTTTTCTTTTGTTACTTGCTCAACATAGGAAAAGCGCAATTTCGAAAAGAGTTCCTTTTCATACAAGTCAGAGAATATATAATAAGAATATAGCATATGCAGAGGTGAAGTCCACTTGTCCGTACCTTGTAGTGTGTCAAATCTGCTTCCAGGGAAGCAGGTGTGGGGTTATCGATGGCCGAAACGTCAGAGGTACGCTTGGACGGCGATGGATTGGATTTTTCAGCATCTGAAGAAGAGATAGGTTCGCTTATGCGAATGATGGCAAGACGAGTCTTCAGGTCGCCATTCTCTTCCTCCAATTGTCGGAGCTGTTCAAGGGTTCCAGCGGGGCTCTGATCGGTCATTCTTCAAGCGGTCTCTTCTCAATAAGGTACCTTTTGGCAGCAGTATGCGTGGATCCTTTGTTGAAGCCCTGAGTTGGATTATTAAAGTCTCCTTTTGCCTGAATACTAGGTATCTTCAGAACGGATACGCTTGACTGCGCGTTGGCAGGTAGATAACGGAAAAGTAAACAAAAGCTTATCGGGCAATCCTGAGGGACACCGCTTTTGATTGCCATCTAGCGCGGCTTCCCCAGCCAGTAGTGAAGTCACTGACTGCCCTTACTTTATTTGACACTGGCCATGAGCGGATTAGACAATCCATTTATATTTCCTCAATTTAATTGGTTTCTGTGTCTTTTCTCGTATGAATGATGTCGCGAAGACTGTCTGCTAGTTAAAACCTTGAATTCTGAAGGAGCACCTCCATTGCCCACTTGGGCGCGATCGCCGCTTTCCTTCCTTCGCCCGCAATCATGCCTTCAAACACTGGAGAAACGAACGACGAACTGAGCAACGACTATGTTGCACAAGTATTAGCCAAGGAGGCCCGTGACAGCTCGATGAAATATTCGGCTCAAGGATTGGGTGCTTATTTGCCTAGAAGGTACGATCTTCTGATGTGGAGTTCCACTATAATCGGCGTGGTGTTGATGTATATCGCCTCGCAGACCTACAGGTGCAGCTCCTAAACCGAATACGAGATTTCTACGCAATATCATAAAGGAAACCGACAGTCATAACGCTGCATTGAAGCGAAAGGAAGAAAAGGAAGCCAGGGAACGAATGCGACAACTACGTTCGTCTTCCTCTGCGAATGATACCAAAGAACGCGACCGTCATCGATACCGTCGCCCGTCAGACAACTTGGAGTCGCGGCGGGACACAAGAGAAAGTCGGGAATCAAGGTATCGCCCTCATAGAAGAAGCCACAGGAGTCGTTCGGCGTCCTCGGAGAGAGATCGGTCCCGCAGACACCGACGAACCCACCGATCTGATGACACTGGTGGAAAGCGTCATCGATCTTCAAGGAAAGAACATCGTCGCCGCTCGTACTCACGTAGCCGCTCTCCACGAGATGATAATGCCTCGAATGCTCGCGATCGCTACAGACGACGTCGTCGACGCACAGTCTCATTGTCCCCCTCTCGCAGCCCATCACCAGACAGACACAGGAATCGGAAAGGTAGAGACGATACAAGATACGACACTCGCCGCAGTTCACTCGATGATCGCGCGACACATGAACACACCACGGCACACGAGAGAGAAAGAACACCGCCTCCTCCGAGAAGAGAGTCTGGGTTTGAGTCTGATCCGCTCGAGGATTTGGTGGGACCACTACCCCCTAAGCATGGCGTCGACAGCGATTCGGGGCCAATTCGCTCTCGCGGCCGGGGCGCTTATAAAGCCAACATGAGCAATATCGATGCTCACTTTGCTCCCGACTACGATCCATCACTGGATATCCACATGGAAGATGACGATCAAGATCAGCGCAAAGGACCCTCCCGACGTCCTGTTGCAGGTCTTACAACAGAGGAAGATGACTGGGAGCTCGCCCTCGAAGCGCTCCGCGACCGTGCTCGTTGGAAGCAAAAGGGAGCGGACCGACTACGAGAAGCGGGCTTCAACGATGCCGTCGTTGATCGATGGAAGAGCACTTCTAGTAAAACAGCCACAGGCACTGGTGATGACGAAGGCAGACTTGAAGACGTGAAGTGGTCAAAGAAAGGCGAGGATCGTGAATGGGACCGGGGAAAGTTTGTTAATGATGAGGGGCATATCGATGTCAAGGCTTTGTGGTAGCATTGGTTACAGGGAAAGGGTTCTATTCAGCAACCGGAGTATGGGGGTTCGAATATTTCTGTATGGGTATGGCTTGGGGGGAATAGCATACATGCAAGCTGGGCGTTATGAACAAGTTAGCTTCTTGTGTATGATTATGAACATGAATTTAAGCAGTGACTGGTTCGTCTCCTTTACTTGGGACTGTAGTTGTGATAGTGACCTGTTGGAATATAACACTATTACAATCAGCAAGTTGAGGGTATACGAGCTCATAATGACAAACCTAATACCATATTATGAGCCTGACCATATCTGAGCCGCAGATATTTAGTCTATTAAAATGTAAAAGAAAATCAGTGTAAGATCTAAAATTATTTTGTCCAGCTGAGTGGTAAGATAAGTGTTCATTCCGCGGATTTGTCAGGGTGCGGAATTACAGACAAACAGAGGGACTGCTTTCTGCTTACCAGGGATATTGCACCATATTTCTCAATCATGGCATTTTGAATTTCTAAGAATTAGTCAATCAGAATTGTCAATCATCACATGCCTGTCATATTCCTGGTATTTGCATGGTCAAGTGTGGAACCTTCACCTCTATGAGATATATAACCACCTCTGACCTGTCTTTTTTTGTTTCGACACCAGATCTTGGCCAAACTCGCGCAAACTCTTGAACAAATAAGACATAGACTATTCACACATATTTACTCATTTCAATATCTTTATCATCTTGACAAGAAATGACGGACCAATTTGCTTTCTCATACCCGTCTCCACTTGAGGGCTACGAGAACCTCGAACCACTGACAGAGTGAGTCTTTGGTCAAGTCCAAGTCAAATATCGCATAAGGCAAGAGGCCGAGAAACTAACGAGACTCTGATAGTGAAAAGACAGAGGATGGAAAGTCCCTCAAGAATCCCCAGCATGGAGTCTTAAGTAAAGCATACGAAGAATTCCCCGACCCTCTCGCTAAAGATCCCCGTGGGGGTTTTGATATCCATATCTATCACTTCCAAGTTAGAAATCCTTCAAAATATTGGTGAATTCTTCAGCCATAACTGATCTTCCCCAATTAGAATAACCCTGATCAAGTCGCATACGCTAGAGCTCTACATGAAAGGGTCAGACGCGAATGTAAGGGCGCTTTTCCCCTGGTGTCGAGCTTTTTGCGAAAATCTGGTTATCTTCAAGTCAAAGTACGGAAATAACTGACAGTATGCAGTCCCCGAGCTTCGCATTTATTCCTTCTTCGACAGGCCAATTGGGCCTCATCCGGTCGCCATGTTCGAAGTCAATGTCTTCACGCCTGCCCAGTTCGGTGCGTTTGTACCTTGGCTAGTTATCAATAGGGGTCCGTTGAGTGCCTTGATACACCCAAACACGATCGATTCAGAGGAAGAACGGAATCATACGCAACGTGCTACATGGCTTGGAGAGAGGATTCCGTTAGATTTGAGAGTATTCAAGCTGATGAGAAGGGCGGAGAAGAAGAAAGAGCTGGAAGCTGCGCAGGACGCTCAAAAGCTATAAATCAATACCCTCATGCTGATCTGTGAATATGGGATCAATTTAGTGAACTGGTGACTCAGAAGGCTGATTTCACGGACAGGACACCATAATTCTGTGAACCTGTCGTAAAACTGTCTGCAGGACTATTTACTTATGTTAATACCGTAAAGCAAAGTCTCTATAGTCAACCACCGTTAAATATCTCCTGGGTTGAATCGAAGAGCAACCCGAATTAGAAGGCGCCGAAATGATGGAGTGAAACCCTGTAATACGACCCTTACCTTTTTAAGCACAGATGGTCATCTGGTTAGTTTATCTGATGACTTGAGTGGCGACGACGGTAACGACTGAGTCAAGTATCTCAATCAATCAGATGTCATTGACCAACAATATCACAGGATCCTTCACAATGTAACCCGACGTCAACGTGACTGGACGATCACGATCAACCCGATATTGATTGGAATTCTTGACTGCATCATCCGCACCATGCTTATTGTTCGCCGTGGAATGACCCCTCAGAACCACCTTGATCTAAGCCATGTACGGACGAACTGTAGCTGCAGCTCAGATCGTCTGGCCTTCACACGAGGCTGATTGGATGGTTCCTGGTTGCTCTTATGGCCTGTCAGCTGCTGCAGAATTTGACTGTAGCTTCAACTGCAGTGTGAAATAGTATGTGCTGTAAATTCGAGAGGTGGCCAGGACGGCGAATTCCTGGGGACTGATGATCATTCAGCCCTGACTTCTTCGGCACCCATTTTAACTTATAAATTGCCTGCCGTCTCTAAAAGGATTTTGAACCGATAACTGAGTATTACGCACAACGTAGACTTAGATCGTCGATTGCTTCTGTCTTACCAATATGCGGGCTCCATGGACGTTTGTTTTTGCGTGGAATATGCTACAGCCAGCCGTCGCGACCGCAGATACTTTTACGAAAGATATCGCGGCAACAAACATACCGAGCTTCGTGTTGGAATATGGTGCGTGTGTCTGCAGCAATCGAACATGATTTTCGGCCTCTGACAATGGCGTAGCGCCTCTTGTATGGCTGTATAGCCAAGAAGCGTACATGCCATTCGACATGGGACAGCAACTTGTACATACTACGCCAATGGTTGACCATAAACCAATCCAAGGGGTCCAGTCACCCTTGACTCTTGATAACCTCGACAGTTTGAACAGTCTGGGCAACACAAGCGTTTACTTGACATCCAAGGAAGGTATCAACGCTTCTCCGCAGCCAGCGTGGTTCAATGGCATCGCTCCAGATCAACAGGGTAAGACGAACGGTGCAGTCTCCTCAACGATTATTATTCGTGATCACAACAATGGGACGGTGGATGCCTTTTATTTTTACTTCTATGCGTAAGTCACGCCGATATGTTCGGTGAGGATCGTGGCAGACTCATGAATCGAAAGGTATAACCAAGGAAACACTGTCCTCGGTATGGAATTCGGTGATCACGTCGGGGACTGGTATGTMGAGTCAAAAGATCGTCAGCATTTGCGCACAAACTCATGCATCTAGGGAGCACAATATGATCCGATTTTCGAATGGGAGCCCCCAAGCGATTTGGTATAGTCAGCATGCTGGAGGACAAGCCTTCACGTACGACGCGACTGAGAAACAAGGCAAGCGGCCATATGCATACTCGGCAAAAGGCACGCACGCTGTTTACGTTATGGCGGGGTGAGTAGACCGACGCATAACCTTGATGATGACGGCGCGAGCTAAGGAGTGTGAACCCTGCGTAGCGATCACGACCATAMAATTCCTCATCTCAATCTCCCCGCCGGATTTGTTGTTGACCATACTGACCGCGGGTTGTTGTGGGATCCCATACTGAGCGCCTATGCGTATAGCTATGATGCCGACAGCGGAACCTTTCGGCCTTATGACCCCAGCTACCCTGTTAACTGGTTGAACTTCAACGGCCAGTGGGGAGATGATGCATTGCCGGGTGGGCCTGAGCTATTTGGTCAGAAGAAGTACAGCGAGGGACCAAATGGACCGAAATTCAAGAAGCTTGTTCGTGACCAAGTGTGTCCGGACAACCCATGCATAGTTCTCCCATTTCGAGTGTGGAGAACAGCATCTGCAGAGCAAGAGTGATCGGTAATGGAAGGGAAAGCGGGATCTAAGGCTTGATAACTGTGGAGACAAAGAGTTGAAGCTTTCACGGCCCATTATTAGGGCGCGGTGGAGGCTGTCGATGGCCAAGATCGTGATTGCATAAGCCTTAAGACATTCACCTCACTTACGTCCTAGACTACACACTAGAATGGGGCACTATGTAGACAAAACATGTGGAATCAGGAAGGGTGCGCATGCTTTGCTTACAAGGATTATGACTGAATCATTTCCGGAGCAGGTAGCTTGCGCTTGAATATTTGATTGCTAGGTACGATCGCTTGACACCAGGGACACTCAGGGAATCTGGAACTCAATGCGGCTGAAGTGGAATTGCGCCAATCCTGGGAATGTGTGACTTTCACAGTCCAATGGACGTGGTACTTTGAGTATTCCTCATCGCTTTGGAAGAGATCTAGATCTCAGTTGCTTCGTGGTTTTTGTGGTCAATGGTAATATTAGCATGATTAGGGTATGATCCGAAGGGCGTCAGGAATAGTGAGCATCATTGTCCATGCTCGTAAATGAATTGCCATCACCGCTTGGTCATACACGAGGCCTTAAGGCCTAAGGCCGTACGAAGAAACTTTCGCTGTTCCAGCCGGATGTCGGTCAGAATCAAACACTCGAGCAGAGTGGGGGTTTGGGGTTCCAGGACAGATCATGATAATCTTCCTCTCAGAGACTAGAGAGGTAGAGATGCCAGCACCACGTGATCTCATATCTCCCAATTGTTCTGTTCTGGATTGCGTGGTTTCTTGGGCGAGCTAAACCTGAAAAGGCAATGACCCCTGACTAGTAGGGACGGAGTAATAAAGCACGTAAAAATCAGAGCCATAGTCTAGATAATCAACAATGTTCCCCATCTGATGGATCAAACTGCATGAACGTTGGTGATGTGGGTGCACCAAGGAGGGATTAAGTATATACTCACTTCTGCATACTTCTGATCCATGGAGCCTTTAAGAGAACAACCTGAAAACAATAATCGTCTTCAGGTGTCATTTCATGCTAGACTGCTGTGGCCCCTGAATGTTCTCAGATGCCTTTGTGCTGGTGAATGCTGAGTATTTAGCTAGCCGCGAATGAAATTGCTCAGTCAATGTGCCCCTCAGTAGCACCTAGGCTAAAGCTCCAGCAGTTCAGCCACTAAGACCGAAGACGGGGCAACCACGAGTCCACGACCAGTAACGGAACCTAATTCTTAGCCAGTAGGTTCGTCTGAGTGGGGAGCGCTCGAAAGTCGAGCCCCTGGCGAGATTAATATTTGCTACCTAGGTATCTGCTGCCCCTGAATCTGGTCGAGCTCCAAAGTTCCTCAATGACATTAGCTGCTTGGAAAAGGGAGAAAAGTGAAGAAGAACAGTAAGACGCGCCTGGACAACCTAGGAGCCAGATTAGAGGAAGATTAAAGACTTAGATGTAGTAAGGTAACGTTGGCAAGCTTTGTAATGCCTGTAAAGCAAAACCCGGAGCTCTGAACTGGACAAAAAAGAACGGATAAGTAACTGCCTAGGCGCCTTTTTGGGAGAAGAGACTGTTATCGCGGTCTGTTCGTTTGGGCTGATCATCGTAAGTCTGGGGCGCCGTCGACCTGGTCCATCTCAATTCATTCTTGTCCTGTAAACCTCCTTTCTCTTTTCTATCCTTCCAACTCTCCTTCTTTCTCTTGGATCTTTTCTTTACTATCCAAGCGCCGCATCAGTCGGACGCGTGAGCAGGCATCATCCGCTTCGTTTTGACCTCTAGGAAGGTACACAAAAAGGAAGAAAAATTTTTTTAAAAAAAAAGAAAATCAAATCAAAGGAGGAAGCTTCATCAACAGAATTCGAAGTCTCTTGTCAAAACTTACAATCGCTCTTTTCTCCATATTTTCCCTCCTCCAGCAGAGACTTGGAGCTGGTTCCGACAAAACACTTGCTGGGCTGGTGAACGTTATTTAAAATCGGACCCTCCTGATCCCTACTCAGTTGGGTTTCTTATCATCATACATTCGTTTCTCGAAGTCGTGTATCCTGGCATTCAGAAAAGTCCGACCAGCGCATCCTGTCTCTGATCTGCTACAGCTTTCAGAGACGTCATTCCACCCGCGTGTATTCCGTATTGTTTGCGACAACTTTGCTGCACCCGCAAGAGACGTCGACGGGAACGTGCCCATATCAATTTCCCACGTGGAGGAATACGCACTGGTACGCTAATTACCGAGTTAATTGGCATCAAATTGATACAAGGTCAGTGACGTCGGTCTGAAATAGGAGTAAAAATGTTCGATAATTCAAAGGATGAACCAACAACTTCCTATCGTGTAATAAAGCGCAATTCGGATGATTGCTCTGGCTGACTTGCATACAGCATCTACTCTGCAGGCGCCTCCGCAGTTTTAACAATTTCAAAATTACATCAGGGACAAACCGCTGTCATTCTGAAGTAACATAAAGAAGGTTGGTGAAACGTCCCACTATTGGTGAGAAGTTCTATATCTGAGACACTCCTCATTCACAGTTTCCCCACTTTTCAACTGAACCATAGCCTGTCAGTGATCATTAGGAAGAGGGCCTGTCGGATTAACACCAATAATAATGGCAGCCGCGTCGAGACCCCGGACTCCTGGGCAGACTCAGCCTTCCTCAGAAACACTTCCTCCCATCACAGAGAACGGCAACGGTCATCTCAAGGATCAACGTCGTGCATCATCTCTAGGGTTTCTTCGTCGCGCAAAGTCAACTGAACCGCTGAGTGAAAGAAAAACGTCCGGAAGCAGAAGCAAAAAAAGAACGCAGGCGCAGGAGGAGGAGCTTCGCCGTCAGCGCGAGTCTATGCCGCAAGTCCCTCCTCGTCTGCCCGACCTTGCACCGACGCCAGTCATCGAGACTTTCGGGGGCGACGGACAGCACGACAGTGTTCCCATTCCGTCAAAAGAAACAATTGCTTCTCATCACAACCTTGCCATTCGCAGCAATATGAGTACCTCTGCAGAGGCAGCTGATCCTTACGCGCGTACGGAGAGTATGACCCATCGTGGACGTTACAGCTATGCGAGCAGTCTTGTCAGTACGGTCAACAACCCGCGCAGGATGCGGAGGCGCAAGGATCCGACACCCTACAAGTGAGTAGCAACATCGCGTGGAAAGTGGATGCGGAAATATGTGCTCACATTTTCACTAGTGTCCTTGTTATCGGTGCTCGCAACTCGGGCAAGACCTCATTCTTGAATTTTCTCAGGAAATCTTTAACTATGCCGCCACACAAGCATCCCATTCGATCTCAAGAAGAAGTCGAAGCATATGAGCGCCACTCACCTGCAAACGAAGGCTTCACCTCTCACTACCTTGAAACCGAGATCGACGGCGAGCGTGTGGGTCTGACCCTGTGGGACTCCCAGGGACTTGAAAAGAATATCGTGGACATTCAGCTGCGCGGTGTTACCGGATTCCTGGAGAGCAAATTCGAAGAGACCTTGCGCGAGGAAACGAAAGTGATTCGGTCCCCCGGCTTCCGGGATACACATATTCATTGCACTTTCTTGCTTCTCGACCCTGTGCGTCTGGATGAGAACATCGCTGCCGCTGAACGCGCTTCCCAGGGAACTTCCAAAGCCACCGATACGCCCGTGATTGGAGTTTTGGATGAATTCCTCGATATTCAAGTTCTACGAACTGTCTTGGGGAAGACCACTGTTGTTCCTGTCATCAGCAAGGCCGATACAATCACTACAGCGCACATGAGCTATCTGAAGAAGGCTGTTTGGCAGAGCTTAAAGAAGGCGAACATTGACCCTCTCGAAATTCTGACTCTGGAGGACCAGGACGAATATACGTCTTCAGAAAGCGCCGACGAGGATGAAGCGGGAACTGACGCGGACAGCAACGCGGATGAGGAGCACAAGGCGGAATCGGACCCTGTCGATAACGGCAACGCCGAGGTCTCAACTCCAAGCTCACCGTCCCAGCGAAGCGAAGGGACAGCTCAGTCTTCAGGATCTCAAGCCGCGTCTCAACATCTTCCGTTATCAATTCTATCCCCAGACCCTCACTCACTCGAAGCTGGGGACGAGCCAGTTGGTCGCAAATTTCCCTGGGGTTTCGCTAACCCGTACGATCCCACACACTGCGATTTTGTGAAGCTCAAGGACTCTGTTTTCAGCGATTGGCGCTCTGAACTCCGCGAAGCCAGCCGTGTTGTTTGGTATGAGCGATGGAGGACCAGCCGTCTGAACCGCAACGGTATCTCCGCCTCGCCGATGCAAAAGACGTACAGTGGGCGAATGGGTCCTCCCAGTGAGGGCCGCCGAACACGGTAGGAAATTGGAGTTTGCAGTTCTGCTTCGTGCCTTTGAATAGTCATTCAATTCCTCGCCTCGTTGGGAAACAACCTGAGGTTTCGGCACACACATCGAACCGCTTACTTGCATCCTTTGGTGGTTTGAAGTGTGATAAGCTATCCAGAGTTCATTCGACTTGCAATTTTCTTTCTTGGCAATTGTATTCCTTTGTTTCTCTTTCTGTTCTTTACAGGTTTTCGACAATTGCCAATGGTCGGGACACCCTTGTGTGATGTCTCCCTCGCACACTGAACTGGTTGAGCCTGGCAGATGGAGCGATTTATTCGTCTCCGTCTCAGAATCACTCGTTCAGAGACCCAAAATCGGGATGAGCAGCTTTGCAGTAGCTCATCTCGATACAAAACAACACTGCCGATTACTTTCTCCTGCTCTACCATTTGCGGCCAATTTCTACCTCCTTTATACCACTTGCGTGTTTTCTGTGATATCACTTTTGATGACCTGGTACCTTGTGATTCCGAATACGAGCGGTGTACCGAATACCACGAGCATATGGCGCCATCATGCTTGTTTCTTTTCTTTCCAGATCTGGTTGTTAATCCTCCCAGACGGTGTATTTCCGATTCCCCTTTGAATCAGAACTAGTTTCTCTTCTCCACACCATTTTTCTTTTCTGAAAAATGACATTCATAACGTTTGGCTAGCTGATCTGTTATTCTTTGTCTCCCTTCTATAGACTCACGCTGCTTGCCCATTCTCAGTAGGGGGCCTTCTTGGCTCCGTCTTCGGATGAAGTGTGATATTCATCAACTTGGTATTCTCCGGATTCAGGATGAGATATTAGTACTAATACGGAGTACTTCACACTACCGACGGTTCTGTGTGGACGGCAAGGCTGGGAAAAAGCTCAATACAGCCAACCTGCCCAGAACTCCATCGCCTGTCGTAGACCAATCAGCCTTCCTTGAGCAGGTAAGATCGGTACACTAGGTAGATACGAATCATACGAGGCACTAGACTGTAAGAGGGGTCGTTTGACTCAGTCCAACTGTGGGCCATTTTCTGGCACTGTCATTGGCGTGCACTACGGGTTGAAGGATTTGGAGATGACTTTCATTCGTTGCAGCTGGAGGGGCATCCTCTGTTTTCTGCGGCATACTGCACACACCCTGGCGCCTTCATCAGAAGACAGTGAAGTACAGCTGAGCTTCAGCAAAGAGTGCGGCTCAAACTTGCAGGCAGCGCAAGATGAGCTCGTAGAGATCTTTTCTTAGGCATGATTGAGGTACTGGAAATGGGAAAGAAATTTTGATGTTCTTCTCTTTTCTTGGCCTTCCAACACAGAGCATGCTTATCGAATTGTAACCAGCCCCGCGAATTCCAGCGCGGGACGAGACACATTGAGCTCTTGTGAGTGATACCTAATCCTCCCATTCTTAGCTTCTTCAGCTGGACTTCGGCGCGACCGCCGATGATCACGGTAGAACTCAGCCTCGGGCCAGTAACAAAGGAAAGCGGTTCGCTCGAGTCGCTTATGAGCTCTGAGTTTCTGACCGATCTTTCTTCTGTTTTCTCTTTCTCACATCTCTAATCTGCTTACTCTTCTTTCGCTGCTTTGTGGATCTTCACTCTTTCGACCCTTTTTGCCTATATTTCTACCTCATTGCTTCATTATTCCCTGTTCTGTTGCTATTCTATACCTTTTGAGCTTCTGGTTGTCCTGCGGTTATATTTGGGTTCTCGCATCTCCCTCGAAACCATGTCACTACAGGTCAATGACCCACGGTCGCGTGGCCGTTCCAAGTCTCCGAGCGGGCGAATCCGCGATCGTTCCAAATCTCGCGACAGCCGACTACCCTMTACCGCTCCCGACGCTGCGAGGTCATCGGAGAGAAAGTATCTCGTTACCGATGCGAGGGACGACCATCTACGGTCAAGATCCCGCGGCCCCCGCGACAGCAACACTTCAATCGCTAGTCATCGAAGCCATTCTCGATACGATGTCTCAGACTCGGCGTCAGAACGGGATGATCGCAAGGACCAATATCTGCGCAGCGAGCGACGCCGCGACCACTACTACCAATCGGACGCGGGGGAAAGCAAGTCTGCAAAGCGCGATGACAGAAGCGGCTATGCGCGCTCGCCGAACCTTCGACCAGTGAGGTACGACAGTCTCTCAGATGACTCTTACTCGGACACGGACGATGAGGCGCTGGCCTATGGCGATGCCCCTAGCGATCTGGAGCGTGATTTCTACGGATATAGAAAGCCAGCGCGTGCGCCCTCGCCTCATGTAGATGGTCCAGTTATGTCTGGGGCGCTCAATGGCGCTCCCCCTGTCAAGCAGGATTCGTCTCGTCCCCGTCATGCTTCAGATGAGGACATTCCCGGCCATCATCCCAGCTATGCAAGACCCGGACAGTTCCAGTATACCATGCCCTCACAGTATGGCCAATTCCAGCCTAGCTATCCTTCAACGTCATCTGCGCCGCAGTCGAATTGGGCCCCCATTCCAGAGTGCGAACGGCCGGGGTTCGTGCCGCCGTCGTCACAGGCCGAGACGCAATCGATCCCAGGAGCATTTCCGCAACCTGTGTCGACCTACCCTGAGATGACTGGTGCGCCTACTGCTCCCGTCTTTCCAATGCCCCAATATGCGAATATAGGGCAGCAGAATCCATACGCGCCTCCCAACGGTCGCCCGCTTTCCGTCTCCAATGCTTACACTCCGGCCGTCAGCTCTCCGACTCATCAGCGCGCTTTATCAGGCGATGCAAATACGCATCCAGCGTACGCTAATCCTGCACCTTATCAATACGCGCATATCGATCCAAATGTGAAATATGGCTCCAAGAATGGTGCAGTGCCGTACAAGTATTCTACGACACCCCAGTTCTCCAAGCCGAGTGCAGCGCCAACAGCTGAACCCCAACCTACTAGAGCCAAATACTCCGCAGTCCCACAATTTCAGAAGCCAGCCGCGACCACTCGTCAGGAGAATGAACAGCGATTTGTCGAGATAACGCCCGGGAATCGGACAACTGGCCGCTCTGCCAGTCATTCTGTCTCCTCTGCGAACAACCTTTCAGTCGCGGGGGCCGCTGACCCAGATTTTCGACCTGCAAGCCCCATGCTAGAGCCTTATAAGGGTACATATCAATCCATATCTCCTATGCCGTCCCCGATTGTGATTCCGTCCAAGTTCGACGACGACATCTCTGACTTCGAACCACTTGACGGAAGCTCAGACGCGGACGGGAGGAGGAAACACTCGCGAAAGAAGTCCAAGGATGAAAGGGATCGCAAAGAGCTGAAGCCCGAACGCGCTAAACGTGACAGCAGCCGGGTTCGTCATGGCCGACATGAATCTCAAGACCAGGCAGTGGTATTGATCTCACCCGGCAATGCCCGGAAGAAGGTCACATTTTATGACCCCGTTCCGGACGCAGTGACCATGCAGGAGGCTTTGTCGCACACCATCAATATTGATACCAAGGCTCTCATCCGTGTGCTCCCTCACCTATCCAGCGAGGAAATGCTAGACTTGCGCAAGGAATACAAGAGTCACGTGAAGCTACAGGGCAAAGGCATCAATATGGCCAAACATATCCGGCTGAAGCTGGGCAACAGTGCGTTTGGAAAAGTATGCTACGCAACCGCGCTGGGCCGCTGGGAGTCGGAAGCGTACTGGGCCAATTGCTACTATCAGTCTAGCACCTCGCGGCGAGAACTCCTCATCGAGTCTCTGATGGGGCGTAGCAACAGCGACATCCGTGAGATCAAGGAATGTTTCCGTGACTCAAGGTACTTGGACAGCCTGGAAAAGTGCATGAAGGCGGAACTCAAGGCGGACAAGTTTCGAGTTGCGGTGCTGCTTGCCCTCGAGGAAACACGGCAGAGCGAGCGTGAGCCCATCGATCCCGATCTGGTCCAGCGCGACGTTCGGGACTTGTACGGGGCGCTGATGTCACGGCACGGGGGCGAAACCGCAATGATCTACATTATTGTACGACGGAGCGACGCACACTTGCGGGAGGTGCTCCGCGCTTATGAGAAGATCTACAACCAGAACTTTGCCCGTGCGATGATTGCCAAGTCGCAGAATCTTGTGGTACGTATCTCCACTTTTAATTTTCCGAGTATTTCTCGTGATCTTCTTCTAACTGGATTGATGACAGGGTGAAACACTTGCGCATATTCTCAATGGGGCTATCAACCGACCTATGCGCGATGCTCTGCTGTTGCACCAAGCTCTCAGGGAGACTCGTTCGGGCAAGGAGCGGTCCGAACTTCTAATCTCCCGGTTGGTGCGCTTGCATTGGGAGCCACGGCACCTGGAACAGGTTAAGAACGAGTATCGTCGGCGTTATGGGGAGCGGCTTGAGGAGGCGATTGCCGAGGAGATTTTGCCGTCGCCCGGAGGAAGCGAATGGGGCGAGTTCTGTATTGAGTTGGCGCGCAGCTCGAAGACTCTTACCGGGCGGGGATGATGTTTCTATCATGCTTAACGATTTCGGGTTATGAGTTACGTGTCATGAGTTGCTTGGTTTTACGACAAGCGAATGGTGTTATATCCTCCTGACGGTGTTTTGATTATGGATCAAACAAAATGAACAGAGGAATCTCTTCCCCAGGGGTTGACGCATGCTTGACAGGGGCACACTAAGTACTGTGAACATCCTGAAAGCGAAGACTAACTAGGCCTAGAGGCTTAGTCAAACTAAGCGTTAAGCCTTAAAGTTAACTAGGAGGTCGGTTCCCAAATCCCATAGAGGGATTACCGCAGGCGAATTTTCGTCTTTCAAAAGGACAAGTGCTTGAAAGATTATTATCTAATATGCACAGATTAAGTCTGCAAGTTAAATAAGCACTCATTCCACTGATTCTTGATAGGTAGAGTCTCGCTCTCGTCCCAATAGCATAGCGCAGGCTCCATGATGAATGCAAGCGAGGTCTCTTGCGATGTGTGGTCAATCAGAAGAGAGAGATACCAGTAGTCCTGCACAGAGATTCCGACAGTAAGGCGATGTAAGTATTGAACTGAATTCTCAAGCCAGGAATCTGCGTGTTTGTGTTTTGACCAGGGTGGGTTTAGTGGTTGAGTTTTGAGATACATAAGGTGGTATTGACCGATAGTCTCCTTGGACAATGCAAGGGGTATTGGGGGCGAACAGAATCAGTCAGTACCTGCGTAGGACTGCTCCACGCTGCTGTGGAACCTCTCTTAGATCCAGACATCTACGTATTTATCATCTGCTCAGCTCTGAGGGTCCTTTTTCTCCGCAGTTACGGTACTTGACCGAGTAGTCGGCACTCGGCTAATTCCAGGTGAACAAAATGCGGGCAGTAGTCTTGTGAAAGTGGCAGAGGTTGAGGGCATCTGATCACTTCCGAGCAAGGGATCAATTAAAGTAGACTAAGAAAACTAGCAATGTAACGGTACTTAGGACTTGCGGTCTGGCGATCTTGCGGGACTACCCCACACTCCATATCAACTTTCTTGGGGGCTGACGGTTGGCTTGTGCCTTGTCCAAGATTTTTTTAACCTTGAGTGATGAGCCTCTTTTCCCGTGTTGAGTGGAGGCCATGGGAACCTGCAGCAGGAGAAATTACGGTCACGGCGAAACTGTGTCCATCAATCTGACCTGGCTCCCTATCACCGATGTTCCTGGCCTCTCACATGATGGTATCACAAATCTCGGTCACATTGGCAATTTGCTAGTTCGGAGATGATAACTCCTCTGCAAATGGCTTTAGATGGCGCAATCTATGCTTCGACGACTTCGAGTCGTCTGGTTTATCCGAGGAGAATGGCGGTGGTGGTGGATCTGAAGCGGTGTTGCATGTCACTTTCCCATTTGGGATTGTTGTGCAATTTCCCGTCTTGTCTTGTTGTCTTCGTCTCCAACATACTCTGCCGTCTTCCTCTTTCTCCTCATTTGTCTCCTCTTTTCTTGTATTTGCATTCTCTCACTAGTCACCATTAGCTCTTATATGACCAACTCCGACCAATGTCACTCTCTTGATTTGAACTATCCCTATCTCCATCCTGTGTTGACTGACACTGCCTGTCGTTACTCCTCCCATCCAAGTTGGTAAGCATCTTCTGACTTACGTTGGGCCATTTGGGCTCAATTGGACTCATACTTAGTACCGTTAGGCTTGCTACCCTATGCTCAGGTGGATCTCCTGAACAAGCACTAGGCTTAGTGCATGCACCTTTGGCTTCATCAGATTGCTATCAGCCTATAGACGGCCAATACTTCAGCAATCACACTGGCCGAGAACAGAGAGGGGAAACAGCGAGAGAGAAGTGAGAAGATTAATTATCTGCACATTGCATGGTAAACAGTCCGATCATCCCCCACATACTTGCCCCTCCCCCTGCCCTTGTTCCTTCATGCCCTTCCCTTGGCCCTATGCGTAGGAGGTCCATGTGTCTCTCCATGCGGACAATGACAGGTCAGACGACTTTTGGGAAGTTTTCTATCATGCGGTTTCCATTCCTCAGTTGCTTCTAGACCGTGGCTCGACTGACTGATCTCTAGTCACTTCTGAGTTTCTCCGTGTCAGGGTTGTTCCTTACGTCTGGTATGTCGATCTTGCCCAGCTATAAAACCGCCCCTAGAATTCCAGTAAACATTCTCAATTGGCAGTTTTGGCTTATCGGGGCAAAATCACTGATCTGTTGTTTAGCTTCCAGATCAGACTCTTCATAAAATCTTCCATGTGTCCTGTTTGATTGTCCGGTAAACATTATCACTATGCACCTGTTTCCTCTGGGCGTGTTAATCGCCTTCCTGGCTTCTCTAGCAGGAGCGGTGTCAACTTTTTCTCCTGCGCGACCTCCTGCACTGCCCTTGGCAGTAAAGTCTCCTTACTTGAGTACATGGCTTTCTGCAGGAAGTGATGGAGGTAACGGTGGCTATTTGGCCGGCGAATGGCCGACTTTTTGGGAGTAAGTATCGCTACTAAACATGTACGCAACTTTCTGACAAGAAACTACAGGGGCCAGATCAATGGCTGGGCTGGGCTAATCCGTGTCGATGGTGCTGTCTACACATGGATGGGTTTGCCTGGAACGACAACTGCCAACCAGACTGCATATGAGTACACCTCGACAAAGAGCATCTTCACATTCCATGTGGGAGATGCTGTGGAGATGAAAGTCACTTTTTTGTCTCCCATAACGCCGAATGATCTACGAAGGCAGTCATTGACATTCTCCTATGTTCACGTCGCGGTTTCGTCAATTGACGGCGACTCTCATAACGTACAGATCTACTCTGACATTTCTGCCGGTGAGTCTGAATTCAAAACCTGGATCTGCAAGTTTCCCTTGTCCTGATGAACGCTTAGAATGGGTGTCTGGAGACCGCACTGCTGTTGCGGAGTGGGATTATGGTGTCACACGCCACGGGGTTGCTTATCATAAGCTCTACCGTCAGACCCAACTGCTTTTCTCGGAAGTCAGAGATCAAGCGGAATGGGGTAACTGGTACTGGGCAACTGAGGATAGCGAGAAAGTGACGCACCAGTCGGGGGCTGATGTTGCTGTTCGGGGTGCATTCGCCGCTAATGGAACCTTGGGTGATTCGAAAGACTCAAACTATCGTGCAATCTCCACAAATTGGCCGGTTTTCGGGTTTGCAATTGACCTGGGATCGGTTACATCGTCCACAGTCGATACACACTTCACTATTGGGCTTGCCCAAACTGAAGCGATCCAATACAGCAGCCCCGATGGCCTTCGGGCAGAGCCCTCCTTGTGGACAAGCTATTTTAACGACGACTTGGCTGCTGTGAGTTCTCTTGCCATCTGATATATTCCTCTGCTGCTAATTGTCTAACCTTTGCTATGTTCTAGCTCGAGTTCTTCCATTACGACTATTCAACTGCGAACGAGCTCTCTTCGGCATTGGACGAGAAGATTGCGCGGGACTCCATAGCAGCAGCTGGTCAAGACTATTTGACTATCACCTCTCTCAGTGCTCGTCAAGCCTTTGCTGCAACCCAGTTGTGCGGCACGCCGCAAAATCCATATCTCTTTATGAAGGAGATATCTTCCGACGGCAATGTGAACACTGTGGACGTCATTTTCCCAGCTCATCCAGTATTCCTGTACACCAATCCAGAGCTGCTCGAGTTTATTCTGAAGCCCCTGCTTGAAATCCAGGAATCCCGGCAATACCCTAACGCTTATGCGATGCATGACGCTGGAAGCCATTATCCCAACGCTACTGGCCACCCTGAAGGCAATGATGAACCAATGCCGCTCGAAGAATGTGGAAATATGATAATCATGGCTCTGGCGTACGCACTCAAGGCATCCAACACGGATTATCTGAACGAACACTACGCATTGTTGGAGCAATGGACATCATACCTGGTCGACGAAGCTATCTACCCGGCGAATCAGATATCAACGGACGACTTTGCTGGCGCTTTGGCGTAAGTACTGACCCAGGATTGAACCATTGACGTGCTCTAAAATTCTTCTATAGCAACCAAACCAACCTGGCTCTGAAGGGGATTATTGGTATTGAGGCTATGGCGACCATTAGCAAACTCACCGACCACGTGGATGCAGCTACCAATCGTTCTGCTATAGCCCACGACTATATCGATAGGTGGCAAGTACTGGGTATTGCTCATGAGGCGGATCCTCCGCATACCACATTGTCTTACGGCTCAAATGATTCTCACGGTCAGTTTTAGTTTCTCTTCTTCCTTTCAGCGGTATTCGTAGCTGATCGATAACAGGTCTCCTGTACAACCTTTTCACCGACCGTGAGCTGGGCTTGAACCTGGTGCCCCAATCTGTTTATGATATGCAGAGCGAGTTCTACCCAACAGTGAAGGGGAAGTATGGTGTGCCGCTGGACACCCGACACCAGTACACTAAAGGTGAATTTCTGTCCTTTTGTATACCTTTGTTTACGCCTTCAGTGGGATTCTGCATGTAAGAGAATATTCAATGATCTGACATGAGCCTCGTAGGTGATTGGGAAATGTTCACAGCAGCGGTTGCCTCGACAAGTACGAGGGACATGTTCATTGAGTTGCTTGCGAATTGGATCAATCAAACGCCTACCAACCGCGCTCTTACTGACCTCTACGATACTGTTAGCGGAGAGTAAGTCTTCCTTGTTGATGTACTGATTGCGAGCGCTGCTGACATCTCAGTTACCCCGGAATCACCTTCATTGCGCGACCCGTGATGGGCGGTGCTTTCGCCTTACTACTTCTGGAGCAGGGTCTTTGATGAGCATCGATACCCCTAGATCGTCCTTGACATTTTGCTGGTCAGTTCGGCTGAGACACAAGCTAATTATTCTTCTGTATGAATTTTTTAATATGACTTGGATATGTCTATTATTATACCGCCTTTAGACCAAGTATATGTCGCCGAAGGCCGCTGCTTGACATTCAGCACAGCCAGGTTCAAGGCGCACGTACATAGTCTTTTATGCATGACCGTCACAAGATCACAAATGCTACCTGATTCGCTATTAATTCCTAGGAGCCACTTACAAATAAGAAGTAGATTCCGCCTTGGTGAGCAATAACTGGCATCGAGGAAATGACGAATGCCTCATTTTATCTGCAAAGGATGCATTCTATCCTCCTGTCGTCTTGTCGTCCAATCCAATTGACTGACCAAATTGAATAGAACCACGATTTATACATCGAATGGCATGGCTGCAAGACGCATCGGCGAGGGATGATTCAGAGATCGTGGGACGCTCCAACCGAGTCATTCCAAGCGTCAAAAGAACGGATCAGGTCTATAGAGGTCAGTACGGATAAGCACCCTGTCGCTAGGGAGATCTACATACTGTAATATAGAACCATTGCCTCGAGATGCACATCAATAGCTACTCGCTCGTCGACCGTATGGATGTTCAGGCTACCGCCCCTGCGAGAAGGACTCCAGCGGTAGATGTTCCGCGACAGGGCCCAGTAGAATCTGGTATCGGTGTTTCCCGTCATGATGTCGCCGCTGACCACCACCGTCTTGCCCTTCAAGCTGGGGACGGACTCGAAGGAGGTGCGCGCGACACCCGCGAACCGAGCCCAGACGGCGTCGGTGTCGATGTTGGTAGGGCTCACGGGAGCAGGGACAAGAGGCGTGGTGAGAGTCGACAAGGTGAGATGGTTATTGGCGGCTGGTTTATCGGCGGTGGCGGCTGTTTCCGGAAAGGCAGTCCACGACAGATTGTGCTTGTCGGCGATGGGGGCGATGATGTCGATGGCGCGCTGCTTGATGAGTTCTGGGGTTTGATGGAGGGCGATGCGGTAGTTGACAAGCGCGGAGATCTTCTCGGGCAGAGCGTTGGATTTGATGCCGCCGTTGAAGATGTCGGCGGCCTGCGAGGTTTGCAGGATGTATCTGAAGGCGTCGCCGCGGGAGGATGCGAGTTTCTCGGCTAGCGCAACGTGGTCAGACGACTGAAGGCCGGAGGCGAGCCAGGGCTCGACGTGGTTGGGGGAGTAGCGAGCCTGGCATTCGAGCATCCGGCGGGACGGGTGGTCGTCGGTAAGGACAGGGACGAATAGGTCCTGTCGCTCGAGCTCGTAGATGATTTCAGCCATGATGCCGATCCCCGTGTGAGGAGGTGGGATGGAGCTGTGGCCGCCGGCGACGTCGAGAGAGAGCACAATATCTATACTGCCTTTCTCTCCTACGCCAGGGAGCGCGTAAACAACATCATCGCCCAGAGTCTCGAGCCCCATGCCCCCCTCGTCCAGGATGAACTCGAAGCTGTCTGGGCCGTACTTTTCTTCTAGGGCAGGGGCGAGCGAGCCAGCACCGAGGAAGCCATGAGATTCCTCGTCAAACCCGAAGGCGAGAACAATGGTGCGTGTCGGCTGCCAGTTCTGCTGAAGCAGATCTTCGATAACGGAAAGGAGGCCAATCAAGACGTTCTTGCAGTCGCTAGCTCCTCGGCCCCAGAGCCATTCGCCATCGAAGTGGCCAGCAAAGGGTGGGTACGTCCAGTCGGAAGGATCATTGATCGGTACAACGTCTTGGTGAGCCATGAATAGGATCGGTTTAAGTGAGTCATCGGTGCCATTGAGGGTGTAGAGCAGGCCGAGTCTGTTGATATGATCCACGTCGGCATACGAATGACTGAACATATCATTTTAGCAGCCCTCCTTCTAATTAATCAGGAGAGGAATGCATACATCAGAGGAAATAGCGATTCCAAGAGCGCTTGGAAGTCAACAAAGGGAGCGAATCCCTCGTCAAACGGGTCCTTCATGTAGTCATTCACCGTGGTGGGAATCTGGACGGCTCTTGAGAGACGGTCAACCTGCTGCAGCCGAATGGCCTCATCCTGGACATATCGAAGCGCAGAAAGCAGACCATCTTCAGGCACTTCGACCTTGGGTGCCAGAGGGCAGATGTTGTTGGTGCCAGACCAGGACTTGAGGATCTGCTGCGGAGAAGGAACGCTGAGTGACATAGCCGAGGGTATTCCAAACCCTACGACGGCCGGGACGACGTGAGCAAACCACCGCATTTTCTTCGATTTTCTGGGACCAGATCTGTGTGTAAATCGCAGAGTTGCACTGGAAAGGAGAAAGCCAGAACAGCGTTGTTCAAGAGATTTATCCTATCTCTGGCTGCAAGCCCGTACTCCGCAGCTCTTATCAGTGCGATCTCCTTCTCCGCACGCACTTCCGTCATTTTGCATCTTCACCAGTATGAGACGTCTATTTCGCAGGCCACGATAGATAATGGCGGGTCAGTCCGCTCGCCAAAGGATCGCTTTGCCCGATCGGGAAGGTCATAATTGGTTGGTCTGTGATGATGAATCTCTAGCGAAAATGATCTGATTGAGCGATGAACGGAGATATTTAGGATGTCAACTGTCCGGGAGAGTTTAACTTACCAGCATGGTTAGAAATTATCAGACTCAACCTCATTTCATGATCACCATGGCACTATGGATTGATGATTGCGAACTACTGCCAGGTCCAGGCAGGAGACAGCGATTCCTCCTCGTTAGTAATACTCGGCTGAAACTTGGAGCGAGAGCAGAAGCTACGCTTCGAAGGATTCAGCATAGACTGAGTCGATTGTATCCCTCCCAGAGGGTATAATCGACACATGGACCAATGATGGCTTGCGTATCGTTGGCCTAGGAGATCTTTGCTCCCGGAGCTTACAGGCAGGAGATTTTATTATTTGGCAAATATCGCTACGATGATTTTAATATCAAGAAGCATTGGATCGATAAGCACAAATAGTTGAGAAATGAGTAAGCGGAAGATGGATGGAAGAAAAACGAGCATAGTTGACTTCCTTGTTGGCCAGGGTCAGGTGCCGTCTCGTGACGATGCAGTTGTTCCATCTTTATTCTTGGGCATCTCGAGGCTCTGGCGAATTTTGGCAAAGAAAACGTCAAGAGCAAAATCAAAGCGAGTGATCTAACTATGACTTATCTCAGATCTTCCGTCACACTAAAATTCCACGAGCCTGATCAGGCTGATGAAAACCCCGAAGCTGTTGCAAGCTGTAACATCACCCGAAAGCAGCAAGCAACCTGGTGACTGTCAACAGACAATACTGGATTGCTCCGTGAGTAGACCAGTAGTCGTTTCAGAAAACAATAGTATGTCGATCCTTGACATCACGAAGGGGAAATAGAACCACAGACTAGTGAAATTCATTGATGCTAAAACCCGGACTGCGGCGGACAGGCTGAGCAGCCATAAGCGAGCGGGATAAAAAAGAAGTGGTGCCTCGGGAGCGCAAGGGATCGTCAAAAACTGCCTGCCACAGTGCCACTCCAAGGGTTTGGGAACTGTCGATCAAACCAATGAACTCTTTTGGGAACCTGGAGAAATAGTGGGATCCTCGGATCAGCATTCTGATGCGGTTTCAGTCTGCTGACAGCTTGCTTCGACAGTCATACATCTCATCTCCTCCATACCTGGAGAAAGTGAAACCTGACGCTGGCAGCCCCCATGTTAAATTTGAGATGGGTCCTATTTAAGAAAAAGGGCTCCCTGCTGTCCTCTACACATTTAAGACCATTAATTAACCCACTCGTTTGTTTTTCCCAGCTTTCATCTTCCATTTGATCGATTCATTTTTTGAATTACTGCCCGCCAACAGATAAAGCAGTCACTCTTTTCTAACCTTCGACCGAAATGTTTCCAAAGATTCTCAACCTCGCATTCCTCTCGCTTATGTCCCTCACACCCCATGTCCTCGCATCCAAGGATTCATCAGCATGCTACAACAGCCCCGGAGATCTGACCCTGGCCGGCTCCTCTCAGTTCATGTCCGGCGGCATGTGCAAGACCAAGTGCGAGAAGAGCGCCGTCCTTGCCGTCCAGGGAACCGACTGTTACTGCGGCAGCAGTCTCCCTCCGTCTTCCGCCAAGGTGTCGAACGACAAATGCGACACTCCGTGTCTAGGATATCCAACTGATTACTGTACGTGTATATAAGCACCGTTGCTTTGCGGACCAAGCAGCCAAGCAGAGAGCTAACTTGTGCGCGAACAGGTGGCGGCTCCAAAAGCTGGACAGTCATGTATGACTCCCGTCTCCTCGAGGAGGGCAAGGACGATTCCTCTTCGACCTCGCTGACAGTCAACCCGACACTTGTGGCTACCATCACCAAGGACAGCGCCAATCCCACTGCCACCATCCCAGCTGAGATCCTGACAGCACCCTCGGCCACCTTCACGCAGCACCCTGGCGTGGCGCATGGCGTGTCCTCCGGCACTGCGTCCTCGTCTGCAGCCGCTGCTGCATCAAAATCGGCAGGCGCTTCTTCTGCCTCTGCATCGGCCTCCAGCACACCGTCGGCTTCGCCCTCCGGTAGCGTTGGGTCCGCTGCGACCTTGAGTCGCTCGGTGGGGGCCGCTGGGTCGCTTATGGGGACGATTTTCATCCCGTTGGTTATGTCTTGGTTCTAAGTGATACCCGCTCTACGATGATCCGCCTCCACGAATGATCAAAAATCGTGTTGAATTGTTAATATGTGAGATGGTTTTGGAATATTACTGCTTACTGAGCGGATGCGACTACTGGATATACGTGATCTACTTGGGCCAAGGGCTAGTTTGGGGACGAATCTAAGACAGGATGCTGGTTGTGCTGGACCCTGCAAAGTCTTGTCATAATCGCTGGGTCGATTCGATGCTGGACGTCGTGCGCTAAATTTTACATGGTGGTGTTCTGGGAATCCATCATTCAATCTACAGTCATCAACGACGCATTGTGAATTGTAAAATAATACAGAGGTTTCTAACCAATAGCCAATAATTAGGATTCAAGGGTATCATAAAGCCAACATCACCCAGAAAGATAAACCAAAACGCTAACTCAAACAGGCGGACCACAAGGGATGGCGTACATGGACTATCGTTTCATGGATCTGCCGATCGTCGCTAAGGTTTTGGTACCTTGATGCCTCTCTTCTCCAGCATGGCGTAATCACTAGCTTTCATGGTTACTGATTCAAAGTTCTTGGGAAGCGGAAGTTCATCCCTGTATTGAGGGTTAGTGGAAATATCCGAAAGTCCTAAGGCAAGCCCGTCTGCGCGGAAAAGGCGAGGGCGAAAAGAAAATTCTAGTGGCAAACTGGGACATACCTAAGAAAAGCGATTTTGAGGTTCCGGGCCCGATCCTTGAGCTGTACTTGATCGCGTCCTTGAATTTGAACCTCGCCATCTTCCGCTGCCTGTGCGTCGTTCTGGCGCATGATCGTTGCCCATTTACAACCGTGCTCCCCAATTAATCGGATCAGCCGGGCATCTTCGGCTGGCGTCCAGCGCTGTCTGCCTTTGGACTGAGACGGTGTAAATGTTCTACCCGAACCAAAATCGCTCGTCTTGGCCCATTGTCTTGACGGTGACCGTTGAGTCTGGGGTGGAGTTTCAGGCCGGCGGACAACTTCCAATTGACCTTGCGCTTCCCTATTTTGGGTACTCGCTTGCAGACCCTGCTGTAACTGTGAGGCGGACTCGTCATGGTCCTCCTCCAACCTCTGGCGCTTTCTCCGTTGCAGCTCTGCCTTTTCTTGGCGCTTGCGAGTAGGGTCAAGCGCACGACCATAGTCCGAAAAGTCATCACTGCTCGCATCTTCGTCCTCAGATTCTTGACGTGCTCGCTTTCTCGAGGCTGGTGGGGGTTCACGTCTCCTGGCTGCACTTAGGAGGAGGTCTGCCTCCTGACTAATTGGAGAAACACGTTCGGCATTATCCTGACGGTCAATGAAGGCCTGGCGTCTGTCTAGCCGTGCTCGTTGGACTGACCGTGTAGGACTCTGGGTTTCTTCCACTGCTCGCAATATGTCCTGGCTTGATGGAACAAAGGACAATCTGCTCGGTGTACGAGGTCGATATCCATAATAAGGCTCCTGATGATGCTCACGGGTGATCCTATTGATGACCGGAGGGCTGTGCGATCTTTCGAGTCCAGCACCGACATGATCGCCAATGTTCAGCTGAGAATCATCGACACTGAGATAATGGTCCTCAGGTAACAAAGTTGGAGAACCTTCCGGAGAGGCAGCTATCTCGTCTGGCTCTCCCTGCGCCGTGCGCAACGATTGCGATGGTGCGGGCAGAGTCTGACGACGGAGACTTGAGGCAGACTGCGCGCTCCCGCCGTGCATGCCTGGGGCAACAACGTCTGACTGCCTCCGGGTTTCTGAAGCCTCGCGCGAAAAGCGACGGCGCTGCTGCCTCTGCATAAGACGCTGAATTGAAACGGGATTGAGGAAGGCCCTTGAAAGCGGTCAGCAAGAGAGCCAAGCTCAAAAGGTAATCGGATACCAACGGTTTTGAAGACTTCCGTCGCTCCCTACTTGCAGCAGTTGACACTGGGGCTTGTTGATCTTCTTTAGGAGCGCCCCGCATCCGCTCTTCAGCCCGAGATGAACGTAATCCTTGCTGTCCATCATCATCATCAGCAGCAGCTGGCACTGGTGCTCGTTTTTCAAGGGCGGGAGTGACACTAGGATGGGGGGTAGTGGTTGCACTCTCTATGCGGTCTTGGTCAGCGAAGTACTCCTTGTGCACTGTCTCCACACTTTGCTGCCCTTGCAGCCTTTGGGCGATTTCCTGAATGCGCTTTCGTAACCATTGAACAGCCCGCAGGACGAATTTTTGCCAGCGGTAAGCGCTTTTCAACTCTTTAATATCAAAGGAGTTATCTCCGGCTTCTGATATAAGGACAAGAATTTCATTATACCGGTCACAAACTGCATCTCTGTACTGCTCCGGGAAATCTCCAGAGCCTTGGAATCTACCGATGTTGAGACCAAGCAGTGGAGCGACACTGCTGTCGAAATCATCTTCATCAAAAGCATCAACATCGAAAAAATGTTGTCTTATAGCAGCGTCCGGAAGAAAATCGAGCTTATACTGATCCTCTTCCAGCTTCAGTATCAGAGATTGTGTGCGGAGTTCTAGAGCGAGATCGAAGGTGTCTTTGCGAAGGGTGCTCTCGCCAATAGCTCTCTCATACTGGCTCTCAGAAAGATCGTTCATGAATGGCAGCGGAAACAAGTCTTCCAGGTTTTTGATTGCTCGTTTCGCAGAGTCCGTGCCAGCATTTGCCAGAAGCACCTCAAGTGCAAGACGCGCACAATTAGCCTGGTGAAGAATGGGATCTGCACTCCAATGTTTTCCTAAATGGACGCTCTTCTTTTCCAGAGCCGATGTGAGTAGCTGACTGACATGCTTGACGTCAATGTACGTCTGAGGACCGAACCACTTTGCTTGAACTGCCAGGTTGGACACGGAGTGTCGGAGTCGTTTGCTTTGAGTGCTATTCGGATCCGCGAGCCTCCTAGCTGTGTTGACGATACTGACGGGATCCGCTGAGATGGGGACGAGATAATCTAAGACATTCTTGGCTGCTCGCTCAAGGTCTGGCAGTGTCTCCATCATCATATCCGGATCCAGATTGGTGTCCGCCTCTTCAGGCAGGAAGGTAGTACCGGAGATGTTCACTGTATCATCTAGCGACTCCGGAATCACTTGATTGGCATAGCGATGAACAGATTTGTGAGGCGAATGGGAAGGTGGCTCTTCCGCCACGACACCGAGGCCTGTTTTTCAAAGGGCGAATAAGAGTCATGACTCAGGATATAGTGGTAATGTGAAGAGGAGGGCAAGGACAGTGGAGGCATAGAGGCATTAACAAACAATGACATGTCCACGGAATCAGTCAAAAGAAGAAGACAAAAAAAAAAATCCAATTGAATGATCAAATAAGGTCAATTAAGCTCCGAGTTCGGCATAATTCAATACACAGGATAGAGGGGAGGAATGCCGTAGGAGACACAACTACTTTGATAATCCCTGTTTAAAGGCTAGGGAGCCACAACTTACTCATTCTGCCTTTGTTTTGCCCCCACCTCCTCCGGGCGCCATCCGCAGACGCACCCGCAGGACCAGCGTCATCAGAACGACCTGTAGGCTCGAGCTCGCGACTTCGACTTCGCGTCACTCGTCGCTGTGGGGGGTTCGGAACGGCATGCTTCACTGGCGCATTTTCTCCTACGCTCCCAGTGACCAGAGCGCCCTGGGTTGGTAATGCTGAGCGCGACCGTGAACGCGCCATATCCGATTCCAGGCGGTCAGTGGGGCGGAGGCTCCTCTAAGCCACTCGAGAGCTGCTATTGAGCGATATGAGGAATTAAATAGTCTCTTTTTGGATGGGCTTGATGAGAAATGCTGTCTGTTTGATGGAACTGCTGTAGATGTGCGACGTACCCATTGAACTGAGGATGTTGGAAGGGAACGGATCGAGTTGGCCAGAATTAGGGTGCCGTAGGGTAACCTAGGGTAAACACCATTACGTAATCACATTGATGCCTAAGGTATAAAACCCGAACCCTAACCCTTGACCAGTTGGCAGCTGATCCTGAGCATAAAATCTTGAACATTACCTGGATGTATGACAGCTGAGATCTGGACTACCTCTAGAAGAATAGAATGATAAATCATTCTAAGTGTATGAATTTATTACTACTAAGTGCCTTAATATGATCATCTTACAGCTATTCTATAATTTCTATTATATCCCTAGAGCTTTGGTGCGCAAAGTGAGTCGATCACGTGACTAAATTACCATCGTTCAGTTGCTTTTTTTTTTTTTTTTTCCAAAGAGAAAATTCATAATTAGTGGAGGATCTCTCGGAGGGCTTGGTCGTATATGAAACCGTCCAAACTGCGATGAGCCGCCTGTGCGCAGTAAAAAATGATCGATTGTAATTTTTACTCACTACACGTGGACTGCTAAGACCGCTGCGCACTGTACTTCCGCCAGCCACAATTTCCAAAGGGTTTATCCAGATCATGAGGTTCATTCGTTATATTACAGCAAAAGCATCGAGATACAGGCATACCATCGAACTTTACTGTGCCACGAGGGAGCAATCGCGACGAGATATTCAACCGTGTACTCTAAGATTGAGTCTTGATTAAGCTGAATGGATCACCCAAAAGCTAGTAAAGGGCTTCTATGAAATAAATGACTCCAAAAATTAAGAATGCCGCAGCACCACCAAGCGTCACTGGATAGAATGTTAGCCTGTGTTCAAAGGGCCACGGAAGATTAGAAGTCTACATACCAACACGCATGCTGACTTTGCCAGCAATAGCAGCACCTCCAATGACTGCAGCAGCAGTGCAAATACCGTGGCCGGAGATGGCACCAACCGTCACCCACCAGTAATCCTGGCCGGCAGCCATGGCAATGGTCGCGATTTGACTCCGATCACCCCATTCCCCAAGGAAGGTCATGACAAAAGTCTGTACCCATGCAGGGCTGAGAAGAAGCGAGAAAAGATTGTTCATTCCAGTCAAGATGTCGCTCCAACGGCGACCAGGTCCTGGCGAAGATGATCGCGAGGAAGACGATGAAATACTCTCAGGGGGCGAAGGGAAGCGATTGGTGGATGAGCGAGACTTGCGACGCCCACCAAGTCGGCCAGCTTCCAAAGAATGAAGCGTCACGGAGGAGCGGCGCCGGCTCATGCGCAGCTGCTCTTGCTCCTTCTCCTCGAGTTCCATCTCGACTTCCTTCATTTCTTCGCCAACACCCTCATCCGGCGACATCTCACGGCCTTCCTTGAGCATCTTCAGTCCGAAGACAAGGAATAGCACAGCTGCCAGAAACTTGGTAAAAGACTTAGGAATGAGTGTTGGTACTGCGTGTCCCAGGATAGCCGAGAGCACCGTCATGGCAATAAGCGCAGAGAATGCTGCCGAGAAAACAAGCAAGCGTGGATGTCGCATGGCCATGAGGGCAGCCACCAGAAAAGTCTTATCGCCAATCTCGGAGACCACGATCATCGTAAAGGAAAAAAGAAGTGAGTGGAGTGCCGAGCCTTCGGCCTGTTGTCCCGAATTCGTCCCAGTTTTCGAGGATTTGCCGTCAGCGTTAAGGCCAAGAGGATGATCGTTCACAGTTGCTGGCGATTTAGGGAGAGGGATATCGTGCGGTTTGTCTGGCAAGTCACCTGGTTTCTACGACGTTGTGTCAGTCACAATCAAGGCCAGAAACGAAAATCGACACCACTCTACCTCAAGCACGCCCAGGTTTGAATTGCCAGCAGAGCCCTTTGCCTCTTTGCCTTCCTCAGTCTGCTCCGATGTCGACAGCTTCTTCTGTTCACTATGAGGCAAAGGAGGCGCTTCCTTTGGACTATCAGGTATCTTCTCTCCGGCCGGAGTATTGCCCTTCAGTTTTTCAGACACTCCACCCTCCGTACCCCGAGTTCCCTCTTTGGGACCCGTCCTATGCGGATCGTCCATCACACCGTCATTCGAATGAGGGATCGGTTTCCCGTCCGGTCCCATGTGTTGATGGTCGACCGCTTTCGTTTCAGGCCCCGAACCTTCCTCCGCAGTCTTCACCGTACCCGCCTTTTTGCGGTCTCGTTCAGCATTCGTTTCGACCCACGGACCAGCGTGAGGTCGACCATCTTTTCCATCGAATGGGGCGTCCAGCGTCCCTTTGGGAGTAGCCTTGGGGGCAAGTCCGTCTCTAGCTGGAACAATTGGATCTGGAGTCGTAAAATCACGCGGTGCGAGACCCTGATCCGTAGAGACTCGATCGGCGACAGCCGCCGAAATGGCTGGTAATAGAAATAGGACAGCTGGAGATAAAAGAAAGGAGAGCCGCATCTTGGATGCAACAAAGGATCGCGGGCAAGCTTCCAGAAGCCGACGAAGGAATTCGATGAAAGTATTAAATATATATGCCCGCAAATGGGTCGAGGAGTAAAGCCCTGGTACAGGGCCGTGGAGAGATCGACAGCTGGTGGCACGTACCCAGCAACGTCTTGATTGTTGATGATTAAGAAAGATAAGGAGAATTAAACGAAGCAAAAGACACCAATGGTGAGTGCTAATAGAAGAAAATGAAAAGAAAGAATTCACAGAGCTAGGAGGAATAACAGTCTATCGTTGCTTCATGAGCCAACGTGAGGTTTCATCAGGGAACTTTTCCGGCCGCGAAAGGGGCGACCTCAACGTCACGTGCCATTAATCAGTTTCCACCGCAAACGTCAATTCGGAGAGACGACAGAAAAGATCGTTTGAATAGAACTCTTATTATTACCATATCAACCCGCTTATGCACGTATCAGACTCATCAGTCGGATTGTGGTCGGTTTCTCGTTAGCGGTCGCGGATACATTTTATGACAGTGAGTTTTCCTATGGACTTGCAAGCCTTAGGTCTCGTTATCATCTGCCAGGAGTGCAGAGAAACTCAAGTACTACTGCCTAGAGACCGCTTCTTTCGGTATTATAGTATTTCAATCATTCCATATCTTCATCAAGAAGTACCTTCTATAGACTGAGTAGGAAACACTGCTTCCACAGGTCTCGTGCCTTGAAGATAGTGATAACTACATCGTTCTCTGCGCGCTGCCCAGAGATCTTATCAGCATCAGATAGGGTTTTGGTGATCTTGTCTACGATCCCCGGGTCCCGGGTAGCATGGGCACAGAGTACCGCCAAACCTGTATAAAGGCCAAAGGCTTAAAATTTGTTACTGCATACCTTTCAAGCRACACGCTAGTAGTACAACCGGTTGATTGGAGTCTCCCTGTTTGTCCTTTCATGAGTAATGCGTTATTGTCCGAAAGTTTTGATTGACATGGTGGCCAAGGGCTCATGGATAAGCTCTGAGAGGTAGATAGTGATCACCACGAATATATCATCATTGCATGCCTCGCGTACCAGAAATGAGGTAAAAGGCGAACCAATGTCTGCAGTTTGCCTTGGATCGAGGTCGGGAGGGGTCACTCTATTTGAGTAGCATCCGCAGGCAAGCCTACTGATCGATCTATTCAATAAACCAGTCTTCAATCTGCAGCAGCACATAATTGCGTTCCTTTGCACATGCCATGCCCGGCCTGGCTAGTGTAGTTCAGAACATGTCGCTGAGTTGCTTCACTGACAAGCCGAAAGGAGCTTCAGTGTGTACAGAGAGCTTGATGTTGCCTGCAATCAGCCATGAAAGCCCTTCAGACAAGTGGTACTGAGGAGCGTGGTCTCTCTGAGGGTAGAGTTGAAGAATGTATCTGCCTTGGGACGTCTGGTTGTTCTTAGTGTTGGGCTAAGTGAAGTGACTCTCTAGCCACCAGTGGGAGTAGGATTGTTTGTTAACGTGTAAGGATATTTAATGTATATAACTTAGTTCCGCCCAGCCTCTGACAGTGTGTGATATTCCTCTTCTCTCCTATCTCAGCAAGAGAGCTGAGCGAATACTTCTGTCCCCTCCCATAAGCTAAAAATTCACTACTATGATGTCTACGGTAATTGCTGAAGTCAATATTGCCATGTCATAGGTGATGCTAAGCCAAGGGCAACCACGGCTGGATTCACATGAATCTAGGTACACTTCGCTTCTAGAAATCTTGAGCAACCAGTTCTCACTCCTGAGTTTCTCTTCTTTCCTCAGGCACAACACTAGAGTATCTCTTCCGAAATGAACCCCATCTGGTAATCCTGCATTCTCTTCTCGTCTCACAGGCTAACAAGATGTACTCCTTTCCACATGCCAGTTCCCCAACATACGAGCCTCAGAAGCTTTCAAAACAAAAGAGCCCAAGTTCTAAGAASCAGCAACACTTTCAGGAAAACGGATCAACACATACTCGGAATTCCTCCACAGGCATATCAATATACAGCATTGAGTCCCAGGAGATACCGATCTGGTTCAGCGTATTCTTTGGAAAGCCCAGTTTGCTGTCGCCACAGCTGGACAATGCTCGATTCAATGCTAAAATTTCAGAGCGGGTCTTCGAGCCTTCGAGCACGCCTGCTAACAGTCCCTCCAAATCCTCTTTCAGAACGAGCGTCTCAAGTAGCGCCTCCCTGCCACGACCCGGTCTGCCTGAAGAACCACTCGTCTTCCGCGCTATACTCGCTCTGTGCCACTCTTTCGAGGGCGAAATACTCAGCTGCATAACAGAAGGTTGTACAATCTGCGGAAAGGGTCCAACTCAATCTTTAGTGCATCGTCCGCTATGCGCTACACGAAATGGCTATGTTGAACTATCGGATTTTGTGGAGGTGCACAAGCTAGTATCGACTGTGGCGTCTCATACAGCGCATATCACCAGAAGGGACGAAATCGATTGGAGTGTCGGAGGTGTGATGAGCGACAGGCCATACATCTGCTCACTAGCAGTTCCAATTTGTTCTTCGGGAGGAGAATGCCATAGAGCGGCCACAAGAATGATGCAGACATACATTGAGGGCATTAGAGACGGCAGCATCAAGCCCAAGGTTTTGGACAAATTCGAAACCTCGGACAGATGGAGTTTACCACAACGCCGAAGTGTGACATCGCAGCGCAGCTTTCGAGTAAATACTGCAAGAAACGAAGATAATTCCGGAAGCACGGTTTGCCTGAGAAGCCCATCAATCGAGACTCTAGGGAGCCCTAGTGCTCAGCCCTTCAAGATCGGAGCTACGATGTTTGTTGGAAGGCCAAGTCTGCAGCTCAGCGGGACCCCGCGACGTGGTCAGCTAAGCTGTTCAGTCTTCTCCTCTACTTGGTCGGGACCTGCTCTTCCTGGAGTTGCCAAGAACGAGGCAGATGATGCCGTTTTCTATTGCCGTATTGTGGCTTTCTATGAGCATCACATTCTTAGCTCGGCGAATTATCGTTGCGCAGTATGTTCTGAACTCGCACCAGCAAGGAGCCTGGTGCATCGACCGCTACTATTTGTCCAAACCCATAGAGCCGGCTTGCAGAATGATTCTGAGCGGCGACTGATCGTGAGGCTTTCTCAATTTGTACAAGGCCGATGGTCGTACCCGGAGACGAACGCCGTCATGGGAGGTACAACCGACGCTCATGTTTTCGACCTGGTTGTACCGATCTGCGAAAGCAATACGCTTTGCGCAGAAGTGGCTCGAACTTCGGCCCGCGAGTTTGTCAAGCTACTATTACCCTCCGACATGGCACTTATTTTTCCCGGTTTAGACCCAGATACTGATCTCTCCTTGATGGAAGATGAGGCCGTGAGTGAATATGTCTACAAGCCCGAAGACGCAGAGGTCCTAGTTGACAGAATCGGATGTGATCTGCTGACAATGATCGGCGAAGAGCGAGACGAGGATCCTATGGACTGTTCCTTGACCATTACCAAGCTCCGACGATGGTACGAACTCGCTTTCGAGGAAGAAGAGGCCAAACGCCTGTACCTCCAAGATATTGGGTACAAGAGAACCGGCGACCGCAGTGAATCCGACAGCGACGACAGCGAAATCGACGACGATCTTGTCTGGGTCTACGCTCTGAATGATCCCGATGAGTCTTCCTCGCGAAGAAACAGCGCTCGGTTGTCTAATCGTGAACTGAGAAGCCAAGACTCGGCTATCCGAAAGTTTGAAAGACTTACAGTCTTTCAGCCCAGACTCAGTCTTGAGTTTTGGAAAGTTTGGGAAGCGATGAAATCTTTGGATCATACGCATGACTAGAGCGCTCGCAGACGATGAAGCCTCGCGAAACAATGATTGCACTAATTGATCCTCGTATCCTCGTACGCTTGGACGAGATAGTTGAATATGATTCGGACATAACTAAATTTGGAGCATGTAGACCATGGTAAAGATCGAGTTGGAAGCGAGACGAAATTTTTGCTGCAGACAGAGAACAAAGAATACGCACTTAGCTTCGTCGTCTCTACGAGCAGGCCGCTCATTGTAGTTATTTTGGGCAACCGGGGCTGAATTCTAAAATGCTCAATGCCCCGCAACGGCGTTGGTTCTTCAAAGCCCGGGACTCCCGTATCCTTGTACGAACTTAGTGAAAGGTATGTCAATGATCAAAGGACCTTGGACTCAAAGGAAACGAAACAAAACTACAACACAAAAATATAGCTAAGAAAGTTGATGCACCATTCTGGATAGTCGCTTTCCCGAACGTGGACACCAACCAGACTTTCTCAATACAAATGCGCATCTGCTTTAAAACAAATCTGTTGCCCAAGTGTCTTCATTACCTTATGTTGTTTCTGTCAGAGGCTTAAACTGGGATAGTCCCCGAGTTGGGGGCGGTTAGTGGTCAATTGCATCGCAAGGCTGACAACCACGAACCATGTTGGGGCCGACGCGCAGTTGATTGCTTCGAAATATACACCACGACGAGTTTCAGATGCTAAATATGGATTCGAATGGGTATCTTGGGTGTATCTAGAGATAGCCAACAATGGGGGTTGTATCAGAGGACGAGGCGCAGCTCGAGAGTCCAGTTTGAGATGCCGTAGATACGAATCGTATACTCCGTATTCCGAATGCCTTCTGTTGGTGTTGTAGAGATTGATATAAAGGTGTGTAGCCTTGAACTTCATGAATAGACAAGTTGGAGCGTGGGGTGTGTTTTTTATAGCTTTACTGGATCTACCAGGTCATACACAATGTTATCGACTATGAACCTGCTGTACTCGATAGCAGCCTTTGCTGCTCTAATTGGCAGCGCCTACTCCCTGCTGGATACCAGTTCCTCATCCACCGTCGCCGTGTACTGGGGTATTTGAACTTCGTGCAGTCTATAAGCGACAAGATGCTGACTGTCATGTTCAGGCCAAAATTCTGGGAACACAGGTCAACAACGCCTGAGTTATTACTGTGATAGTACGTATTGTATATATTTCGTTCTTGGGTTAGCAATATAGAGGCTGACTCAATCTCAGATCCGAACATCGACGTATGGTGGTGACTTGATCGATCTGATATCCATGAGGAAGCTTACTTGCAGCAGGTGTTTCAACTGTCCTTCGTTACCCGAATTTCTGGTGCAGCTGGTCTGCCAGAACTCGACTTTGCCAACCAGGAAAGCCAGTGCACAGTATATCCTGGCACGAATCTCCTAAACTGCCCTCAGATCGGGTGAGTCACATTCTGTGCGGCGTCGCTGATAGTTAGACTAACATAAAGTCCTCACTTTCAGAGAGGATATCAAGCTATGCCAACAAAAGGGAAAGACCATCCTTATTTCTATCGGCGGAGCAACGTCGACAGAACGTGGTTTCGCTTCGGAGGTAGTAGCCATCGAAGCCGCCAACAGGATGTGGCAGATCTTCGGACCCGTGGACGCGGGTAACACGGCATACCGACCATTCGGAGATGCAGTCATCGACGGCTTCGACTTTGATTTCGAGACCAGCGTCACAAATATGGTACCCTTTGCCGATCAGCTGCGTCGCTTGATGGATACTTCTGTGGGCAGAAAATACTACCTGACTGCTGCGCCGCAGTGCGTGTCCCCCGACGTAGCAGATCAGGAGATGCTGAATGGAGCTGTTGCGTTTGATGCGATCTGGGTGCAATTCTACAACAATTACTGTGGCGTGAATGCATTCTCTTTTGGCTCAATGCAGCAGGGTGCTTTTAACTTTGACCTATGGGACGCGTGGGCTAAAAGCCAGTCCAAGAATAAGAATGTCAAGGTCTTCATCGGTCTGCCGGGAAACGTGGCTGCGGCTGGAACTGGCTATGTTGATGCTCAGCAGCTCAGGGAAGTTGTCGCTTGGAGCAAGGCATTCTCGAGCTTCGGAGGCATTATGGTATGGGACGCAAGCTCGATGTATGCGAATCAAGGATATCTTGAATCAGTGAAGACGACGCTTATCGGATGAGGGTGGATGGCCTTGCATTTTGGCAGTGTATGCGAAGGTAAAGATGTTCATTTGACGACGGGCCAATTTCAAAGGCCCGATGTATATACCTACCTTTCTGTTGATGGGTTATGTTTGAACTTTGTTTCATGTCGCTCTGGCCGACAGCAATGAATGCGATGACGAATTCCATTTTCAGCGCTTCGGGCGTTGTTGATGATAAACGGAGGGTGATCTGACTACTGACCTCAACGACGGCAGGGTTCATATGACCAGGACAACCAATCACTTCACGAAGGGAGACTCATGGTTTTACCTTATTGAGCCCTCCACGCGAAACTTGCTGCATGATGACGACAGCGCACAGCACCATCTGTCGAGTCAACCAGAACGTGGGTCTTTAAAGTATATTCGTGCAGCTTCTAGCATGTCGATGTATGATTTGTTTGGGATCTTGCAAAACAAGCGGGTGCATAACTCGCACTAGTAACGCATATGATGCCCTTTTCTGCGCAGTTAAGAAAAGAGCAGTGACAAGCCGACTGAGAGGTTCATCATCGAAGGCAGAACAGAAGGTATGGACTTGTTTCTTTGTTCCCCTCACAGCTGTGTCTCAAAGCTGATAAGACTGCGGCAGTCATATGGTTTTAAGTTTCGGGCTGAAACGGTGCTACATTCAGGATGATATGCAAGAGGACAGCCAACAACTTTGACGATGGTCTAGAGAGGTAGACAAATGCAAGAAGTATCCAAGGTCATCTGCTGTGTCAGGTGCACGCCGATCCGCGCAAATCAGCAGCATCAATCCAGTCTGTGGGATCAGTGGGCTGAAATGTGATGGCCCTTATCAAGTAATCGGTGGCATCCGATGGCAGATCTTCGAGGCTAAAAAACTAGAGCAAGTGGCTCATTACACCGACGTTACCCAGAGGAATTCTGCCGTCCTATCATAGGACATGTTCTCCACCGATTTCGAGCCTAAGGGGATGTACCCCGCGGTTCCCACAGCTGAGCAGCTGCTCACCGCCTCGAAATAACCAATACCATACGCCAAACTGACCATGAGACTGGCTCCATCATCCGCCTAGATTTGCTACAATCTAAACGCCATCATCCACACTTTTTCCGTGTGATGGTCTGAGCATCAAGCTCCAGTCCTCTTGTCCTCGAGCTTCACCGACTCCCAACGTCCACCTGTCATCTCCGCAGACGCCCCTTATTAATCGCTCCTCTTTCTCATTTCCCTTTTTTCAGTCTCATTCTTCAAATTTTCTTATCCATTCCTCCCTTCAGCGATGCCTGTCAGCAATCGGTGCTCAGGTGCTCCCTCCGGTCTCTGCTCGTAGGCCGTGATCTAACCCCTAGCTTTAGGGAAGGTCGTGTTTCTTTCGCATTCTCGAGCTACGGCGATTCAAGCGATTCAAGAACTATAGAGGTTGGGTCTAGACTGTTATCGTAGCATTTCTCACATTCTAGTGGTGGGGTACCACTATCTCGATTTGTTCTGCAACAATCAGCTCCTTGCTGCAACAGGTGCTTATAACCTCCGGGACTTGTTCCACGCCCTTTTGATTTTCTCTCAGTTCAAGTAAAGATCGGGGCTAATCATGTTTTTTTGTATCAGGGTTCTCAGGTCGAAACCCAAGGAGTCCGAGGTGGTCTCCATCGTCCATCGGGTGAAGATGGCCGAGGATGCGACATTCCCCGTCAACCTCCCAAGCGAACATCCGGATGGCTCTGCTTCGCAGCGTGAACCAGCGCAAGGCTTGTGGAACAGGTTCTTCAGACGGAGAGAGCCAGGGAAGACAGAGTCCGAGGAGTCAGGGTCCGTCAATAACCCCAGCTATCGTTCGAAGGCGACTTTAGGGATTCTTAGCGACAAGGAGACCGATGAAGTACCAGGTACGTTTTCCAAGCCTATCTGTGCCAATGTCGGACATTTCTGACGATCTCTAGGAACGGTGCTGTTGCTCTCCTCGAACCGTAACGAACCATTGGGTCTGCGACACCAGCAGCGGCGAACATCCGCATCTTCTCTGCCTAATGTCATTCCTTCGTCTCGTTCTTCTTCGCGCACGACGGCTCCCCAGCCAAAAAAGACAGCAGACGGTCGAATTGTCCTCAATCCGCAGCCAGACGATTCCGTCAATGACCCACTGAACTGGCCCATGTGGCGGCGCGATGCTGCGTTGCTCTCCTTGGGCTTCTACTGCTTAATGGGAGGAGGAATGACACCCATTCTTGCTGCTGGATTCAACCAAGTCTCTGAGAGCTACGGTGTGAGCACTCAGAAAGTGGCCTACACCACCGGCTTGTACATGTTGGGTCTCGGAGTCGGATCGGTCATCATGTCACCGACCGCAATTCTATGGGGAAAGCGACCAGTATATCTCCTAGGGGCTACACTCTTTGTCCTTTCTGCCGTGTGGTGTGCCTCGTCTCCAAATTACCCCAGTTTGGTGGTTGCTCGGATTTTTCAAGGGATTGCTGTCAGTACTGTCGAGTGTCTTCCCTCGGCCACTATCGCCGAAATCTACTTCCTGCATGAGCGAGCATATCGTGTTGGCATCTACACTCTTCTCCTTCTCGGTGGCAAAAACCTCGTGCCTCTGGTCAGCGCTGCTATTATTGGCCGTCTGGGATGGCGTTGGGTGTTTTGGATCGTCGCAATTATTGTTGGTGCTTGTCTCGTCCTCCTCTTCTTTTTCGTCCCTGAAACGTTCTGGGATCGCACACCGCGTCCTCGTCGCTCTCACAAGCGTCCTCATATGATACGGAACGTATCAGACCTTCTCCGGGGCCGACAATTTCACCACCGTCTAGAGGACTCAGTCCTAAACGGAGACCATATCTCACCTGCACCCAGAAAGTCCAACAAGGGTCACGTCGGCTTTGTGGAGGATCAACAGCAGGAAGGAAACCCGGTAGATGAGAAGGAAAGAAATCATGAAGACCACGACCGGATATTGCCATCCGAGACCCCAGCCGAGGACACCAACCAGCTGGGCTTGTCGGATCCCGAGAAGCATGATGCGTCCCTACAAATACCTGCTCCAGCGGTCACTCATGAGTCGGACTCTCAGCGCGATCTCGAAGCTGCTAGGCAACCTGCTGTGTCACCCGCGCGTAGCGAATCCGTGGGTTCAGCCGTACCACTGCCTCCGGCCCAGGTGTACACCAACCGACTACGAGAGAAACCCCAAATCCCCTACACGCAGTATCTGCGAATCTGGAACGGGCGAATCTCGCATGATAAGTGGTTACGAGTCGCCGCGCGTCCGTTCATTCTGTTCGCCTACCCGGCTGTTCTCTGGTCATCGGTTGTGTATGCGCTCTCGGTCGGATGGCTTATTGTGCTGTCCGAGTCTGTGGCCCATCTGTATCAGGGCTCTCATGGTTACAACTTCACTCCTTTGCAGACAGGCCTGGTTTATATCTCCCCCTTTGTCGGTGGTCTTTTAGGAACTGCAGTGGCCGGTAAAGTATCCGACGTGATTGTTCAGTTTATGTCCCGGCGCAATGGAGGCGTTTACGAGCCCGAATTCCGTCTCGTCATGGCCATCCCTATTGCTCTATCAACTTCGGCGGGATTGATGGCATTCGGATGGAGC
This sequence comes from Aspergillus pseudoviridinutans, assembly GCF_018340605.1. NCBI lineage: Eukaryota > Fungi > Ascomycota > Eurotiomycetes > Eurotiales > Aspergillaceae > Aspergillus > Aspergillus pseudoviridinutans. The sequence continues at coordinate 2,397,162 of NW_025091284.1, forward strand.
ACGCAGGTGAAAGATTCCTGGATCGTGCCTACGATCTTCTTCGGTCTGATTTCATTTGGATGCTGTCTCGGCAGCACGACATCGATCACTTTCTGCGTGGATAGCTACCGGCAGTATGCCGGTGAGGCCTTGGTGACTCTGAATTGGAGCAAGAGTAGGTCTTTGATCTTCCTTCCGTGAAGAGAGCGAGAAGCTGACGAATTTCTATTCTAGATGTATTTCACGGCCTGATTTTTTCGTTGTTCATTGTCGACTGGCTTGAAGCCGATGGCGCCCGGACGGTATTCCTCGCACTCGGGGGCATTCAACTTGGATGTTTGTTGTTTACGATACCTATGTACATCTACGGCAAACGGGCTCGGATGTGGACGGTACGGAAGTGTTTGATGGAGAAGTTTTGAGTAAGACAATTATCAATTTGCATGCAAGTTGCTCAGATGTACAAAGTTATGATTTATATATGGAAATCAGTTTAGACGAAGACCACGCATCATTGAAATGAAAGTTATTCAGTTATCCCTTGCTGTGCTCTGCAATAGGTAGATGATCTGCGTCACTCGCCACATGTGTCAGCCACTGACCTGCCGTCCCACTAGTCCCAATCGCGTTCCAGGCCGCCACGCTGTGGCCCGTTCTAACAAGACTCGTTGGATAAAACGGCCAACAATTAGAATGAGGAGAGGCGACCACAAGATCATAGTGACACCAGACTGATGATAGCGGCTGCTGTAGATCACCTTAGTTAAGATTCTTATACGTAACATTGTCCATTTAGTAATAATAATAATATTCCGACTTTCAACAGTGGCCAGTTAAGTTAAAAGGAAATGTCTTTTGTCCCTAGATAGCCTCCTGCGGTCAGCGCCCACCGCCCCGCATCAATCTCCGATCTGCGCTGCCCTGATTCCGCAGCTCGAGCTCTGACTGGCGGCTTCTCAGACCGGCAAGAATGGTGCCCAATCAGAAGATTCAATGTAGCCTCTGTGTTACCAGAAGAGGACTGGCTCATGCCAGGAAACAGGAATCAAGGTGGGGAAATTGAATAATTAGGGTAAGACAAGCTACCTAGGTAAGTACGGATACAGTAGGTAGGAAATCTTAGATACCTTATCAATAGGTAACTTATCACCTTTTGCTGACTATCGTCGCTGTGCCTTAAACGATCCCTGGAATGCTGCAACTGTGAGTGTGCTGGCCCATGGATAATGGGCTCCATCCAGGAACCCAGTAATTTCGATTGTAATCATGGCGAGTGGCGGATTTGGATTGATTGACTGGGAGATATTCTACCCCAGTCCCTTGCACAAGTGTCACATCTGTCCTCATAGGCTCATGTAACTCATGTTATTCTGATTATGTTGCTGCTGATGACTATGACGGTGATGACGATGGTGGATTACTCATAACTTCAGCATAATTCCTACTTTGAGTGATCACTGCCCGATCCATACCCTGAGGCAAAACTGGGATGGTCAGACGGAAGTCAACGGTGGAGTAGAGTTGGTTCCAACATTTGCCAGAGAATGTGTTGCGAATCGTCAAGCGAGATGGTCAAATGTGTCGCATTCGCTGTGTACCTATCATCTAAGGTATTTCCTTCTAGGAGCTGTTGCTTTCTCTCATACTACAGATACCTTCTACCATCTCCTCTCAACTGCTCTCTTCCTTTTAAGCGGTTCAGGTTCTCCTCCGGACCCCTTCATCGCCTTCCCTTCCCGCAAACTCGGGCACATGCCACTTTCGCGGATTCTGTAATCAAAGAGAGCCAGGAAAAAAAGTTGGTTGCTGTCGCCCATCATTTTTTTCCTCCTACATCCAACCACAACCACTCTTTCTCTCCTCTCCTTGACTCTTGGTTTTTTCAAACCCTCATATTCTCTTTTGTGCCCTCCGTAAGCTGCCTTCTGTCGGTCTCATCGTTATTGCTGGCTGCAGCTGCCACACCTTAAACTGCCACACCCTATTCCGACGTCGAAAGACGCCCCATTCCTCTCCCATTGGGCCAAGAATGGATCTCGACTTCTGAAAATAGGTCCTATCGGCTAATCATCCTTTGTCCCCTCCGTTCCTATCGCGATCACCGATCCTAACAGCACTATTGAGTTATGGCGTCGACATCTCGAAGACGCCGAGATGATCATAACGCTGGTCGCAGAGCTCGCGAGCTCTATCGCTACTTTCAACCTGAACGTCTTCCTCAGTTAGACTCGCTCAGTGTGAGTAATGCTCCGATCGCCGATGATTTTCTCCCGTCAGGCACTGCGCAAGCCATCGATGCCTCGATCCACGCGTTCTCTGCATCCTCACCCTTACCGCCGGCCCCACCGCAATTGTCACCACCACTGGCGACCGCCGGGGAAGCTTCTCCGTTATCGCCGGTGGTCCCTGAAACTCTGGTTTTAGGCGAGAACAATGCTACTCTGACATCCTTTGCTCAACTTGCAGCACTGCGTCTAAACGTGGAGCGTGTGATAATCAGGTATGGCACTATCCTATTAACTACAATCGGGAAGATCGATCATAGCTGATGAAATTTTCTTCTGCCTTACAGTGTATCCGATCGAGATTCGCAGTTCATTCTCGCCCAAGCGAGTCAGTCCCCCGTCGATAGTGATGTCCGTGCTTATGAGGCTGAGGGAGATGGGATCTGGGATGGCTGCTCCACCCTACCGTCCTGTGCTTGGGGGATGTGCGAGGTGGGTTTTTTTTCCTGCTGAATTATCGTCTCGCTCATCGCGCTGACTGGATTCTGTCCGTTCTAGGCTACGGTAGCACTTCCACCGTCTTCGAGAGATCCCAAAGAATACAGTTTCCTTGTGGTCAATGACCTGCAGGAGAGCGAGCCTTACAAGAACGTCTCTTTCGTTAGCGGCGGACCTCGCTTTCGTTTTTACGCCGGAACGCCCCTCACGACAGAAACAAAGGTCAACATTGGCTGTTTCTTCGCGCTGGATACCAAGCCTCGCGATAGCTTTTCTGACCTTGAGAAGGAGATCTTTGGCTCGTTGGGAATGCTTATCATGGACTATTTGCAGGTGAGCCGGCAGGCCTCCGAAGGAAGACGTGCAGCTCGATTGTCTCGGGGTCTGAGTTATTTCGTAGAGGGCAGTTCTAGCTTTGTCGACCCGCATCCCTCCTATTCAGGCAGTTCTGCCCCTACGCTCAGCACTCCCGCGTCGTCCGGTGTGAGGGGCAACCACCTCTCGGGCGGGTCCTCTCAGAGTTTCGAACTCCCTTCCAAACGGTCTCACAGCATCGATGCGCGCTCCAGCAGTTCGGTATCAGACTCGAAAGCCGACAATGGCGACCAAAACAATTCTTCCGCGCCGGACATGCCACTCCCGGATTGGTGGGCGGGAAGCAGAAGGAAGGGGCTGACGTTAGACGAATCACATAGCAGCTCCTGGGCGTTTCGAAGAGCCGCTAATCTTCTCCGCGAAAGTCTCGAGTTGGATGCCGATGGTGGTGTTATCTTCTTGGAGGTCAATAATAGCCACATGCTTGACATCGAGACGGGAAGTGATTGCTCGGGAGAGACTGGTCCTGCGGCTCCTGTATTGGCCGTCTCCACCAGAGACGAACCGTTTGCCCCAGGGCCGGGCTCGACAGTGCTATATCCTGCTGCAAATCTCGACAGCGGATTCCTGCACCAGCTGCTGCGACGATACACTAAGGGCAAGCTTTGGTCCTTTCATCGAGATGGCATTCTTTCTAGCTCCGATGACGAAAAGATGAAACCCGCCGAACCGCCTCGTGGCACTGGCAAGAAGTGGAAACAATCGGAAAACGCCATGTTGAATCTGTTCTTTCCAAATGCGACTCAGGTTATGTTCGTTCCTCTGTGGAACGCTGCCAATTCCCAGTGGTTTGCCGGTTGCTTTTGCTGGACTACAAAAGAGACGCGTGTCTTCAGCCCTTCTGTCGAACTGAGTTCGGTTCTGGGCTTCGGGTCATCCATCATTGCGGAGTGCAACCGGGTCCAGTCCCTGATCTCCGATCGGCAGAAGGGCGATTTTATCGGAAGTATCTCGTAAGTATTAGACGGAGAAAGCGAGCGTGCTTCAATCGACCGGTCATTGACATAATTTGGTACAGGCATGAACTTCGCAGTCCTCTCCATGGCATTTTGGCGGCCACAGAGTTTTTGCACGGCACAGACCTCGATGAATTCCAACTGTCTCTGCTTGAAACGATCAACGCGTGCGGGCGGACACTGTTGGATACCATGAATCAAGTCCTAGACTTCAGCAAGATTGTTTCCCTTGAGAGGACCTGGCGTCAGCTCAAGAGGAACAAGACTTCGCCTGCGGAATTGACGAGCATGGACAAGATTTCTGCGCATCTGGACACATTTGTCACGACAGATCTTGCCATACTGGCCGAGGAAGTGGTGGAGGGCGTGTGTTTAGGCCATACATACGGACAGAAGTCGATGGCTTCCTCGGACCAGTCTATCCTTTTACCGAACCCGGACGCCACGTTCTCGCTTCCGCGGCGAAAGCCCAAGCCGGATACTTCAGCGGAGGTAGAAGTAGTGATGGACATTGCGCAGAACAACTGGGTGTATCGGACTCAACCGGGTGCGTTGCGGCGCATTATCATGAACATCTTTGGCAATGCCCTGAAGTACACCGAGTCGGGCAGGGTCTCGGTGCACTTGGAGGTCACCGAGGCGTCCGAGAGCCGGTCACGCCGACATGGCGTGGAGGAACTTGTGACCCTGACCGTTTCAGATACGGGCAAAGGCATCTCGGATGCGTTCTTACGGGGACGCTTGTTCACACCATTCGCTCAAGAGGATACTTTGGCGGTGGGAACTGGGCTGGGGCTATCAATCGTTCGGAGCCTCGTCAAAGCGTTAAACGGGACTATCAACGTCCACAGCCGGCCTGGCGAAGGCACGACGGTCAAGGTATCTCTTCCTTTGACACGCCCGGATCCGGAGGACAGTCTCGAGGACAGCCTGACTCCACCGTCGATTCCGGCGAGACAGGACGACGCGATGAACGAGACCTGTTCGCTCCGCGACAGCCATGGCGGCAGACGCGTTGCCATTCTTGGTATCGAGCCTGCTGATGCCCTCCAACATCGCTTCTGGTCAATCATTGCGCGCTACCTGACGGACTGGTACGATTTGGAGCTGGTTTCCTTGGCGTCACAAGAGCCCATCGATGTGCTTTTGGCAGACGAGGAAAGCTTGGCCAGCATCTCAAAGGAGGCTGTCTCTGGCATTCTCCCTTCGCTCTTGATCCTCTGCAACAAGTCTGTTGATTACAGCGCTATCCGAACGCAGTGGTCGCCGATTGCCGCTTTTGTGGACATCATCCGTCGCCCGTGCGGTCCGCACAAGCTTGCCCGTTGCATTAGGAAATGTCTTGATAATGGACCACGCGGGGGCGTCGCGCTGCCGCCGCGCATTGAACTTCCCGAACGACCCCGGATTAGTAGTGGCAGCGCTTCGCCGTGTCCGGACTTGACTGACGCAGACCCGCTTGCTACGACCAGTGATTTCACTCCCGCCACCTCTGTGAGACCCGGGAGTCTTTCCTCCGAGGATTCGGGCAAGTCACAAAGTTCGTCCGACATTGCCGAGGTACCTCATGGCAGCGATACCTCCATGTCGCCGCTTCCCACGCCGTCGGAGATGGCGTGCAAGCGCGTAGAGCGCAAGGCACGCGTCCTCGTAGTGGACGATAATTCGATCAATCTAAATTTGATGTTGACCTTTATGAAGAAACGGGATCTGGAGGTTCTGGATTCTGCAGAAAATGGCAAATTGGCCGTGGACGCGGTGGAAAGGTTGCAGCAGGGTTACGACCTTATTTTCATGGGTAGGCCGATCAACCCAGATTAAACTGACGTGCTGACGAAGGAAAGATATATCTATGCCGGTTATGAACGGCTTCGAAGCCACGCGCGCCATCCGCGCACTAGAGAAAGAGCGCGATGGGTGTGGGCCGGCCACGATCATTGCACTGACGGGACTGAGCAGTTCGCGTGACGAGTCGGAGGCCCTCACGTCCGGGGTGGACTTGTTTTTGACGAAACCGGTGTCGTTCAAAGAAGTCTCCAGACTGTTGGATGAATGGGCGGAACGGGGCCTGCGGGATAGAAAGTCGCCGTCTCCGTCGCCCTCTGCTTCGTGACGATATTTGAATGCGGTTTATGACATGGACGGGTTTCTTCGGTCCCTGATTTCGGTTGATTGCATTGCATGACTATCTTGGCCTGCATCCTTTTTATTTTTTCTTTTCTCTAATGGGATTACCCCTCTGTATACGGTTAGAGGTCGATAAACGTGATACCCCTTGTTGTGTGTTTATCATATTGCATGAAACAAACATTAAATAATCGAAGAGAATTTGCATTCAGAGGCAGCATAAGCCACGGCAATCGCTTTCTCAACCGTTCATTAGCTAGTCGGTCTATACCAATTGCACCCGGTCTGAGTAAGTATATCATGGCATTTGAAGTCGGGATTGCAATTCTGTGAAGCGGACATAATTAATACCGCTCTACCAGCCACTTCCTCCGCTCCTCGTCGCCCATAGCAGCCAGCTTCTTGGCCTCGGCGCGCTTGACAATCACGTAGTTGCGAACCAGGAACGGACCGAGCAGTTCCTGAAGTGCATGGTCAGACTCGAGCGCATCCAGACTCTGTGCGAGAGTTTTAGGCAGCCGAGTCGAGATGCCGAGCTCTTGTCGTTGTGCGTCGGAGAGGGTCGCCGCGTCATCTTGCTATCGTCAGTATCACATTACGCATTTTCATGTAGTAGGAAAGGCAGGAAAGTAACATACAGAGACAATCCTTCATCGTGAGAGGGGTCTTGTTCTCAAGGCCTAGGTGCCCGGCTGCCAGGAAGGCCGCCATGGCGAGGTACATGTTCGCCAGGCCATCGAGCGACTTGAGTTCCCAGTGTCCAGGCTCGATCTTTCGGATGGGGGATTCGCGGTTCTGCGTGCCCCATGCGACCCACTCGCTGCCTGCCCAGAGGCCGGATTTCACGCGGTCGTAGCTGATCTCTTGGGAGAGGGTGCAGGCCAGCAGGGCCGGAAAGTGTGCCAGCACACCGGCGAGGAAGGCGTCCTCGTTTGTGGATGGGGAGATGGAGACGTGTGCGTGGGAGGCGGTGCCTGCGACGTTGGGGAGGGGTCGCGGGTGGAGGGTTGCACGGAGGCCGTGGCGCTCGGCGATGTGGACGACGACCTGGCGGGCTTTGAGGAGGGTGTCGACGGCGGCTAAGGGGCTGTTGCGCGGGAGGACGAATTCGAATTGACCCGGGGCGGACTCCGAGTGGAATTGTTCGAGGGGAATGCCGATGGCCGCCAGGGTGTCGGCGATCTCTTCGAGGAGGGGCAGCATGCGGCGCGTGTCGCTGGTCATTTGTGACCAGGAGTGGTTGGTTACCGCGGGGAGATACCGGGTTTCGCCGGTGGAGGGGTCGGTGTCGGCGCGGAGGAAGACGACTTCGATTTCGAAGCCGCAGGTGACGGCGATGCCGTGGTCAGTGTGCAGTTTATCCACGATGGTTTGGAGTGCGGTCCGAGGACAGCCCTCGAGGGGTGTGTTGTCCTCGGATCGCCAGAAGGTCATGACGGTGGCGCTTTTGGAGTCGAGGCCGACGTTGGGGCTGAGGCTGGTCAGGTCGGGTTCCATGTAGAATTGGCCGGTTGTCGTGCCTTCGGGGGTCATGGAGTCGTCCTGCAACATCCAGAAGACGCAGAGACTGATTCCAATGCGACGCTGCTTGCGCACGATTTTGGCGAATTCTAGAATGGGGAAGATCCGTAGGCGGGTCGTTGCGGTGTAGTCGACCCATTGCATCCACACATATTTGACGTCGGGATTACACCGCATGAAGGTGTCCAGAGCGTGGGTGGAGGGGATGGTGATTTGCTTGGATATTTGGTCGAACGATGGCTGCTCGTTCAGGTCGTAGAGACGGTTGGAGTTGTGGAAAAGGATATCCGCCGCTGCTTCCTTTGCTTGTGTGACTGTCCAGTCTCCCTGACGGACGTAGTCTACAAAGACCTGCGAGACAATCAGAACTGCGCGTACACCCTAGAAGCAACGGCGGGACATACCTTTTCTAATACATCACGGAACTGCTTATTGCCTAGGTAGAATGTTTCCGGGAAAAAGTGGCCGTCCGTACTCCAGAGGAGTCGCTTGGTCGGGACAATGTCCAGACTGTCCCGAACGATGGACTCCTCCGCATCCCGACTGACCATGGGGAAGACCTCCCCGAGATCGAGATAAACATTGGGATAGACACAGGCCAGATAGCCCGCCTCACGCGTGTACGGATAGGAGGAGTGCAGCAGCACAAAGTCGACCTTGGGATACCGCGCAATCAGCGGTTGCAAGTAGGCTGGGTTGGCTAGCACCAGACTGATGTCGTTATCTCCGAGACCAGTATGGAGCTGCAACGGCTTGTTTTTACAATTTTTGCTGCCGGACTTGGCGGCTTGGAGCAGGTCGAGGGTCTGACGTACAAGCCAATCGTTCAGGGGCTTGTCCTCGATCCGATATTCGGCCTCTGAGGCGCGGATGGTACGAGCAAACGATTGCAACAGAACGCCCGCGTCTTCATCGGTTGGCTGGACGTTCAACCCAGTCCGGTAACAGATGACCGATTTGAACCCCACCACGGCGGGGTCTTCGATAGCCTCGGAGACCATCCTGCTAAAGCCATCACGGAACGCCAGAAACCGACTCTGGAGGGCAGACACGTCTCCGGCCTCGGGAATGCCAGAGCCACGCATCACGGTCGCCAGCATCCGCGCCGCCAGGGCCTCAATGCGCACAATGCGCTTGGTCGCGGACACAGTGAATTGATCGTGCCATTGGTACGGCTCGATGTCCTGGTCGGTGAGGAGGTCGTCCAGAAGCAAGGTATGGGTCCCTTGCAGGCACCGGCGGATCAAGCCGTCATAGTCGCGCTCCACCCATCCCTGCCGGGCCGCCTTGACTTGCTCCCAGTCGGACGAGGGGCAGTCGTATAGGACAGCAAGCTGGGAGGCCGCCCGGTGAAGCGGTAGTGTAGAAGTGGCATTCTGTAGAGCTATCCCTTGAGCTTCAGAGGTGATCTGCTCAAAGGGATATTTAGCATAATTGCAGGCCGAAGCCTTGTCGAGGATGTTGTGCGCATGATTATCGATGAGAGGGTGACATTGGATGAGGTGTCGCAGGGAGTCGAGGGTATCGTTATCCATTATTATGAGAGGAGAAGAAAGAAAGGAAATGGAAATGAAGAGAGAGGTCCGCCTGTTTATATAGTCCAACCAAACGATGAAGGCTAATGCGTCATGAAAGAAGTAACAACAAGATAACAATGCAGAAATAACCAAGAAGGATGAATAAAGTAAAACAAGGGGCTCGTGTCAATTTTATAATAGCGATGCAGAACAGAACAAGGCTACGATCGCTATGATCGCCCCAGAGTCTGTGAGAGAGAGAGCGAGAGAGAGCGAGAGAGAGCGAGAGAGAGAAAGCAGAGGAGAGCAGAGCAGAGCAGATGGCTACTCGATTAGGCAATTGACGATCACGCTGTAGCGGAGTCTGTCGTGCAAGTTTCGCATCTCGTGGACGATAGAAAGTCTAGTAGTAGTCTAGTTGATCGTTAAAAAGACGGCAGACGACCGAGCGGATATAACCGACCAGAAACTGGAGAGGACGATGACTTCAATCTCCCTGCATGATTATTATTGAATAGGGTAACTAGACGATCTCTCGTCTCAAACTCTCAAAGTGGAAGACTCGACGATGCGACCGGCCGCGGACGTTGTAACATATTCGGCCATTATTGTGGAGAGAGTGGTGCGGCCTGCAGATAGTCTAATCGTTGTCGATTACTACTGTTGTTTCTTCCAAGACTACTTAGTTTCTGGAGAGCTCTTCCGAGAATAAGCATCATATGAATATGAAGAGGGGTCCGTGGGCATTATGCATAACCACTGCATGGGTGCTGCACTCGGTCGCTCGTTTAGAATACGCAAAGGGGAATCTTCCACGAGCAGTCCGCGTCTGGTCGGTACGCGTCTATTGACTCAATTGTTTATACACAGTACACAAAAAGACCCAGAAGAGCACCATCTCATGTCATCTTCTACGGAGTAACTAATTTTCATTATTATTCCTCCCATTTGGATTGGAGATACTTTGCTGGAGTTGATTCTTTACCGATTGTCACATGCAAATGTGGCATCCGGAGAGATCGCAAATTGACTCAACTTCAACGAGATACAACAATCTGCTAGTACTGCCCCTCAATAGTCAGGGTTCCAGTCTTCGTGATCAGATACTCGTTGACAGCCACCTCTTTCCCACTCTCCTTGCCGTATCCCGACTCCTTGATGCCGCCAAACGGCGACTCCGCTGCCGATGCGTTGCCCGTGTTCATGCCAATCATGCCCGCCTCAAGATTCTCCAACATCCGCCACATACGGTCAATATTCTTGGTGAACGCGTAGCTGGCCAGTCCCATGCTTGTATTGTTGGCGAGGCGCACGGCCTCCTCCTCCGTCTCAAACCGGTACAGCGCCGCAATGGGCGCAAACGTCTCCTCGCGCGACACCAGCATCTCCTCCCTCATCCCCGTCAGGATGGTCGGCTGGAAGAAGTACCCTTGCTGCCCAGGGATCGGCCCGCCGCCGAGGATCACGTCTGCGCCTAGCCGGCGCGCATCCTCAACCTGCGCCTGCGCCTTGTCCAAGCCCCGCGGTGTCGTGACGGGGCCCATGGTGGTGCCCTCGTGCGCGCCGTGGCCGACGACCAACTTCTCCGTGCGTTCCTTCAGCATCTGTGCGAATTTATCGTAGATCCCCGCCTGCACGTATACACGGTTGGCGGTGATGCATGCCTGGCCTGCATGCCGCCATTTCAGCGCCATCAGCTGGTCCAGCGCCTGGTCGAGGTTCGCATCGTCGAACACGATGAAGGGGCAGTTTCCGCCGAGCTCGAGGGTCACCTTCTTCAGCCCMTCGGCGCAGTGCGCAGCGATCAGCTTGCCGACGCGCGTGGATCCCGTAAAAGTCACCTTTTTGACGAGCGGATGTTTGCAAAGCGCCTCGCTGAGCGGCGGCGTGTTTTCCAGGTCGGTGGTCAGTACATTGAACACACCTGCTGGGAAACCCGCGCGTTGCGCTAGGTGCGCCAGCACGAGCGTTGTGATGGGAGTTTCCGGGCTAGGTTTGACGATCATCGTACAGCCGGCTGCGAAGGCGGCGCCTGCTTTGCGCAGGACCATGGCAATGGGGAAGTTCCAGGGGACCAGGGCGGCGGCCACACCGATGGGCTGCTTGACCGTGAAGACGCGCCGGTTGGGCGCCGAGGGTACGCTGACCGTGCCGTGGATGCGCTCCGCCTCACCAGCAAACCACCAGGTGAAGCCCGTGGCGTAGTCGATCTCCCCGTACGATTCGGCGAGGGGTTTCCCCGTCTCGTGAGTGAGGATCTGGGCAAGGTCGGACCGCGCCTCCCGGATGAGAGCGTCCCATTTCATGAGCCATTGGGCACGCTGCCGGGGGTTGGTCTTCTTGTAGGTTTCGAACGCGGCGTGGGCGGCCTGGACAGCGGGACTCACGTCTTCCACGCCATTAACAGGGCAACTGGCCCAGGGTGTGCCAGTACCGGGGTCTATACTGATGTTACTGTAGGTTCAATAAGAGGATAACAGTCTGTTCCTACCAATGACTTCGAATCGGTTCCCACTCTTGGCCTGAACCCATTCGTCTCCGACAAAGGAGTCGAAATGGAGAAGACTGGGATCTTCAAGCTGAACAAAGTTAGCCATTGCAAGCTGATTTGATATTGCCGCATACCTTGAATGGCAACTTATACGTCTTGGCCATTTTCGATATCTTACCTATTTGGTGCAGAAGGAGGTGAGTTGAAAAGATCAGCGATGAGGGGCTCGGTGCGACTTTTATCACCAGAAACACTCCTTGACCCCGCACTTATCGGCAGTGACTCGGCTGTGATCCTGTGTAGCCATTTTATCATGCAGACATTGTAGTATTGCAGTTAGATAGAGTCCTTTCGGCTGGGTAGATGCTGCCAGAGCCCTTACGGCCTAGCAAAGCAGGGAATGTCGCAGACGGCAATTATGATGGGGACGGAGAGGACGACAAAAGTCGGTGAAGTGGTTGAGCGCTGCAGTGGTGACATAGAAGGCTCTCTCCTCACTCGATAGAGGTCTTCTACACATATACAATTAAACTGTACTGGAAGACATCGAAGAAGAGGACAGCGAGGAACAGAAACTGTGATATTTATCTCATTTACTCCGGAGTTTACCAAATGCTTAAAGTGGAGCATTAAAGCTTTGGCTTGTGGCCTGAGGCATGAAGCGCATCACCATCGACCAAAAGGGTCGGGAAACAACTTCATCTCTTCTCGACTTCTACGCACCTCTTTAATATCTATCTATCTATCTGCTAGCGAATCTACATTCCTGCTGCCTGTCAAAATCAATAACCTGACTCGAGCATTGATCTCACTGGTCAATTTCTGAACTAGTCCAGCCATGCTGCACACTACTGCTGACCGGACTCTCCCTACTCGGAATCCATTCCATAGTGATGGCTGACACGGCATAGATACTCTATGCGGAGTTTATCCGGTGTGCCTAAACACTCTTTGTCGAATGGTTGAGCATCATTTCCATGTTTAAATACCAGCCTTTCATCCCTGTCTTGGTCAGCGGTGGCTGACCGTCCGTTCATTCACTCCAAACGATGGCTCCGCGTCAGCCGTTCTCCCTCAGGGCCATCCTCGTTGTGGGTCTTGCCCTCCGCAACTTCTGTACGGCCGAATCCAATGCCACGCTTGTCGCTGCTCAGTCCGTGTCCTCCAACTCGACGACTGCTGGGGCGTCTCTCTTCCCCGCAGAGACTCTGCAGCTGACGGACGCAGTGCTGGCCAACATCGGCTCCACCATTCAAAACCAGACCCAGCTCTTTGCGTTTGGTAACACTGCTTCAGTCTCGGCTAATCTGACTGCTCGCGGTGTCAAGTTCTGCAAGGTCTTCCCAGACGATAATCTATGGCCCTCCAAGTGGACCTGGGAGCTGTTTGACCTGCTTCTGGGCGGTGCACTTGTCAAGACCGTCCCTCTGGCTGCTCCTTGTTATTCCTCGTGGCCCGAGTACGATGCGGCGGAATGTGAGGCTGTCACGTCGCATTGGACCAACTCGTACATGCAGTAAGTTCTGTCGTTCCATCAACAAGGATTCCTGGCTGATTGGGCAGTGCTGCTGATCCCGCATCGATTATGTGGCCATTGTACGAGGGCAGAACCTGTCTGCCTACTGACGACCCCTCTGGCAACTGCACAGTCGGTGGCTACAGCAGCTACGCGGTCAATGTGAGCAACGTGGCTCAGATCCAGCTGGCTGTCAACTTTGCGCGCAACACCGGCATCCGTCTGGTCGTCAAGAACACCGGCCACGACTTCAACGGCAAGTCCACCGGTGCCGGTGCGCTGGGCATCTGGACCCACAACCTCAAGGATATTGAGTACATTGAGAACTACAAAAGCTCTCGATACAGCGGTCCCGCTGTCAAGATGGGGGCCGGGGTTCAGGCGTTTGAGATCTACAGCAAGGCTAAGAAATTCGGGTTCACTGCCGTTGGTGGCGAAGGCAAAGTAAGCTCGTTCGTGGCTCCCTGTGACTCGTCATTGACAGGACTATAGACTGTTGGCGTGGCCGGTGGGTACGTCCTCGGTGGTGGTCACTCCCCCATGTCCAGCATCTACGGCTTGGCTGCGGACCAAGTCCTGGCCCTCGAGGTGGTTCTTGCCAATGGTCGCTTCGTCACCGTGACCGAGGAGACTGATCCCGACCTGTTCTGGGCTTTGCGTGGAGGTGGTGGAGGTACGTCCTGTCCCGGCTCTCGGAAGAGTCCCCAATACTAACGTGGTAGGCACCTATGGTGTGGTCACCTCGATCATTTCGCGCGTCCACCCCACAGTCGGCGCCACCGTGTCGACCGGTTCCTTCTCGACTGGCACTAACGTCTCCGTGGACGCCTTCTGGGCGGGCGTGCGCGCCTACTTTGACCGGTTAGCCGTCAACGCTGACGCAGGCACCTACGCCTATTTCTGGGTCATGGCCACGGGGACTGACTCCTTCATGTTCCTGATGAACCCCTACTTCGCTGTCAACCACACCGTCGCGGAGTTCAACGCTCTTATGAAGCCCTGGTACAACACGCTCGAGGAGCTCGGTATCACCTATGCCCCCAATTCGACCTACTACGACAACTTCTACGACGCCTGGCAAGCCGGCTTCCCCCTGGAGACGGTCGCCTCGTCGACGATGATGACCGGCTCGCGGCTGTTCCCCCGTGCGAACTGGGAGAACGCCACTCTCCTCAACACCACCTTTGAAACGCTCAAGTCCACTGTCGAGGCCGGATATCCCATGCTCGCCTTCAACCTCAAGGCCGAGCTGCCGGACGGCTACCCGGCCAGCTCTGCGAACCCTGCCTTCCGCAAAACCCTCCTGCACGCCATCACCTCGACCAGCTGGGCCAGCAATGCCACCAACGCGGAGATTCTGGATACCATGAACTACTTCAGCAACCATGTGCTGGGACAATGGCGAGCTACCTGCCCTAATGCAGGCGCCTACATGTCGGAGGCGGATATCCTCGAGCCAAACTTCCAACAGGCGTTCTATGGCGAGAACTATGCGCGGCTGTATACGCTGAAGCAGCGGTATGATCCGTTTGGATTGTTTTATGCCCCGACTGCTGTGGGTAGTGAGGACTGGATTGTGGAGAGTGAGGATGGGCTGCCAGATCAGAATGGTCGGTTATGCCGGGTTTAACCGCAGCATGGGTATATTAGGTATATTATCCAGACTGTATTATACATACGATAGACTGTAAATAAGTTGGTCGTCTGATATTCCGTCTTCATATCCGATCTCACTCAACTCTGAGCGGGATAATCAAGACGGACCAGCCATCCTGATCCTCATTCGGTCCGATCAACGAACCACCGCATCACCATCACAAACAATGCGACCTCCATCACAAGTCAAGAATTTGGTGAATCTGCCCACATTCGAGCAGCGTCGCCCTCAGCAAAACCAGTCGCATCAGGGCAGCGCACCACTCTCCCTCGTAGAGACAGCGAGAAGAACTGAGACGCATCTACAAGCTTCTCCATCTTTCCGTTCAGGTACCGTCACCGGATCAGATCAAAACTCAAGACGATTGAATTGAACTGTCATCAACGCTTCCGCTCCGCAATCCACCATCCTCTCTCCAGTACAGCCCTCTTCTCTCTCTCCCTCCTCGCCTGCATCAGACATTGCCGCTCCCGGCCCAGAAACCGGCGCCTGTCGCGCCCGCGCTCGGGATACGCCTCGACGGTCCAGGAGCGGGCGATGCGCTCTGCGATGGCCAGGATGCAGAGGGTAATGGGGAGGAGGGAGAAGAGCGCGAGGGCGAGGAGCTCGGGGGCGTATTGCGAGAGGGTGTGGGCGCAGAGGTGGGAGGTGTGGAGGGTGTGGATGTACGCTTGGAGGATTTTGTCGGCTGGTTGGTTGGTCTCGTTGTTGTGGTGGTGGTCGTTGGGCTTGAGCTTGAGCTTGAGCTTGAGCTTGTGGAGGTTGAGGTTGAGGTTGATGAATGACCCGTGGGAAATAGAGCTAGGTTGGATTTGTGATTGTTTTTCATCTGAGTGGTTTTGTGCGAGGATTGTCTGTTGCTGCTGTTGTTGGTGATATTCAGGGTGTTGGAGTTGGTGTTGCAGCTTGTATACTTCGGTGCCTTCGACGGGAATGGCGATTGGTAGCCCCAGGCTTAGGGGGAGGAGAAGGTAGACGAGTCTCATCGTTGCAGCGTGGTTGCTGGAGAGAGAGATGCATATGCCATCCTGCTTGCCTTGAGGTCCATGTCCTCTTAAATTGCTTAAAGCGATAGCAGGAGTGCTGCTGGTCTCTGCATCATTGATGTTTGCGGATGGAATGGCGGCCACCATCCCGACCCCGTGCCGCGTCCCGTCTCCGGATTGGTCAATTCTTTCTCTACCTGCTTCGAACATACGACGACGGCTGCTTCTACGGACTATCTATCTACCTACTATGGACAGAGATCAATACGATTTAACGCGCAATCAGATTCTAAAGGTATTAACCCTTGAAACATGGCTATACCCCTTCTCCCAAAGTATGAAGTACCGACTATTGCCCAAGGCCCTTCTGCATCTCCTTCAGATGCTCCCAGTTCAGAGTATCCTCACCCAGGCTCCAAGCCATGACACCACCCACCTTCTCCGCTGTCACAATGTCCTTGAACTTGCGATCGATTATCTCAGGAGTATCCCAGGTCCAGAAAATATTGGCCGTGCTGTCCCAGTAGTACTGTCCGCCTGCCTGCTCATCCGTCTTGCCGTCCTTGACAGCGCGGCGCCAGGAATCGGTAACGGATATGCCCTTGCACTCGCCATAGTCGGAGAGACAGCCTGCCTGGCAGAAGTCGTCGCCGGTGCCGCTGTTCGAATTAGTCAAGCCCAGAAGCGTCTTGGTAGAGTTGAGTAGGGAAAAAACATACCAGTTTCCATACTGACTGCAGCACGAACCAGACGGACACTTGGTCCCCTTGGCATAACCACAGGTTCCATCCGTGGAAGTCTTCAGATTATCCGGGGGAGACGCCATGTTGCCCTTCTCGAAGGTCAGGGCGCCAGATTTGCCCGTGTCCGATCCATCGGGGTTCTCTAGCGTCACGACGGCACATCCGATCGGGTGCTCGGCGCAGTCGCTGTTCGGATCAGTCGTGAACCACTTGGCATAGTACGCGAATCCCAGGTTCATCTTCGCCGTGTCGAGACCGATCTCCTTGTACGCCTTGATGGTATCCAGGGAGCCGGCCACGCTGGTGTGGTGGTTTGTGACGTTGTCGCGGCGGTTCATCAAGTCGTACGACATGACGTTGACCATGTCGACAGACGACCAGATCTTGGGTCCTTGCTCCTTTGTGAAAGCAATCATGTCGCCGCGTTTGCCGGGGACTGCGACGGACAGGAGCTTGTCCTTTCCAATGGCGTCGCGGATAGCCTCCAGGAAGAGCGGATACGCCTCGATCTCGCCGGTTTTCTGGGAGTTGGGGACTTTCCTATAGTCCTCGCCGTTGCCGCCGGGGTATTCCCAGTCGATATCTACCGTCGCCTAGTGTGAGCACTGCATATGCCTTTGATGTGGGTGGTTCATCCCGCAACTTTTGACTTACCAACACCATCGAAGCCCAGATTGTTGAGCATCGTTGCGACATTCTTCGCATACCGGGTTCGAGACGCTTCGTCTTTAGCCCCGTCGGAGAAGCCAGAGGTATCGCCCCATCCACCAATGGCAATCATGACCTTGGTGTCGGGTCCGAAGCGCTTACGCATCGTCTCGACAGTCTCAAAGGGAGTGAACGAGGAGTCGGTGTTGAACTGCTTAGATGGGGCGAAAGCCATGATGGCGTGGGTGATGGCCTGAGTCTGGTCGCTACCTGGGAGATCAACAGTGTGGTACCTGAATTATTAGTCTCGTCGCGTCAATCTCTTCCTGCGTTGATTGCAGGAAGTCTAGGTAGGCCTCTTACTGATCGATGTACATGGCAAATCTCGAGCCCATGGCGGCCTGGACAGCCATCAGGCTGAACACGAGGGATTTGAGCATCTTGTATTGAGCGAGTTGGGACGGAAAGTGCTTGACGAAAAGAGTGTCAAAGAGGAAGAAAGACGACAAGCAGAAGCCCACCGAGCAGACTAAAGATGGACAAATCAGCCCGAGACAAACCACGCAAGTTCGACGGCTCTGAGTTGTGCCAACTTTGGCAAAATCCTTCAGGGTGAAATATCAAAGAGAAGAAAGAGATGCATAACTCGTGAGAGCTAGTTATATCCTGAAGCTAATAGTCAAGCGGCCCCTTCACAGTGGCTTTGCTGGCTTCGCCCCATCAGCAATCACACATAGTAACAACATAATAAACATTCCCAGCCCCAGCATGATACAGTGGAGAAGCAGAATGCCTCCTAGGGCATCCGTCCCCAATGCAAGTTATTCAAATATGCTTCACCATTAGAAATATCTGATGTCAGATGCAAAGCTGAAGCATACAATGAAACAAAACATGATGAGACGCTCCAGCCCCAAAGCAATGATAGCAATCATCTTTGACCTCCCTTTGAAGCAAGAATGCTGCTGAGATCGAATCCGGATATTGTTGCTTCCACTGCTGTCCAGATGGATTTCTTCTCAAAACAGTAGCCTCCGCCTCTGGTATGCTTGTCAGCACATTCCTGGGGTTGCGGTATTCGACGCGCAAGACGGGAGAACAGTGCGCCGAGCATGAGACCACGAGGCATTACAAATTATTGTCCAAGTTTCTGCGCTACAGAAGAACTGGCTTGTGAAGCCTGTCACGAGATTATGGTCCTTACGGAGTATTAGGTACTAAATATAAACGTCAAGTAGAACACCAAATGGGTATCGTATCTGGGGCCGGAACACCACAACAAGCTCAAAGTAGAATATCACAAAGTAGATTGACTCATAGACAACGGGCTCAAGGCCAGTTCCCAAAAGCCCGCAGTCTGGCATTGAGCTAATCCCACTGCCGCCGGATAATCGGCCGCGCTGGGTCCCAAGGCCCTGTCACCACGTTCTTGTACTTCTGAAGACTGATGAGCCACCAGCTACATCCCCCCATGGCAAAAGCCGTCATAATACTTCCTAAGAACGACCCGACCACCGCGGCGGTCCACCCTCCTCGCAAGGTCATTCCGACGGC
Source organism: Aspergillus pseudoviridinutans (assembly GCF_018340605.1). Lineage (NCBI taxonomy): Eukaryota > Fungi > Ascomycota > Eurotiomycetes > Eurotiales > Aspergillaceae > Aspergillus > Aspergillus pseudoviridinutans. The sequence goes on from NW_025091284.1 coordinate 2,415,955, forward strand.
ACCCCCGGCCACAATGACCAGCGCCAGCGTCAGGAGGACATGGCCCGTCCAGGAGGTGTGCCGTAGTTGCCGGCGGAAGATCGGGAACAGTCCAAAGACTTCAATTGAGAACAACATCAGACTGAAGACATGGGTTGTAGACGGCAGACGAGACGCGAGGACGGTCGATGCCATCACAGCCGCATTAGTGGACAGCGAAGCCGGGAATTTGGTGGCGCCCGCGCCTTCCCCACTTCCATAGTCAAAGGAGAATATATTCATGAACAACAGCCAGCAACTCATCGCCCAAATTGAGTCGCTGGCGGTCGACTTGGTGAGAGATTTCAGGATCGGGCTGAGCCCCAGCAGAGAAAAGTAGATCAGGAACGCCGACTTCACAGTCGAGAGCCGTTGGCGATTCCTCGACGAAAGTAGCAAAGTCTCGTCGGTGACCTGGGAGCCATGGTATAACTGCGTATTGCTGGGGCCACCATTGGCCTGAGGACCAGGCGAGCCAGGATCAGACGGGCCATAAGCCTCACCACTGAATCCTGTGCTACGTCGCCGCAGCAATTCGCCAGGTTCACCGCTCGACATGGTCAGTCCCAGCCCGTGAACCTCGTTCTCTCCATCCTTCGGCCCAACCGGTCGCGATGCAGCCCCCGACGACGGATTGACCGAGCTCGCTGCTGAGCTCGAACTAGAGCCATCGTCCCCGTCCGGAATTCGCTCCGCATTCTGAGTCTGTTCGGCATGATGCTCTCTCCAAACCCAAGAATCCCAAAGGATCCACCCCATAGCCGTTCCAACACTGCCCCAGCAGACGACAGACACAGGGCTCACTCTCTCCTGGACAATCCCAACAAAACAGCACACGAAGATCGCCACCGAGGAGACATGCTGAACAATCACTGTCGAGTCAGCCACTAGAGGCCAGAAGTCGTAGGGGCGCACGCGCGGGTTGCGCTGGAGATGGTCAAGAAAGGTTTCGGTGTCGGTATAGTTGTCCGGATCTGTGGCCATGCCCGTCAGCATCTTCAGTTTTCTGGCAACTGGATTTTACACCCATAAATTTTCTGGTCAAGACTTACATGACTGCTTCACCCAGAGTAACTTCTTCCATGCCCCTTTTCGTCTCCTCCGTCTGCTCGGGCCCCTCACTTTGCGCTCTTTTAGACCGTCCGCGCCCGGAAAGGCGGGCTGCTGTCGCAAAGCAGCAGCGTTGCCATTCAGCGCTCGGAGTGAGTCATCGTAGTTTGCATTCGCAGTCCGACCTCTTAGATGGGCCGAGGAGAAATAGGCGTCTTCTGGAGCGAGCCGTGTAGGGTCTGGAAGCGCCCGGTGCTCTTGTGGAGGCTTCAAGCTGCTTGTTCGGTTGGGGTGAGTCTCAACGGGGACGGGCGGAGGGATAGGGGGAGGTGAGCCGGGTGGAGGAGGCATCGAGCAGACGCTGAATTCATGCTTGGAGCATGGTTAGCAGCAGTTTCTTTGAAGGAAAAGCTCGCTCGGTCTTCAGGGGACCGAAACGGACGCCAAACTGACCGGAACGCGCAAGCCCACGTGGTTAATTAGTCATTCTGCCATCAACTGCAACCTTAGTCCCAGCGCCTATCTCCAATAGAGAGACGAATACTTTTTCCACAAGTGCAAATTCTCTGGCCCCCTAGAACGATTGATATGAGTTATTCAATGATTTTGGCCTGATGTACATTCGGCATTTATGAATTTGTGAAATAGTATTATGTACTTCGAAGCATTGGCTAGAAGATACTTGAAGAAAAACTAATTGATATGCGAGGTGATCTCGACGCGCCCATTCCTTGGTCGTCGAGAAACTTGGACAACCGATGACCTGATGCGATGGGACACAAATGAGTTCTAAGGCCTCCTCAAGGTTCTAGAACATGGTTCACTTCAATGGTAACTGTTCCATCTTCTGTGCTCTTGCCGTCCTTGGCGTGTTTAATGAGAAGCTCAAACTCACCCTCGCTGCCGAAAAGAAAATGTTGCGCCCGCTCAGACGATACCTGGCACGAAAGAATCTTGACGTCGACATTTTTGTCGAATAGTCGGAAAAATGTCCGTGCCTTGTCGAAAAGATCTCTCCCGGTCTTGCATTCGTCTAGGGGAAAGGCACGAATAGCGCCCGACCTGTAGGAGACAAGCTTGAAAGTCACCTTGGCCGGGTTGGTTGCTTTGACCGGGTCGGTCGCCTTGCGAGTTCTCACTAGGGTAGTAGATGTTTGTTGTTGGAGCCTGCGCCTCTTGGCAATTGGTACAGTGACGTTTTCCTCTTCGTCCTCTTCGGACGATGATGAAGCGTCCGAGGATTCTTCTGCCGATGAGTCTGTTTCATCAGATGACTCTGAAGCATCCCCAGAGTTCGAACTGCTGGTCGCGACCTCGCGCTTGGGGCGGCTCACCCTCTTCCTCATTTCCGGCTCCTTTTCTCGTTCCCGCTCTTGTCCCCGGTTCCGTATGCGCGGCTGAGATGGAGCCGTGGCTACTGGCAGGGGCCTCTTCTTGATACCCTCACCCTCTTTGTCCAGATCGGGGATTGTGACCTTCCAGACATCCTGAGAGTAGGCGATCTTCTCCGGCTTCGGAGCAAAAACACGAATGGCACAGCATTTGGCCTCGAATCCTTTGGTCACACCCTGCCACGCGATCAGGAAACTTCCGTGCTTCGTCCAGTGCGGCCAACGGCTTCTGACCAGCTTCTGCGGGAAGTCAGGCGAATGCAGCACGAGGACCGAGTACGCGCACGGAGAGAGGATCTCGAATTTTGAAAGTTCCAACTCCTTGCCCTCCCGGTCAAAGACCTTCCACTTGTACGTTCCTTTGTTGTTTGCATATGCGCACCGCGGGGGCTTACGACCATTCTGCTTGTGCCATTCTTCGAGGATGTCAACGAGATGCTCGGGCATCGGTTGCTTTGGACCAAATTCTGGTATCGGGTTGATCTTAACTGTCCGACGAGAGGCCTGCTCATCAGTATCCAAGGCGGATAGTGAAGGTTTCCGCTCGTCGTCGGAGTGAATATCTATTGCGTCCGTAGAGCTAAGATGTCAGGTACAGATGTTAACGCGTCTGCTCTTACGTGTATGCATTCAATGCCATACGTACTGATCCGCCATGTTTGCGGTGAAGGTCAAAGGGCTTTGTCGGCTAGAGATCTTGGACGAAAATGCTGTGCAACCGGATAGAGAAGAAAGAGGATATATTAGGAGGAAACGAATGTACAAGAAAAAATGAATGTACTTGAGAAAAAGGAGAAAGAGTCGCTGGGTTCTGGCGTGGTACAAACTACAAACAAAGAAACTTGGGTGGTTTGCTTCTATTTCAGGTAGCTGCTCCAACTGAAAGCAAAAAAGAACGTCCTCTCAACAAAGAGCGTAACTGATTGGCCCAACTTAGTCCTGGTACCTTTTATTTATGGGGCTAGGTCTTGTGTCTGACGATCCTTCTAAAGGAACAAAATGGCGAATATTCTGCTGTTTTTTCCAGGACTGTAGAATGACATGTGGTAAAGTGGTTTCTTAGGTAGTTTGTCATTTTATCTGTTATTTTGTTATTTTCTCATTTTACCCTTAGATACAGTTAGCTTACCGTCTTGGAGATCAGTGGGGTTTCAAGCCTTGATATCCGATTAAGTTGATTTAAGTTACTCCTCCAGCTGATCCAGTTGGCCCAGTTCGTCTGCTTAGTAGTTAGTTTGGTTAGTCTGGTTGGCTAACGCACCACGGATGGATTTCGGCAAGCTACATACTAAGGTAAGGTAGTTCGTACTACGTAGCCAAGTAAATATCCCATAGCGTCTTTCGAAACTCACTAGGCACAATCTGCTGAAAAGTGAATTTGAGGTGCTTCGATCCTGAACAAGAGATTTGTTGTTGTTTACAAGAGACTCATGTCTAATATTTATATAGTCATCCATTATCCACCCTTCAAAAAACAGCATCTGAGTTAAGGTGATTATGTTGATGCACGACCGTTGTAAATCCACTTAGATACTTACTCATGGCTGACTGTAGTAGACTTACAGTAGATAGGTCCAGTTTGTCTTAGTGAGATGCAAGGGGCTTCTGTAGAAGACTGATCATGAACGAGCAGTGAGATCGATCACAATATTATGCCACTCCTATTCATTATTACTGTGATATTAAGCACCGCAAAAGAGGCCATGACCACCTTGGGACTTGAAGCATTCATGACGCAAGAGTCATCTATAAATTAAAACTTAGAAATATCAGCCTCAGAAGACGTCAAGTTCCCTCTAAATGTGATCAGGCAGATATGCTGAAAGTCTATTTCAAAAGCAAGCGGCCCAAATAAGGATAACAAAGGCAGTTTGTGAACAGGACAGGTATAACTGTAGTGATAGTACAAGCAAATGTCTAGGATGATCCAAACTGTATGGATGCAGGTAAGTGAGAGCAGGTGAGATTCATTCGGCTCACTTCAACATAATCTCGATGAGGCCGGCAGAAAAGAATACAAGCAAAAAAATATCATAACACAAGTGATGCTGTACAAACGCTCACAGATGATGGTCAATGAGTATGTCAGAGGATCGGAGAGAGTGTTTCAGTTAACAGAACACTTCCAACGAGCAGCGTCAATCGTCAAGGGCTTGCAATGTATGAGTAACTCAGGCGGCAAAACGTCAACAGACGGGTATCAAAAATGAAATGAGACAAGCAGATGTTGGTAATCCAGATGGGCGTGAGGAGATGGGCCCCTCGAGCTACGTCGAGGTCAACCCTTCTTTCTTCAATTGAACGGCTTCCTTTGCCGCCTGGATCGCGGAGTTTGCGTCATGTATACTATTTCTCCGACCCCAGTTCTCTGGTTGCCTTCTGAGAAATGCGCCAACAGCGCCAAGGTAGCCTTCATGGCGGAGGAAGTAGCCTTGTTTCTCACCCTTGGACCAGAATCGGATGGCATAAGACAATGTATTCATCGTCTGGTGATGGCCCCGAATAAACGAGCCTCCAAAGTATATGTGCTTGACCTGGTGCTTCTCAGATTGTAAGTAGGCAATCTGCCCGATGTTGTTACTGAATACTGTTAGCGCCGACTGCTCATTGGTGGGCCATTGACGACAAACACGAACATACCTGATAGCATACAGCAAGCTTCGGCTCATGTCTTCATGGCGAAACTTGACTTCACCATTTTGTTTCTCAGAGCCGCCATTACAGAGGCCTTCCCCATCCTCCGCATGCCGCTCGGCAGCATTCTGTAAACGAAGCACCTTGCCAAAAGTGCTAGCGATGGCAGTGCTCTTAAGTCCGATCTTGCTATAGTCCATGCCATAGATATCGCCAACTAACATGTCCACCCCACTGTTGTCGCCCCGGTCCGCCATGGCCAGCATGTCGTCAAAGGTCCGAGCGCCGGTCAGCAACGACATCAGGCCCCAGAATGTGCCACCGCCAAGGTGAGTACCACCCACACGCTCAAATTGCTTTGGGCCGGATACTTTGATCATTGATACTCCTGAACCGATGTTGACTAATAGGTACGGGTAAACATCCGGTCGGGCCTCGGCAAACTGCATCGGCTCGGCTTCGCTGTAGGTAAACACTTCATTGGGAATCTCGGTAATGAAGAAGTCAAGGCCTGGGGCAGAATTAGGTGAGTATTCGCTTCTGAAATGCGAAAATTGAGATAATCCAGTAAACTAACCTGTTATGAGGCATTCCATTTCGTCTTCCCGTATGATGTTCACGTTCAGCGTCTCTTTCAGCTTATCGTAGTACTTGTAGGCGCCTCCTCCCGTAGCAACGACACACAGCTCATCTCTAGAGGGGCCATTGAGTCTCTCATGTTCCTCTTTCAATTGCCGGATGAAGTCAATGCACAAATCGATCCGGTGAGTCTCGAAATTGATGAAATTCAGGCGACCACCGTTGTAAGGAGAGTCCAATTCTCTGGTAAAATATACGAGTTTCGCGAGCGAGCCTCCAATCTATAAATTTTGCAAAAGTAGAAAGGTCAGAGAAATTTCCTTTTCATTTCGAGGTATGCGCGTGGTCGACTTATTTTTTGTTCGAGATTGCGGGGTGATGATTCTGCGGGGAACCGCGGAAAAAAAAGAGAGAGGCACTCACATCGACAGCGACATGGCTCACGAGGCCAGTATGATGAGGGAGACGGATATCCTGGCTCTCGTAGTGAACGCCGTCCGTTGATGACGCGGGACTTTTCGATCGAGGCTCTTCGTCAACAATGAAAGCACCTTTGACGTTAATCTTAACAGCTCCAGGGTTGGTGATAGCTCGTTCAAGCTGGACGGTTGATTCTGTGAATGTATTGGTCCTACGCCTAGGCGCGACCGCATCTGAGCCGACCGAATTGGACTTTGGGGAGGACATGGACATGGTGAAGTCTCAACAACTGTGAGAAAGGGGAGTGATTACAAGCTCGGTGTCATTATCCGCAGAAGCTTAAAAAACACTGGTGACTGCGGTCGCCATTTCGGAGTAAAGGGACGCCGTGATAACCACTACAGCGTATATCTCCTTCTGCCCGCTTTAGGTGGTTGAGGAGTGGAACCAAAGTTTTAGTAGGGTAGTACTCGATGGGGCGGAGCATCCCAGTCCTTACTTCCGCGGGTGCAACTGCCACCGAGCTGTAGATGGATATTGTCGGAGAGTTGCTGAATGTGAAATGACATTTGTGGCGATCATACAGAGTAGTGATGGATGTGTTATGAATGTGGTCATCTCCTTCCACTGCTAGTTAAGTGACGTCTAGGTATCGCTGATTGGTCTTTCATTGAAGGCCTGAGGCATCAAATCAGACCACCTACATTCCTGGCTTATTGGATTGCATAGGAACTTCCCAATCTAAGTCGGGATACCTCAGTTGATCCTAAGCAGCGTGGGAATTGTTTTCAGATTCGACGAGAATCTGATTTGCCTAACATTGTGGCTAAAAAAATAGTCCTTGTCGGTCTAAGTTGAAGCAACTGATGGCAGCAACATATAACTATAAGTGTTCGCCTCAGGATATATCGGAAGAAGCAGCTATCATGCTACCTCCAACAGATCAGGAACATTCATGATTCACACAAGATTTCTTGTCTGTTATATTCAGGTCCCAAGATAAGTCAAAGAATATATGCAATGAAGATATTTGGAGGCACAGAAAGACGAAGAGTAACGCCAATTGCTCTCGCCTGCAGGACTGAACACCGTACTTTGGTTTGCTCCGCTGTTTGCTGGAATACTAAGGCACCTGGTAGCAGACGCAGACCAGTCATAGGATTAGCTGTACGCATACGAGGAATACAGGCTGGATTCTCCTGGACTCTACCGTATTGAATGCAGATCGAAAATGTTGAGAAGAGCCAAAGACATACCAACCCGCAGGTAAACGAAACAGAAGGCTACCTGCATATCAGATGGAGGTTGTCAACGTTTGGCAGATTGACAGCTGCCCGATTTGATTATCTATTCTTTCCATCCTTCTGCTGCCCTGAATTCTTCTATGTATAATACCGATTGTCAGTGTAGCAGAAAAGTCTGCGGAAGCATCAACCAGCTATGGTGACTATGAGGAGCCTTCTATTCCTCTATTTCCTTATATTCGCAGTATTTCAGGATCTAGTACAGGGATTTGGCTCCCACTCTTTGAATGTTGCAAAGCTCACTGCGCTAGCTATATTCCTGACTTACACATTGCTTTCAACAACTTCCCTTGCCTCCTCCAGGTGCTCCATATCTTACACTCTAGTAGTAGCTCTATCTTCTTTCAGCCTGCAATGCTGAACAATCGTATTCAAACAGACACAGAGCACCTGACAGAAGAGAGACCCGCATCACCAGGACGCATCAGGTTGGGTGACGGGTCCGCTTAGTCGGCGACTCTGCTCTCTACTATTCCGGTAGCTTCTGTAGCTTGTGTTTGTTTTGATTTCTTCTATCTCCCATCCTTGTCTGAGAGAAATTTTATGTCCTTCTTTCCTCCTCATCTATCCTCTGTGAACAAGCTCATACAGTGCTCTACTCTCTGCGTGGTGATCATCATCAGTCTCCTGATAGTCTTCTAACTGTGACAGTAAGTGGTTTCTGCTGGGTGGGATTTCTCCCTTTGCTTTGTTTCGCTCAGTTGTCCCCTCTCCTCATATCTCTCTTATCATCACCTTGTATCATCATTTCCTACTCTGCCGTGCATTGCTTGTCTTTCCCTGTAACCAAGTCCCCTTCTCATATCTCGAGCAAGCATTGAGTGATTGGCCTCTTTGGTTGTGTTTTATAGAGGTTCTCTGACAGCTGTACGCGTTCTAGGCTCCCATACGCCTTCTGAAGTCTAAATATCGATCCGCTTGTCAGAATGGATAGCTTCGATGTCACGGACATGAGCAATGCGCTCAAAGAAGTGACGGACGAAAAGATAAACAAAAACATCGAAGCTTCCAATCTCGCTCGCGAGAAGGGATGGGTTCCACCCGAGCAGTACGACTACGCCAAGTACAACACTGGTCCTGCTGAGAAGCCGGAAGAGGTCACTGAACAAAGTGAAATCCCCGAGTGGGCTGCCAAAGCTGCTAAGTATGAATGGAACGATGAGTTTGGTGATGTCGGTCCTCCCAACAAAGAACTCGAGGATATGTTGTTCCGTAACGAGTTCATCAATCGTGCTGGCCTCAAGATTGGCAAGTAAGTGAATATCCTTTTTTAATTAATGAAGCGCTTCCAGCTGACTTTTGTGAAGTCTGCAGAAAATCGATGTCATCGCTGAAAGCAGAGAGCGTCCTAACCCGGTCAAGAACGTAAGTTTGTTGCTATCCGCTATATCTGTAGTTCCGTACTCAGTATTGACGACTTCAAGTTTGATGACGCTGGTCTCCATCCTATCATGCGTGAGAACATTCGCCTGTGCAACTACGAGGTCCCTACGCCTATTCAGGCCTACGCCATTCCAGCTGTTCTTACCGGTCATGATTTGATTGCCATAGCCCAGACGGGTGAGTACGAAAGCTCGTACCCATCGTCTAACAAGACTGAATAACACAATCAACGAATTAGGTTCTGGTAAAACGGCCGCTTTTCTGATTCCCGTGCTTTCCCAGCTCATGGGCAAGGCAAAAAAGCTGGCAGCCCCCCGCCCTAACTTGGCCAACGGCTTCAATCCTTCGGTCGATGCTGTTCGTGCCGAGCCACTGGTGCTTATCGTTGCTCCGACCAGAGAACTATCCACCCAGATTTTCGACGAGGCTCGTCGTCTATGCTATCGCTCTATGTTGCGTCCCTGTGTTGTTTATGGTGGCGCTCCGGTGCGTGAGCAGCGTGAGGAGCTCCAGAAGGGCTGTGACATTCTCATCGGTACCCCGGGCAGACTGCTGGACTTTATGGACAAGCCTCATGTCCTTTCCCTTCGCCGGGTCAAGTAAGTCATATCCTCTTATTCATTTACTTACAGACTAATCCTTCTTGTAAGGTATACCATCATCGATGAAGCCGATGAGCTTCTTCTCTCCGACTGGGAGTCCGACTTTACCAAAATCATGTCGGGTGGAGGTATGAGCCACTACCTGTCCCTTTCTGCAATGTTCTGCTGACATCCAGAAGACGTGAACGAGGATGCAGACCATCGTTACATGATGTTCTCTGCAACCTTCAACCGCGAGTGTCGTCGTTTGGCCCGCAAATTCCTTGCGGAAGACCATGTTCGTATCCGCATTGGACGTCCTGGCAGCACCCACATAAACGTCGATCAGACCGTGAGTAAATTGAAGGCTCAATCCGAGACGGAAGCATTACTGAAAATGTATAGATCATCTATGCCGAGGATCACCTTAAAAAGCAATGCCTCTACGACCTTCTGCTGGCAATGCCGCCCTCACGTACCTTGATTTTTGTCAACACCAAGACTCAGGCCGATTTCCTGGATGACTTTTTGTACAACATGGGTCTTCCTAGCACCTCTATCCATTCCGATCGGACTCAGCGCGAACGTGAGGATGCTCTGTGAGTTCACTTCCTTCCAAGGCAGCGAAATCTAGTGCTAATCCGTCCAATAGGCGTTCCTTTCGTAGTGCTAGATGCCCTATCATGGTGGCCACCGGCGTCTCAGCTCGTGGTCTGGACATCAAGAACGTTATGCACGTCGTCAATTTTGACCTCCCAAGTACCGCCCATGGTGGCATCACCGAGTACATTCATCGTATTGGTGAGCACATCAGTCACGTACACTATCTTGGGCTGTCAGCTAACGGTGCACAGGACGTACTGCACGCATTGGAAACGAAGGCCTTGCAACCTCCTTCTACAATGACAGAAACTCCGATATTGCCCCCGATCTCGTGAAAATCCTGATTGAGAGCGGCCAGAAAGTCCCCGATTTCCTCGAGTCGTACAAGCCTGCCGATGAGGAGGTGAAATTCGATGATGACACAGATGATGAGGCTGCGGACGGGGACGACAACGCGAACGCCAACAACGATGATGCCGGAACTGGCTGGGGTGGCATCCCCATGGAATCCTCCAACGACGATGCCCCTGTCTCTACCGGGTGGGAGTGATTTGAGAAAGAAGTCCACCCTTCCTTGACCCTCTCTGTCTCTGGATGGAGCTGTCGCGCGGTTGATCTTGCGCTTGATAGATAATTGAGACTGGGTAGGAGTTCTGGCCGGATCACTGTCCCTTGACCCTTTGACCAGGCAAGGGGATGGCTGACACCGCTCGATCTCATACTTTCAGTGCGGAGCAGGGTTCTCTGTACTGTAAGGTATATTCCTCTTGCTTTTCCATAGTGTGGTAGTCTGTTACTGGCAGGCTGTCTTTTGGACCTTGGCCATGCCTCGGAAGTTCAGTGGAGATCATTGATGGATTATCTTCCAACTCTGACCTTTGGGGGTACGATGATAAATCTGTTTAGATTTTCGCAGGATCTTCGAGGAGTCTAGGGACCGTCAAATGATGGCTAGCTAGTATCTTGTTCGGACAGACCATATTTTGACGAATAATGACTTGACTTATTACGATATTTGCGGTTCAACCTCCGTACCTAGATTCGCTCCAAGTATGCCATAACGTTTCTCCAGTGAGGAAGGGAGCGCAGCTCCCTTTCTGCGGTGTACGGTGGTTGGTTCTTTCCTTTCTCGTAGATGGACATAAACAAGACGCAGTCATTGCGATTCCTCCTCATCGTTTCTCCGTCTCCCACAGTCCTAGGATATCATACTTCTTATCCCGAGTGCCTGTTCTGACTCGGGAACTTCGAGCATCAGTATCCTTTGAGAAGCGCTCAGTAGTTTAATCCCAGAACATCATCTTCAATGGCCGCGATGGATCTGCAGGGCCATCTCAAATGGACCGGGCTGATAAGCATATTCTCCCTAATCAGTCTGGTTATTGCCAGTCCATCGAACACATCTACACTGAACACGAATATTCCTCCATGCCAGCAGTATGCCGAACTGCAGTCGAACGACAACACCCGCAACACCAAGAAAGTGTCTCTGCTTAATGGACTAGACCACCGACCACCGCTCGTTATAGATACCTTCAACGACGCATTGCGGAACAATCTCGGATTCTGGCACGGTGCAGGAGAAGGACTACCCATTGAGTATGGCGACGGTTACGTGAGATTCTTCCCAACAGACCCCGACCACAACTATCACACTCAGCTAGCTGCAGCGGAATGCTTCAGTTTCCTCCCCTACTGGGACCAGTACCTCCATATTGAGTTTTCGGGGACAAACAAGTTCAGCATCTCGCTCAACCAGAACAATGAGAACTGCGACCCTTATCGGAAACCATACCCCGAGACGTGGGATTCAGTGGAGGCGGCCAGGTATACCAGTGGCAATGAGATATACGTCCCTCTTTCACATTTCCACATTGATCAATCCAGAGTCTTGTCGGTGTCCTTCAATGGATTCTACTCCACGGAAAGCTTGACCTTATACAAGGTGGAAATTGTGCGGGAGCTTCCAATGGGTCTTCGAGTACCAAACAGGCTAGCCAACGGTAGGATGGTTCTTAGATGCACAAGGCCCAATTCCTTTGCTTTTGGCATAGACGATGGGCAACCGCGCTTTGCTCAGGAGGTCATGGATATGCTGGAAAAGGAGAACATTTTGGTGACTTTCTTCGTTGTCGGAGCGGGGCTGCGAGATGAGGAGACCAATTTCACACAAGTGTATCGGGAAATGCTAAGGAGAGGTCATCAGATCGCCCTTCACTCGAATACACACCGAAAGTAAGCTCCCTTGCAAAACCTGTTTACCAGCGCTGACAACGGCGGAAGGATGGAAGGTTTGGATGCCATCGAAGACATCGACGATGAAATCATCAGGAATATCCGAGCGTTCAAAAGTTTCCTGGGACTTGAGTGTAGGTGACCCTGTAGGAAGTTTTGGCCTAATCTGTCAACTAAGCCTCGAGCAGCTCGCTACTTCCGGCCACCATTTGGAACAATTGGCTCCAGAACCCGCCAACGGCTTGCAGTGCATACGTCCGATCCTCAGATCGTCAACTGGAGTGTGGATATTGAGGACTGGCTCTGGGGCGACACGGAAACTCCGGAGAGACAGCTGGAGGCTTTCTATCGAGATGTGAGGCGCGGGGGCAACCTGGCTGTGATGCATTACCTGAAGCCGAGCACGGTCAAGTATTTCCCACAGGTTATTCGCTTCGTCAAGGCAATGAACTTGACCATCATGCGGATCGACCAGTGCCTTGAGGACCCTACCAGTCCACCACTGAGGGTAGGTTAACCGCGAGATCCAGCCTGAGTGGTTTGCTGCTCATAGGGCACACATCACGTTTTCGGACACAAAACAGGCTTTGAAATAAAGATTGTATACAGTTGCGAATGAGGAAATGGAACGAAATATCGATTAAATCAACAGGATGCCTGTAATGGAAATAGTATAGTATAACCTGTTGAACCCAATGCTTTACCACCAGAGACGCCTGCCCAATGTATAATCTGACGCTGTGCAAGAGTGCAAAGATAAGAGCAAGCACGAGAAGCTAGAGAAATAGAGACTCTAGTGATACAGGAATATTCAAGATGATAGGCTCAGCCTTTACCATCTCATGGCCATGCTGTCGGCTCATAGACCGAAATCCGGTTTCGGACATGGAGCTGCCGACTCCACCATCCTCTCGATCCGCTTCATGACCCAGCCCGATCGCACGGCGGTGTTCTCCACACCAAGCCTAGGCGTCTTGCCGGTGAAACAGGAGCCCGCACGAAGTGCGAATTGGACACAGGTGGAATCATTGAGACAGATAGACTGGCATTCATGGAATGTCTCGACGGAGGCATGTTCCTCGCCGGAGAGATTATCCCAGCCGTCGCGGACGTTGGAGAGTTCGGGGTGAATGAGCTCTCTGAAGACGTCAGAGTGTAGAAGGAGGCGTTTGTGGGACTAGGAAAGCCATTAATCATTTGTTCGTCTGTACTGACCATTGCAACGGCGAGGAGTGATCTTACCTTCCATCGTCGCTGCTCGAATTCCCACAGGTTTCGGATGTCCTGTGGGGAGAGGTGATGGAACGCGACGGCGGGGAAACACCAAGGCTGGCGGTAGAAGCCCGTTGTGAAGGGATCGAGCTCGCCGATGTTAGAGTTTTGCAGGATAGGCCAGGAATACGTTAGTGGGACGCCGGCGTCGAGCAGGACCTTGCCAAGGACGCAATCGCCGGCCCAGTGCTCGTCGGTGAACATATCGAGCTCGACGCTGCGGCCGGTGTACTCGTCCGCCGCGAGCTGCAGGGCAGGCTGGGAGATGATGAAGCCCGACCCGCCGTGCGCGAAGATGACGTCCGCGATCTGGGTCTCGGTGCCGATGTAGAGCGGCTTCTGGGGGTCGTAGTTCGACAGCCATTCCAGCAACGTGGGCCAGGAGAAGTAGGTGTCGGCCTCCATGAAGACGTACCACTTTGCATCGTTCTTGTAGCGTAGTGTCTCCCGGACCATGGGGAGGAATTTCCACTTGTCCAGTTTCCAGCCTGGGTTGTTGGGTTTCCCAATGGCTGAGTTGGCCTCGTCGGCGAAATCCTGCGTTCCCAGACCCTTTCTGCCGAGCTTCTGCAACCGGTTGTAGAGGTCGAAGTCGGGAACTGTACGTTTTACCTCCGGGTCCATGTTGCGTAAGGCATCGTGTATGCGCACGCCGGCGATTTCTTCCTCGAAGTCGGAGAAGATCACGTAGTTGGGGATGCAGCGCAGGGTCGTCCCGAAGTGCACGGGGACTTTGTCTAGGGCTTCAGTCACGCCGGTCTTCATCACCACCAAAACATCTTCGATGCCGGGAAGGAGGGGGCAATCGGAAAGAGTGTCCGGCTTCTGTTTGGGTTGTTGTTGCTGCGTTGACAACTGCTGCTGTAAGTTGCTGCGGACGGTCGACAACGGTCGCGGGAGGTCCGGGCCGGTCGAAACGAAGTGGTATATAAGGAACAGCCCGAGCACCGCAGGGATCAGGGTGATGCGCCGACGGTAACGGAGCGGAATGAGCATTCTCGTGAGTGCAGCCGAAGCTGGGACCGAAGCTGGGAGGGTTGGAGGAGGATAGCTGTAGACGTCGCGCGGGAGAGATTCAGGACAAGTGTAGGCTGAAGCGAAGGAGCGCTAGTAAGAACGAGCGCTCAACCTGACAAAGGCACTCTTAATCATCATCGGTCTTGCCTTTAGTCTTTCCTCATATCTTCTCTCGACTTCAGACCTTAGTCTGAGTGATCAATATTGTCGGATCAGTCGCGGGAGTTTAGGGAGGAGGCAGAAGGAAGACAAGGGACAAGGCGGAACTGGTGACGGCACTCGCACGTTTTCAAGCAGCAACTTCAGACGGTATGTAGGTTGAGAAGATGCAAAACAACGTAGTAGCAAAAAAGATCGGCCCACCGACAGTAAAAAGATCTAAGCAACCGTCAATGACGCGTATGTGCTGCGTTCCCGCCAGCTGCAACCCCTGGGCAAAACCGTGGAGTCAGCGTTAGTTGCTTTTTTAAGGATATTATCTGCCACGCTGTGAAACTGTCAGAAAGGCTTGATTTAGGCACAGCCAGTCATCTATCTCGCTTCTTCATTATATGCCACATGCAACCCTGTTGTGCTCTCCTATTATAAATGTACCGTGAATCGTCGCCCGGACAGACTGTGGAATGTTGACTCCAAATGTCACCGGAGCTAAATTGCCAAATTTCTCGATTGTATGGGACGATGGGGCAGATCGTCGACCGCCAAGCACTTGACAAGGACGACCAGAGACTACTTAGTAAGGAGCAATGGTCTTAGTTATAAAGTCGACATTGACATTAACATTTCATCAGGAGGATATCTATAGACTTTGAATTGTTTTTGTTGTGGTAACATCTTCAGGTATCATGTTGCTTTGCCTGCTGTTTGGCGATCATGTTCGAGTGCAGCTTCACCAACTCAGGGATGATCAGACTCTCAATCTCCACTCCATCCGCAGTGTTAACACTTGCTGGTTTCTGCTCAATGTCCTCTCGGGTTTCCCCACTGGGACGGTTCACTAACTCCCCCGCTTTCCTTGCCTCTGCAAGGCCCACCTGATCTTCTGCACCAGAGATGCTCTTGCTACGTCTCGACTTGGGAACCCGAATCCAGCGCTCGTAGGGGGGATCTGGCGTGACAAAGACGACCTCCCATTTGCGTGTGGAGAGAAGGTTGCCGATAACCAGATGGTGTGAGTACCGCTTCAGCGCCGTCTGCGCCTTGTAGACAAGCAGATTGGGATCAGTTTCCAGCTTGAAGGAGACAACCATACTTCCATCAGGCGCCCAGCCGTCCACCAGCCGATGCAGGAACTTGGGCACCGGGTCCAGACCGATCACGAGTTTCTTGCTGTTTCCTGCCTGGGTTTCCAGCCCACCTGTGTATATTTCGGATCCCGCGACCGAAGTTGAATTGTCCAGGTGTGCGGGAAGCTCGGAGGACTGGATCTTGTGCTCCGCCATCCGCTCTCGCGGAATAAAGAAGTCGCTGACGGCCGCGGCTAGGTAGAATAATGCATTGGGTCCCAGTGGTCTCATCAACTTGGCCAGCATTCGCAACTCGAACAAGTACTCTGAAATCGTGGTAAACGGCAGAAGCAACAACAAGTTGTTTTGTTTGGCATAGCGGTATTTCCGCAGAACGTCACGCATCTGGTCCTGATATTCACTGCGCACCATTATAGGACCATGGCCTGGATTGCCAGATTCTGACGAGCTGGATGGCGGCGCCTCATCCATAAAGTCTAAGAAGCAGTTCGTCGAGTGGCTATAGTGCCGTGAATATGGTAGCAGACTGAATTGCCGGTGAAGGAAAATCACCGCGTAGCCTTCTTGGAGAAAATACTCGGCGGAAGTTGCACCTCTTGTTCCAGCTGAGAAGTTGTCTATAAATCGCACCGTTTGGTTTTCGAGGGGCACAGTTGTGCCTCCGGAGGTAACCAGGACCAGCCGCCTGTTCGCTTCGGTGTGATATTGAATGAACGCTCTGGCAAGGGCTTCATGTTTCGGGAGATTCTTAGGAGGTGGGTAGTCGTTGAAATAGACAGACTCTTGCTCTGCAGGCGTCATTTCCTCTGTTGTTGCTGCCGCCATTGTCAATCGGCTTCTCTGCGAAACTGCTCCAATCCTTCCAATAGCTATTGATCGCACGGCACTCTATAGTTAAGAAACCAATCCCGTCTAAGCGGTGCAAAGCAGATCAATTTAATTAAGGCCCCTAACACCTCGAGTATGATTTCGGGCTGATGTTGGTTGAGAGGCTCAAGTCGATACGATATCGTAATGAACTAATACGGTCCGGTGGAATGAATAAAAAGGAATCAGAAACAATCCAGAGTGCTCGAAGGGTACCTGTTATTGTCGCTGCCTGGATGGGACTCTGTTCCTCAACCACCAGAGAAATCAGTTAGCTTGAGCGGGTGACAGGTTCCCCAACAGGATACCCCTCCATTAATCCGACATCAAGTGATCAGTAATGTACCTGGTTGACTTCCAATCCTGTGGCCGAAACTTGTTATGTGCCAATTTCTAAACACCCACAAGCCCGAGCTTCAGCGGACTGCAGGTGAAAAATATGCCTGTTAATAATTTGCCGGTACTGCAGAACACGGAGATAAGTTGTCGGCTTCTCAGCTGCTTGCGCCGAGGCTGGTGATGAGGGCTTCGGCTTCTCCTCTCACCGCCTTTGGAGCACCCCCAACTGACGTCAGCAGGCTGCGCATTCACGTGACAGGCTCTCTAAACATTGAAGCAATTAAGGTAGGGAGAGCTGGTAGAAGTGTTTCAATTCATGATAGGCATCAAGCCAGCATCTAGTGGCATGTCACGCGGGAGCTGAGAACAAGCTCATTCAACTATTGTGTTCCAATCTAGCCCGACAGCACACAATGTCCAGCCTAGAGCATTCCATCTACAGATAGCGGCTTCGTAGCGCTTGACTGATTGTGCTCATGCGGCTTGCCATTCCTCCGTGTTGCATGTTACTCAGTAGGGCCTCTTCAAGTGCCGACTGTGTGACGCTGGCATCTGCTCAGGCAATAGTTAGGAGCGAACACTCAAAATCGTAATGGAATCCGATCGAGCTTACCGTCGAGATCACTGAAGCTACTTCCCATGCTAGGTGTATCGCTAGCGTCCTTGCCCGAAGCAATCGATCTCCGAGGACTTGATCGGGTTGGTTCTGCCGTCCTTTGGGGGCCGAAAGCTCCACCTGATTGATGCAAGATCCGACGACTGTCTCCTTGCCGTAAAGGAACAGGGGCCCCCGAGCTGACAGAGCTTGTTGACGACTCTGCTGTGATTGGCTTTCTTGTGATGCTTTCTTGTTCTGACAAGCGCCTCCGCTGCGCCGCGGCATGCTCTGCTTCCAAGCGAAGTGTGGCGTTCAGATCTTGTCGGGAGGGCTCACGTCGAGCCTCTTCCGACCCACGAGCCAAAGGCAAGAAGGCGGGCGATTCATCTTCGTCTTCTTCATCATCCCTCAAACCGGGCCGATGAGCCGAGAGTTTGCCAAAGCGCTTAAACCGTGGTCCTGTCCTGCTGAGGATAACATCGTCGTCGGAATCAGACTCCGACGACGAAATTGAGGAGAGGTCTTCTTCCTCAAGGGTAGGCGACTTTTGTAGCAAGGCCTGCACAGCCTGCTCCTTTTTATTTATCGAAGATCGTCGGCCATATCCCTCCCATTTAGTATCTTTTGTGTCAGCTGGTGGCGTTTCGTTTCGAGACGTCTCTTTTTGACTCTTTAGTTGGTTAATGGTGGTTGTAGAGCTCGTGCGGCGTGGACCCGGCGCTGCGTTCGTCAGATGGGCATCAATCATCGAACCTTTACTGACGACAAGCAGTAAGGACAAAACTTACTCCGTTGCGGCAAGGTATCCTTTGGCTGTGAAACAAGACGAGATGGTGCGCGTTGACCTTGAGCTGATCTTAACCGTACTGTTCCTAGTAGTGAGTTCCGAAAGAACGTACCTGCACCAGAAATGCCTTTGGGCTGTTGGCCTCCTAGAGCTGCGCTCCCGGTCATGGAACCAGGTGCCGGAGACGGGGAAGTAGAGTGCGTAGTACCAACTTTGCGCATTTGGGCGCGGACTTGCGATAGCTGCCGGTCATAAAGCCATGCTGCCTGCTGGAGGAGGAACTGAAGTGTGACATCGAAACTATCTGCTCTGGAAGCGGTCAGTTTGTTAGCACGCGTTAATCATGGACGTTTACATTGTCTGGAGGCGTACAGTGCTTTCCCTATAAGAGGATTAGTACGTTTTGATGAGAGTTGACAGGAATGCCTCACAGTCTATGTCATCCCCTTTGGCCGGACGTGAGAGAATATCCCAAAGTGCCTGGTCCTTGGCAGCGTTCCATTCCATCTGTGGGAGTCAGTCGACAGTCGGAGAGCAAGCTTGATCAGCGTCGGCACTTACAGGAGGAGGGTCCACAAACTCCCCTCTGGGAAATGGAAGACGGATGAAGACAGTAAATCTAGTATCTCCAGCTTGATGATGGAAGGCCATTCTTCTGCGAGTGCGAGCCGTGTGCAGTAAATACAAGGAGCAAAGGACAATGATTTGTTATTAGTTCATGTACTATTCAGCATTCGCCTAATTAAGCGGCCATAAGCAGGTTATCTCTTCTTTCCAAGTGAGGATTTAAATGCGATAAGATAGTGGGGGATATCTAGGATGACCTTGAATATACGGAGTGCCTTTAGACTGTGATGGCGATTGAACAGAGAGATGACGGAAGTGTCCCATTCCCGTGCAATTGGGTGCGTTGCGATAGAAGGCTTGGGGTGTGCTTGGAAAGCGTTTGGTAGCGGGGAAGGCCAGTCTTGGCCGCGACCTACGGAKTAATGCTAATTCCACCGCGTCGGGTGACATGCACACATGAGCCAACATTCATCCTGATATCGTGACCTCAGGTTGGGTTTCGGGCCTCAGGCAACCACGCGAGCGCTATCTCCCTATACCTGTCGGTAGCGGGCAGTTAACTCTACCTTTTTATCTCATGCCGCCTGGACTAAGCTACGCCGCCCAACTTGGAAATTGTTGCGATTTGGACAGACAACGATGGCTCCACTTCGCACCAACGTTCCTGATGCTTGGGCATTTCAATAATGATGCTCTCGTGAACTAAGTTAAGGCACGTAGTGGAGTCAGCTCCATATTACCTATATTTTATCAGCAGCACCGCATTCAAGCATCATGGCAGAGGTAATGAAGGGCCCTGATTCCAATCCCACATTCTCCTCCCTCTGTCGTCGGCAGTTAACGTGAAGTGTTCAAGTCCGGAACCTTCATTTATGTCCCTATCGAGGACGTAACTCTCCTTCCCGTCGTCTCCCTTACCAGGTTTTTATCACCATTAATTAATGTTTTACCTAATATACATCTACCGCAAATTATTGGCGGTGCTCATCAGAGCCGTTGCCACCCGTGGCAAGCGTATCTCTGCAAATCCAGATGATGTCCTTCAGATAAAGTCGCGAGACGCGGGCAGATATTTGAGAGCTCACATCTATCGGCCAGCAACTGCGTTGTCACCATCGCCTGTCCTCATCAATTTCCACGGGAGTGGGTTCTTGTTACCGCTTCACGGAAGCGACGACGAATTCTGTCGGCAAGTCAGTCTAGAGACAGAATATACAGTGTTGGACGTCCAATACCGTCTGGCGCCAGAACATCCATTTCCAGCGGCGCTTAACGACGTGGAGGATGCGGTCAACTGGGTGCTGCAACAGCCAAACAAATTCGATTTGACTCGAGTGGCTATCTCCGGGTTCAGCGCTGGAGGGAATCTCGCGACCGTGGCAGCTTCGGTGCTCTTTCCACGAGGGACATTTCGATCTGTCCTCGCATTCTACCCTCCGCTTGATTTACATACAGACCCGGGAGCCAAAAGCCCACCGGATCCGGCAGGGAAGCCTATTCCTGCACCTTTGAGTCGGCTGTTCGACAAGTGCTACATTCCCTCCGCATATGATGCCAGAGACCCGCGTATTTCACCATGCTATGCGCAGCCTGAGAGGTTTCCAGATCGTGTTCTTGTTGTGACAGCGGCCGGCGACAGCCTGGCTGGTGAAGCTGAAGCCCTCGCTGCAAAGATAAACAAACTGCCTGGTCGCCAGGTCGTGTGCCAGAGAATGCAAGGTTGCAATCATGCCTGGGACAAAGGTGCTCTTCCGGGAACCACCCAAGGCGATGCCAAAGAAAAAGCCTACGCCATGGCCGTTGCAATGTTGATGCGCTAAGTGGGCCAGTCAATGGTCTTCCACATGGTGTGATCCACAGTCTCATTTGCCTCCCCCTTTTAGTGATGCTCTTGGCCACATGCGGACTTGCATGACTTGGATTTGGAAGTCAAGAACATTGATTAGATAGCTGATCGCTCAGACTGTGCCCTTACAAATATCAGTAATTCCCCCCTGCTGATCCCTATGGTGGTACTGAGCAATTCCATTCAATTGTACAACAGTGGATCAGGATACGAGTGGTCAACTGTCTCACTTAGGAACATATGTTCAAAATCCTGAAACCATCCCATCGACCGAAGTGGATCATAATTCTGAAGCCGCGGTTCCTGATCCAAGCGAATGGTGATGCAGCGTGGCTGAAACCATGGTCGTCTTAGCGCGGACCGTACCGGACTCACCCTCGCCCTAAACCCTAGATGCCTGTTTTGGCACGCTTGCTGCCTCCAATATCAGGCAGCACGGGCTTGAGCCTTAAGAGACGTATTAAGATTACCAATGTATCGGTGACCCTAGTAGAAGAACAGCTGATCTTCTTCTGATTTTGTGTATCGTGGTGTAACCATAGCTGATGATTCGGTCAGACGGCTCCTCGTGGGTCTCATGGTGCAAGCCTGAGGCACGAATCGGCTTGACTTGTTCATTTCCTTCTGTCTTGCTCGGTGTCCATCGCTGCCCATTTCGCGATTTTAGTGCCTTTTACTTCCTTTTCTCCCGGCCGTTCTTGCTTGCTCCATATGAAACCCACCCCGCAAGTCGGATGTTGCTCTTGAGCGCTTCCATCTCGTCCACCGTGCTTCTGGTACTGTGGACGAGTGACTTGGTATCTTCCGCTGTGCGCCTTTGAACTCTGATCTGTAAGTAAAAAAGATTAGAGTTATGTTCTGAGTTCTATGTACTCGAAAACACCAACAGTGATCGCATCATGGAGCAGTCAAATTTTGTCGGCATCGATGAAGCTCAATACCGCAATGAGGTCCTTCTGCTTCCATCCGAAGAGGCCGAGGTCGCTCGGGATAAACACCTGGTTGAAGAAGCACATGAACTGGGATTGAAAGTTCCCGAAGTCGAGGTAACCGCATCGGTGGCCGCCTCGATCGCCTCGGGAATCATAGATCTATCCTCCCCTGTCCTGTCTTCCGGTTCCTCGACGGACCGCAACTCGATATGTGAGGTAACACACTCTTACGAAAACTCTCGGCTGGACCAGGTTGCCTCATCTCTTTCGGAACTCACTGTCTCCTCCGATCCGGTGAAATGCGGCAGCCCCCGATCGATTGCATCGCTCTCCACACGCCCCACGTCACTTTGCTCCAGTGAAGGAAGACTGGTTACTGGTCTAGATGGGATCTTTGCGGGGCAGCCAGGGCATAGAAACTCGCTGTTGAGCATATCTTCGACCGACAAGAAAGAAAAGCGAAAATCGAGCTTAAAATCTGCCATTGGCAGGATTCATTTCAGGAAGAAGAGAACGCCGTCTACGGTCCTCCTTCCACCCGCAGCTCAGATTACCGTCGCTAGAGGGCAAGCGGGCGTGGATATGATCTACGTGGAGTCGAGCCGGAGCGAGTCGCAGAACCCAAGTTCCGACGAAGAGAGCCAGGTCTTGAAGCTTGAAATACCGATTTACGATAAGGAAACACTGCAAAGGAGTCTTGAGAATGAGGACTTAGTGCAACTGCGTGAATTGCACAAGTCGGAAAGAGATCGCCATGTCGCCTTCCAAGATAGTTTCCTGATGCAGCTCAGGCGCAACCAGCAAATTGCCGTGGCCGACAGGCTTTCGGAAAATAAAGCCTTGGAGGAACAGAAGCGAGTGAAGGTCATTTCCCCTAGTTCAAGATCGGTATTGCAGACATGCTAACGACTCTCGCAGAATGAGGCCGATGCCGCTCGTATGGAGGAAAGGCAGCTTGCAGTCGAGATGGATCAGCTGCGCGAATTTGAGAAGGAGAAGCAGAACTGTCGTACTCGCATCAAGTATATGGAAGGATACTTCAACAACGCCCATCCCCCACCGACATCGGATTCCGAATCAATATCCGGATCCGACCAAACAATTCCGGTTCGGCAATACACCAATCAGCAAAAGTCCTTGCTGGCGCAGGAGTACCATGACCACGAATGCATGGACCAGTTACACACGGCCAAGATCAAGGTCCTCCGAGACCGACAAGAAATCCGACTACAGGAGGCCATCGCGCGAATGGAAAGAGAGCTGGACGCGCTCATCGACAAGCATGCATTGGAATTCGCTGAGCTGCAGCGACAACACCACCAGGAAGAGGCGCTGGCGATGCAAGCATTCGAGACGAAGAAGACGAAGCTGCGCCATCGCTGGAACCTGGAAGAAGCAATTCTGCGCAAGAAACTCGAACTACAAGACGGACACCCGTACGGCCCTCTGCCTCCACTCTCATTCTCTGATTCGCATTACGAGGCGCGGGACTCCGCCATTTGTGTCTCGGAAAACAGTACGAACATGAGTGGTGACGAACAGACGCACCCGAAGGAGGGTGAATCAGTGCATTAATTTATGATGTGATGTCTCAAAGTGATACCCTTCCTTCTTATCAAATCATCTCACTTGCATATACGTTGCAGCTCTGCCGCCTTTCTATGGCAATGGCGGATAATGTTTATTTTGACCATCCAGCTATGGTTGATACTTTTCTTGTAATTATTTCGTTGACATCCTCCTAGAGCTTACTTCATTTCACTTTTCATTGTTGGACAGGCGAGCATCATATATACGCGTGAGGGCATGTTACTTGTGCATAGCATTTATTGGAATCAGCTTTTTGTATATATGATAGATATCAACTCTATGTGCCGCTTCTACCGCTMGAGAGGTAGAATACAATGGATAATATAGATCCTTTCCACCCGAGTCAGTGTCAACCGCATGGAGCAGAATTCTTCGGCTCTTGCATCAGCGTTGCAATTCATTCGCTTGATGGGGGTATAGCATGCTGCCGTAGCCTGTCCAGGAGTGTTTCTACTCGTCCATCACCGCCAATAAACACAGCTTCCAGCCTCTTATCTCTCCCGCGGTCGCCGATGATGACTGCACGCTCAATAAACCCCGTGTCGGAAAGCTTGAAGCGTCCCACACGTCCATCCTCCCATTCCAGACGGACATACGTCGCCTCGAGTGCCGTCGGAGAAACAGACACAATCCCCAACTCATTAGGTTCCAACCGACTCTCGTCTACACCGCCACCCACAGTTCCATCTTGAACACCGCCCAGGTCTTCCTTCAGCATGTTAACGGCATCGACTCGTAGATGCCACGCAACAAGCTGTCGCCTCAGTTCGCGAACTAGACCCTGTAGGTCCTGCTTCCGCACGCGACCCTTCCTCGGCTTGAGGGGCGCACCCTCTTCCGTGAACTCCTCCGTTGGCGGCAAAGGCAGATAGACGCGCTCTAGTTTCTTGATAGGGATAAACGCAGGGATTGTATGTCGGTGCACCCGTAGCCTCTTCTCGTCGCCCGCGCCGGCCTGTCTCAGAAGCACGTAGTACGGCTTCGTGAAGCGGCCGTTCCGACAGCAGATATCAATGCGCACACCTAGTAGATTCGGATGGTCCGAATGCGGAGAAGGGTCTTTGAAGGGGAAGGTGGTTGTTGAGAACGCGACGCGGTGATGGTTCAATTCGGCGTGCTTATCGGCGGCTTGGACGAGGGGGGAGACTTCGTCGGTTAGGGACGAGATGGGTGTAGATGCTGCTGCTGCTTGGCGCGCCTTCAGTCGTTTTTGAAAGTTGTCGGACGAAAGAAGGCTGGAAGTTAGGAGTCGACGTCGTCGTTGGAGATTACGGACTGGTATGCGGTTAGCGTTGTGTGATGATGGGCGATTCTGTAGTGCTCACTTTCGCGCCGGATGGAAGATATCTCGGAGTCTAGCTGCTCCTCCATTTGTTTGAGACTGTCTGGTGATTCCATATTGCAATCTGGAGTATAGATATGATTTCAATCTCTTGTGCAGATATGATGATGCGGAGAAGTACTTTACGACCATGTCATGTTTGTTTGTGGTGCTACGGCGTCACGTGTCAACAAATCCATGCAGACTTAAGTACGACGAAGATCCATTTTCGTCCCAAGACACAGTGAGGAGACACGGAGTAGTCTCAAGCGCTTGTTCCTTTACTTGTTTGTGTCTATGCACTTTTGGCCCTTGATTAGGTGCACAGTTGACATGGAGATGCCACGATAGTAACAGGAGTGAGATCTTGGGCATATGTTAGGCAAGGGATTCATATGAGCCAGCACATATGGCATCTGTGCATATCGATAGCCTAGCTTCTATTCCGTAAAGTGATGAAGGATCATTTGCACTTGCAGTGTGTACCAGAGGTGATCTTTAACGAGCTGTTACAATCTGGAACCATATTTGAGCTGTGTCATTCTGGATTGTTACACAGGCAAAAGACGAGATAACGGTGAATGGAAAGTCAGTAGCGACACGGATATCACTGTAACTCCCACTAGATCAGATGCAGCTACAGTTAGACTGCAAAGACGTGAAGAAACATATGCGATACCCTCATCCCTCCTCCCTGAACTATTATTAGCCGACCCCCGACACTAAGATAAGCTTCGCCCGAACGATCTCCAAGTCGGCCCTTGAGGCCAGCTTGCCTCAATCGGATTCTTTCAAGCTTCCAGATTGGACCCTAGTACCTTCTCCTCCCACTTTCAGCCGCCGCATTACGGAGTAGATGGATGCATTATCCTAATCTTGACCCTGTCTCTCATTCCAGTCATCCTCGCACTTCCACTCCTTCCTCCCTTCATGTTCGGCACGATCAGCACTCTCCTTCCACAGCTCACCAACCCGACGAGGTAGAACTTGACCAACTATCATGCAAAAGCAATAATCGCAGCAATCACAGAGGCGAAATTAACACAGAAATCCCTCATCAGCCTGAAATTTCTTTTCCTGCACCCTCAGATTTCGAATCCGACTCGGACAGTGAGGACGACACGGCGGGCACGCGACTTCTTGAGCACCACCGCGGACGAAGCAGTACACAGATGAAGAACAAGGTTCGTACGGTTTCAAAACGTCGCTCCAAACCGAGCTTGACCCTCGCAACCAGCACGCAGAACGGCTATGCTGGCGACGAGATGAATTCCAATATTGAAATGCGCAAGAGGGATACCTCCCTCGAAT
This sequence comes from Aspergillus pseudoviridinutans, assembly GCF_018340605.1. Lineage (NCBI taxonomy): Eukaryota > Fungi > Ascomycota > Eurotiomycetes > Eurotiales > Aspergillaceae > Aspergillus > Aspergillus pseudoviridinutans. Next base: position 2,441,847 of record NW_025091284.1, read on the forward strand.
CATCAGCTGGGCGGGCTTCGCGCTTGATGTCCCGGCAGAGCTTCTCCTTGAACGATGACCCCCCGATCCCGCAGACTCCAGCTATGGCAACAACTAGTTTCGCCAACTTGCCTTCCTCCGACCGAAGAAACTTTTTGCTGCTATGTGTTCTATATTTCCTGCAGGGGATCCCGATGGGGTTGGCCACAGGATCCGTTCCGTTCCTGCTCAAACCATACCTTTCCTACGGTCAGATCGGCGTTTTCTCGTTAGCGTCCTATCCTTATTCCTTGAAGCTTCTGTGGAGTCCGATTGTGGATGCAGTATGGAGTCAAAGGTTTGGGAGACGGAAGAGCTGGATCACACCAGTCCAGGTCATTGCGGGCCTGGCAATGATCTATCTGGGTGGGCACATCGAGGAGATGATGGTACAGGCCGGTGCCAATGGTGGTGCTGGCGTCTGGGACTTTACGTGTTGGTGGTTCCTGCTCGTCTTTTTCTGCGCCACGCAGGATATTGCGGTGGACGGCTGGGCCATCACGCTCATGTCGCCTCCAAACATCTCTTACGCCTCGACCGCGCAGACCGTTGGCCTCACGGCCGGGCACTTCCTCTCATATACGGTCTTTCTGGCATTCAACTCAAAGGACTTTGCGAACCGCTGGTTTAGAACGGTGCCCGGCGAGGATGGTCTGCTGTCTTTGGGCGGGTATCTGAAATTCTGGGGTTGGGCTTACCTTTTTGTCACGATCTGCTTGGCTGTCTTGAAAAAGGAAGACAAGACAAGGGAGCGCGACAGCATCACCGATGTCTACAAGAGCATGTGGAACATCCTGAAACTCAAGAACATCCAAACAATCATTGCGATTCATCTTATCGCCAAGATTGGTTTCCAGGCCAATGATGCTGTCACCAGCTTGAAGTTGTTGGACAAGGGATTCGGCACGGACAACATGGCGCTGGTCGTTCTGATCGATTTTCCTTTTGAGATCGGTCTGGGCTACTATGCTGGAAAGTGGTCGACAGAGTATACTCCCATGCGGCTATGGTGCTGGGCGTTTGTCGGACGACTGGCTGCAGCTGTCCTGGCTCAAGCTACCGTCATGATCTACCCGGCTAGCGAGGCGGTTCCTTTCTGGTACATTTTGGTTGTGATCGGGGAGCACGTCTTTTCGACATTTATGAACACAGTCATGTTCGTTGCAGTGTCTGCTTTCCATGCTCGCATTGCCGATCCTGCCATTGGTGGAACGTACATGACCATGTTGGCAACGTAAGTTCCCTTTGCCCATCTCCACTGCTGTACACTGACCCGTCTAGCGTCTCCAATCTTGGTGGTACATTCCCTCGGTACTTCATCCTTAAACTCGTCGACTTTTTCACTGTGGCCACCTGCATTCCCCCAGCCGTCCCGCCTGCGGCGGAGAAGTTGAAGGGTGATTTGATCACGTCTGCGTTCTCTTGCGCTTTGGAGCCTGACAAGAACCGCTGCGTCAACGGCGGTGGAGTATGCGAAACCAGTCGCGATGGCTACTACATCACCAACATCCTGTGTGTGTTGATTGGAACAGTCACCTTTATCATGTTTATCCAGCCTGCGGTCCTGAAGCTCCAGAGTCTGCCTCTAAGGGCATGGAGATTGAGCAATGGAGATCGGTAGTAGACACCAGGGCTATGAGATGACGTTTTCGATCATTATACTGCGGCCAATGCGTCCATATTATGTATATTAGATAGCTCGCTGGAGAGTCATGGCTTATAGGACCTCTGCGTTAGACCCAATTACAATTTGGCAATACATCTGGTACGCTCCATATCTATGTCTGGTTTGCAAACCACAGTACCCCTGTAGATCGCCAATCACATCCGCCACCGACAATCTGCAACAAACACGAGTCACACCATTCGCCATGTTCCTGGCCAGCGGGCCTATGCAGATTCGAATCTAATATTAGACCTGTACCAATCGACCAGTAGAGAAGTAGTATAGGACATACTTGCGACAAATACCCCTGCTAGATAGCTAGCTCCTAGGATCACTAGACTACTCCTCACGCCCTTTTCCATCGTCAACTTCGCCCACCCCATCTCCATGTTCATCATCCACTTCATCCAAATCATCATCGGAGTAACCTCAGAATACAGCGTAAATAGCAATACGAGACCGACGAAAATGTATCCACCACCGCTCCTCACCGTCGCCCTAACCCTCATGCTCTCAACGACATCATCCGCCCTCCAAACCCGCGACATCCTCAAACCCCGCAACGTAAGTTTGCCTTTTATTCACTTTTCACACTGCTGGCATGGATGATGTGTCCTAACGGACTGGAAAAGTGGGACCTCCGCCTCCTCGGGCCGGGGTGTAACCCCAACGCGTCGAATATCGACATCTCGGTTTTCCACCGGTCGGGGCTATACGGGACAGAATGCGAGGGCCTCGATACGAGTGTCTACAATACGACGAGTGTGAAGAGTGTTTCGTGGAAGAGTCCCGGAGTGAATCGGTATGATTTGTGTATGTATAGTGATGCGGGGTGTGCGGCGGGTAACGCCGATGTTATTCGCGATGGATGGGAGGTATGTTATCTGTTTACTGGGTGGGCGGGGTTCAAGGTTGTTGAGGGGGGTCAGGAGTGTTGAGCTGAACGGAAGGAAGGGGGTGTGCTATTAGGGTGTGGGCTCTATGTACATGTGGCTGTGATGAACAGTTTAAGCAGTCTTGCTCTTCTTGCCCTTGCCAAACGAAAAGTTCCACTTCTTCACCCGGAAACAGTAGTAGAGCATCACTGCGAGGGCGATGTCGAACACGACATACGCCCAGAAGATCCCAAAGTTGCGCCACCGCTCGCTCCAGTAGATGTTGACGCTCGCCAGGTACTGGTCTGCGACGGAGAGAGAGCAGAATTCGCACGAAGAGGTCGCGTTGGGGTTGCTGAGGTATCCGGGCGCGACGGCCATGTAGTCTGCCATGTATTGCTGGCATGTCAGCCCCGATGGAGGATTGAAGACGGCTGTTTCCACCGCGCTACACTTGACTGCACGGCCGTGCATCTGCGTGGCGGCGATCCCGCCCACCCAGTAGGTAAACGGCGAGACACGGTACATGAAGATCCAGAATCCAGGCAGTCCTTCGGGCGTCTGCATGACACCGTTGAACGTCAGAGCCATGGAGAACAGGAGGGTCACAATGGCACCGGCCGTTTCGGCGTCTGGTAAAGCGGCAATGACAAAGTCGGCAAAGGTGCTCGCGTAGATGAAAAATTGTACGCAGAACAAAAGGACCAGCCCTTGCCTGTCAGACGATTGCACGCCATTCACGGCGTAGTAGTAGCAGCCAAACACGAGAATTCCCATCAAGATCTGATAGGGGATCTCAACAATGATGTTCGCAATCATGAAGGCCTTCCAGGAATACGTCTTGCTGGGTCGCTCGCGGACCTCATAGAGAGCGCGCTGCGTGATGAACAATGGGATAATTTGCTGGACAAGCGAGGAGAAGATGGCACACAGCATGAACACGGAGAAGATGACATTCTGCATGCCCTGCAGAGAAGTATCGGCCTTGAAAAATGAGAATCCGATGAACAGACCTGCGCATATGCCAAGCATCATCTTGGCCACAATGTACATGGGGAGTCGCCAGTATTGCTGGAAAACTCGCACAGTGACAATGGGCAATTGCTTGAGGAACGGCATGGCGAATTCCTCGTGTTCGCGGTCTTCGGGATCGGTTCTATCGTTACTTTCAGCCTCGCGTCCTTTGGCCTCGTGGATGCGGTCGATTTCGGTCTGAACCCCGGCAGCTTCTTTGCTTGCCTTCCACAAGTCAAACCAGTTCTCGCCTCGAGAGTTGGTGCCAGCGTTGACGACTTCAAGCATATATTCGGCTGGGTTTTCCTGATCACCACAGCGGCGAGCACCATGCGACTCAAAATAGTCGAGCAGCGTCCGCGAGTTCTCTCCAATAGGGCCAAAATACACAGTCTTGCCACCTCGAGCCAAGAAGAGCAGCTGGTCAAATTGTTCGAACAGGATGGCACTTGGCTGATGAATGGTGCACAGGATGGCTTGTCCTGCGTCAGCCAGCTTGCGGAGGAAGTTGCAGATAGCCCAAGAGCTCTGGGAATCGAGACCACTACACCAATTAGCACAAATCAAATTTCAAGAAAAACTGTCTTACCTGGTTGGTTCATCCAAAAACAGTAACAGTTTCGGCTTAGCCGCCAATTCCACACCAATGGTCAACAGCTTGCGTTGCTCAACATTCAAACCCTCGCCAGGCACACCGACCACTGCCTCAGCAAAGTCCTCCATGTTGAGCATCTTGATGACATCTTCCACATACGCGTATTTCTCCTCTTTGGATACAGAGGCGGGCTGGCGCAGCATCGCGCTAAAGCGCAAACTCTCGCGCACCGTGGCTGTCTCAAGATGTAAATCCTGCTGCTGCACATAACCCGTTTTCCGTTGGAAGCTTGAGTCTAGCGGTTTACCATTGACAAACATGTCTCCAGTAATAACGCCCATGGTTGTACGGTGTGCCAACACGTCAAGCAGCGTGGTCTTTCCCGCGCCACTGACACCCATTAGGGCCGTCAATGTACCCGGCTTGACCCAGCCTGATACGTGATCAAGCAGCCGACGAGGCTCACCTTTGATCTCGATATCGTACACCACGTCGCGCCAGGTGAAGATATCCTGCTGAGGAGGAATCGAGGCAATACCTTGGTCTTGCTTGTTGTCTTCAGCGGAGGAAGAAACCACAGTCTTCTCAGCGCCAGCCTCTTCATCCGCACCAGGCTCGTGCCCATCTTTCAAGTGGGCAGGCTCGTGGCCTCGACGGAAGACGAGGACCTCCGCTGAGCTGGTCGTGGCGGAATTGAGTTCGGTTGCGATAAAGTAGATGGCCATGAAGCCAACCAAGAATGCTATCAGAATACCAAAGTTTCTCCAGACATGCGAATAGCTGTAGCTGTACGACGCTTCGATGTATGCATCTCCACTAACAGTCCGACGACCGGCAACAGCACCCCTTGCCGAGCAGACGAAGGAGTCGCCTGATAGAGTGGGATAGGCAGGGATAAACTGTGAACAGATAAACTCCCGCCCATGAAACTCATTGGCTACCAGGATCTCAAAGGCGTAAAAAATAGGATTCAGATAGTGAATCCACTTGAACCACGGGTGCATATAATTTACAGGAACAACGAATCCGGTGTAGATTACTAGCATCAAAATCAGGACACCGGCCAGTGTCATCGCTTGGGAAACAGTCCTGGTGATTGCGGCCATGGTCCGGAAGACAGCACTCATGACGAACATGATGATGAACGTAATGAGGAAATAAATGAAGAATTGAGACGGTTCGCGACGTAGACCACTCAGGAAATAGAGAATAATGTTGAACGCAACTGCCATGAGGAACTTGACCGGGATATCACTGACAACCCCTGCAATGGCCTCGGTGGCGGGATGATAGAAGGCAAAAGATGCATGTTTCTCGACGATTGGTCGCTGGGAATATAAGCTATTAATCTCAGTCATTGCGGTAAGGGCATTAAGCAGCACGGCGTAGAAAAGCGTCGCACCCTTGGCGTAAAACCCCGCGGTGGCCGTGGGGGTTCCGTAAAAGACCGAACCCACGATCAAGGCGAGAATGCAATTGCCAATGAACGTAGTCATAGTGGAAGTCCGTTCATTCCACACTCGTTGATACGCACGCTTGGTGTTGAGCTTGATCTGCATGGGAATGCTGAGGAGATACGGAGACTTGGCCCGGGTATGGGATGCCTGCGCCTGGCGCTTGCGCTGCTGGAATTCGAGGAGTTTCTCATTGGACTGCGAAGACGTTTCTCCCTGGAAAGAAGCCATCTCGCGCTGAAGCTCTTTGTACTCTTCCGACTGGTGCCAGTATGCTTCGAATTCAGCCGCGGTTCGGGGCACCTGGGACTCCATGCCGGGCCGAGCTTGTCTTTCAACTGGGTTGGTCACCGATGTGAGGAAATCTCCGGTCGTCTGACGTGGGGGACAGAACCATCCTTGCCGTTCGAAGAATGCCTTGGCCTTGCTGGCCGGGCCGAAATAAATCTGGCGTCCCTCGTACAGCACCACAGCTTTGTCAAAGAGATCATAAATGGCCTGGCTGGCTTGATAAATCGCCACAGCGTGTGCTGACGAGTTCAAGTCTGCAGCTAGTCGCAAGGATTCGACGAACTTCAACGCGGTTGCCGAATCCAACCCTCGGGTGGAATTGTCCCAGGCGGCCAACGGAGCGCCTGCCAGAGCCATTTCCGCGATACTCACTCGCTTGCGCTCACCACCGGACACTCCTCGAACCGTGTCGTTTCCAACCTTAGTGTTGTAGGTGTGGCTAAGGCCGAAGACAGCCATGACGACTTTGGTCATCATCCGAGCATACTCGTTCCTGGGCATACCGCCCAGTCTTTTGGATGGAGTGCGCACCGCTGCCGCAAATTCCAAAGTCTGGCCGACAGTCAAGTGAGGGAAATGCTTGTCGACTTCCTGGTTGTAGACGACTTCGCCTTTGAACTCTTTGATCATCGTACTTTGAGGAATTCCGCTGTAGTGAAGGACGGTCTTCTCGTCAACGTTCAAGCCATGTAGGTTCCCACTGAGAGTCTTGAGGAAAGTGCTGCACCCTGAGCCGGGTCGACCCAGCACAATCAGCAACTCCCCGCTGTGCAACACACCGTTGAAGTCATGCAGAATGGTCTTGGGGGTCTTCTTCCCGAAGTTCCAAGTCTCCCGCCGAAAGGGAGCGGTTATAATGTCCGCGACCGTCTTCTGCAGTTGCAAGGCCGCTCCAGTGCCGGAGACGCGAAGATGTTGGAAAAATATGCTGGCTTCTTTACGAGGAACTCCCTCTTCATTGAGCACATGGACGACCTTCCGTAACCATTTGTACAGATCGAAGTCTTTATTTTCCGGGTTCAAAGCCGGATCATCGAGTGAGATGTCGGCCACAGTGCTGACCCTGGAGACTGCATTGTCACGGCTGGCTAACTGAGTGAGGTAACGAGCTTCATCCGGGTGGATGGAAGCTCGTCGGGTTGCTACCGGAGTCAGCTCGTCATATTTCTCTCCACGACTATTGTGCCCAGTTTTGGTCGATGAGGTAGCGACTGAACGAGAACCGGTTCGGATCGGCGCATATTCACTTGCAACGCCATCTGATATGTCTTCTGCCATTGTCGATTAGTATGCGATTGAAAGAAGGTGCCGAAAAGAAGGGAAGGTCTGTTGCTAAATTCTATGAATATGACGGAATGAAAGTCTGTCTTTTAGATGATGCAAAAGAGAAATGTAAATGAACGGGAAAGGATGGACGATATAAAGGAACGACAGTAATGTGGTACAAGAAGAGAAAGTCAATCTCGATGTGTCTGACAGGGACATGGAAGGATTCTAGACTGCACGAGCTACAGGAGATCGTACCATGTGCCGGGCAATCTGCAATCCCTTTTTTTGGGCGTATATTGCCTGTGAATGCGCCTTAATGACAAAACGGAAGAAAAATGAGTGACGATGCCGAGAATCCACAGTGGATCTGGAACCAGAAAAAGCTGGAACCGATCAGTGACCCTGCATTATCCGAATCCGTAAGCCTATTGAGTGCCGTCGATCTCCTTGTAAGGCCCACGGTTACCACTGGTTAACTCGGTTTGGCTGGTAGCATGTGTCGGCACTCAGCTTATGACACCGAGAGGTGGTTCATCCGCAAAGTGATTGCCGGGGCCGCCGGTATCCCATTACCAAGCGAGATTTGCAGCAACTGTCTAGGTGGTCAAACAGTCGGAGTGATGATTCGCCCGAGGCTGTCAATAATCACAGTTACTAGTAGCTCAATATAGATCGGGTGGATACCTTCCAATATACCTCTTTCGGAAGTCGACGCGAATCAGGCGGCCAGATAAACAGTAGGACGACAGGATGCATAATTTGATTGCTTGTGTTTGCGGTGCATCTCCAAACACAGTCCGTCAAATCCGGCCTCTGCTTCCCACCGATGACTCCTGGTACGTGTCCGGAGTACAACTAGTGATGAATCATCGGTTGATGCTAAGTTACTTATCCAGATGACGACAATACATGAAGATCTCTGCGATCGAAAGTCTTGGCACGTGTCTAGGATCGACCATCCATCCCCGATAGGTCAGTTAACTCCGCTTACTCATGCTGTGACCGAGCTGCCTGGACATCTTAAATTCTTCAATCAGTAATCAATAATGATCCTTATAGTCATACATTATACCACTAAAGCTAAAAAGGTATCCGGGTGTCCGGACGATGTACACGCCAGGGTGGCATATCCATAATCGGGGGTGATATAATATTTTAACAGTTCTCAAGACGGCTTGCGCACTCACTTCGGAAGCTCATGTTGAAAGCCACTTCATTCCCATGACTTCAATCGTGTAGTAAGGGGCACCATATACCCTGTGACTTGCCCCCCCAGATTTTGCGTCATATGCCATAAAACCAGCTTGTCCATAGAGATGTTATATGAACTCTAATGCACCCCCTTGGACCACCCAGAGGCGCCCAGGATCCAACCTGAGATCTAACTTTCACGTTCTTAAACCACGGTTCGGCCTCGTAAATGAGCATGGTCTGGCTAAGGCACACTCTCGTCAGGCTTTGTGCTTGCCAGACCAAAAGACAGCCTTGGTGGTCACGAATCCTTCTGATCCATCCTTTAACCTCTCCTTCGCAGTGACGGCGAATTTTCGGCTTTTCTTACTACCTGTAAGATAACAATGGCAGCAATGTGCCTGCTCCAAAAGAAGTTGCTTGCTTTTCTCCAGCGCCACTACGTGAACTCAAGAGAAGAGAGCATCTAGACCTAGCTCCAAATTATCGCGCCGATTGGCGCCAGGTCTTATTGACCGGCCAAAAACATTCTCGTGTCAGTCGCATTGCCTAATTACCCGGTGGTACGCCTCGAGGAATCGGGAAGATATGCTTCTTTAGTCGGTAGCCAGCTACAGCACAATGGCGATTAACAAGCAGATATCCCGCACCTCCCGTTGTTGAAGGCGAGGCATTCCACTTCGGTCAAGCACTTAAAGCTCCGCCATCCCCGGACACGATGGGTAGTAAGGCTGGGAGTCAATTTTGTGACAGAAGCTTGGGTGGCGTCATTCCCTCCAATGAGCCATTCTCGTATATCATTGCGGAGCTCCTCGAGGGATTTCCTTCAGCCAGCCTTGAGGACTATTCGTGGCTTGTTTATATCAATTGCTTGATTGGACGTCTTTAGGAGAAACACCTACTTGAGGATGAGGAGGAGTTGAAAGAAGAGAGAATCAGAACAGACCAAAGAAGATGAGAATAATCATCTATGATATCTCTGGTCGCGAATAATATTGGAGTAGCCATTGGACCATGGCCAATAGGGTAAAGAATGAATTTGGCCATTCACTGAAGCTTTGCAGACTTCTTGCCTTGGTGGATCGCTTTTATGTTGCTTACTGGCCTTGTAGGTGTATGCATTACAGAATTTACCAATAATGTACAGATTAGAAGCCACAAATGTCTCGAGTCCATCTGCGGAAACCACTCTGAACCGCTCTGTTTATGTTATAATCATATTCCTTGTAGTCACTAGGAATGACCTCGAGCTATTTGGTAGCTTCCATTTGGAGTCTTCCATTTTGCTGCTGCAGCGTCACAGCCCGAATCTTTAAATATATTATCCAGGACAGCATCGGGCTACAATGGTAAGAAATGCTTGGCTTCAATACGGCTAGTAGTAAATGCAGAAGCCGCCTAAGGTAGATACACTGATCCGATATAGACCGGGGATTCTATATATAATTCAGATTGGGCAATGGACATCAAGACGAAGCGAACATACTCCATCTGCGATCTCATCAGGTTCAGAATCCCCTTCCAGTCTTCTCATACTCTCCCTTCAGCTCCCGCACAGCACGATCAAGCAAGAGCCGAGCATACCCCCGATGAAGTCTCCCCGTCCAACCGGGTATCCTCTTCTGATGCTGCAGATCTCCCTCCTCAGGTACAATCTCGTAGTCATGAGCGGAAGCAAACCGCACCTCTACAAAGGGACCGTGACTCCCATCGTCTTCCACCCCATCAAATGGCTCCGAAACACTTAGTTCATGACGACCACCCGACATCAGCCGCCACGGATACCCCCACCGAGCGATCTTCTCACAGAACCGACGTGGTTCATCGGGCACACGCCAGGAAACCAATAGCCCATTCCTGTCATCCTCCGACGGTGGCCGCTCAACAACCAGCACACCATTCAGAAGCGTAAGGGGCTCCCCCGACGCATCGGGCGATGCGAATCCTGCAGGAGAATCGCCGGTGTCCCCTGGAGTAAACTTTCTTTTAGCCAGGAGGCCAACGAGGCTCCCTTCTGCGCGGAGGATCTTGTTGCCTATGAACGCCCGAGCCCATGCACTAGTGATTTCGAAGTTTGTACTTTTGTGCTTATCAGGAATGCCGTCTGTCCCTTGAGCTCGGGGCAGCAGTGCTTTGACCGGTACGCGAGCCGCGTAGACATCGGTATATGCACAAAACTGGGTTGAGGGATCCCGTGGAGTGCGAAGAGCGATGCTAGTTGTTGGTTCAGGAGGGAGAGGGGGATATTCTGCCTCGAGCGCGCTGAGGCCTCTGTGGATGCCGTATCCGATTGCCACTTGAGGGACAGCGAGGATGAGTAGAAGACGTGTTCTAGATCGTGCTGCCATTACTGGTCGGAACTATGGAATAACGTTTGGCTGTGTGGAATCGATGGTCTAATCGTCAGGCTGGGACAGTTGGATTTGTGAGGTCTCGAGTGGACAGGTCTTTTTTACCTTGGCCGTGCCCGACTGAGAGATCATGCCATCCGAGTCCGACTGGTCCCAGCATTGTGGTTAGCTCTTCGGAGAAATGATGGTCGAATGAAACATCATTTGTCAAGGTATTGTAAGTTATCGTCTTTGTCGATCAGTAAGTAGTCTGTGCTCTGATAGTGGAAGCATCAATTCCTTGAGGTACTCCATAGTCCATACTATTGACTTGATGGATAATTCACCAGAACACAGAGCATCCCCAGAACTTTAGGGAGCAAACATTAGCACTCCTCTGTCTGGCGAATAATTTGGACAACTGAATGTGTGGTCTCTTTCTTTAAAATTCGTCTCAGAATGATAGCAACTCATACTTATGGATCGATGCTGGATAAGCTCATCTTTATCTCGTCCATCCCCACCCGTCCCGAATATCGCTTTGCCTCAATTTTTTTTTCCCTTCCCCCGCACATACAATTGCAACAAAGAATATTCCTCGAAACCCGACTCACCGTGCAATCTCTTGACCGTGACATCTCAAAATACAGAGAATCTACATCTTTCCTTGTCGAGACCAAACGATCTGCACATAAGCTGATTCACAAATCTGGTCTCCCCGCATTCTACTGACCATGACCTCACCACAAGCTAACTCCCTCGACGACATCTTCGGCTCGTCCCCACCCCACGAGAACGAAAAAATCCCCCAGCAACCATCCAGCCAAGCTCCTGAGCCTTCGGATCTCCCCTCTCTCCGTCGTCAACACGTCACAGCCGGCTACCGCGACGGAGTCTCCGCCGCGAAAGGCGAGCACGTCCAGCACGGCTTCGATGCCGGCTTCCCAATCGGCGCACAGCTAGGCATGAGAGCAGGAACGGTGATCGGTATCATCGAAGGCTTACTACGCGGCTTTGAGAGTCGCACTGCGTCCAGAGCAGTAAAGAAACCGGCTCAGCGAAAGGAAGAAGGTCAAGAGGCCGAGGCAGATGAAGCAGCGCGGCAGGCGAAGAGGGAGCAGCTGCTCAGATTATACCAAAAAGCTGTGAAGGAGCTGGAAGTCCGGTCTGTATTTGCCGGGAGTGAGGAGGAGAGCACGCAAAACAAAGAGGGGCAGGAGAAACCGGAGGTTGTCCTCCGCCGGAAAGGGGACGCCGTCATTTCACAGTGGGAGGACCAGGTCCGGGTGGCGCATTGGGAAGAGAATATGGCCGCCCTGGAGCCAAAGGAGGATGAGCAGCGGGCGTCAACATCAACAGAGCATATTTGAGGTCGTCGTCGTTATTATTCAACTCGACGCCATTTCCATCGCTTGCTTTGGACCCGACCAGACTCATGCCGTGCGGCTGCAGGCTCCGTGCTATCCATACGGATTCGCACACACCCTGCTACGGACGAAACAGCACCCGCGAGTGATCGACCCTGCAGCGACGGCAGCTGGAAAGCCTGCAGTTCCAGTCTCCCTGGCAGAACTGAAACCGATCAACCGGTCCGCGTCGGCAGCGCAAGGCTCGTATGAGTATTGCAGCGGAAGTCCATTCCAATGCATAAGCAGGTGGAAGCTCAGCACTATTCCCGCCCCACGAAGTAACGTGGAGCACGAAGCTTGAGATCAGTCAGAAGGATACCTAAGCCAAACTCTGAGAGATCAGTCACATAGAGAAGTTACGAGAGTACTCAGCAGATGGACAACTATTACAAGATGCTCTCCTCCAATTGAAATGTGTACGAATAACCTAGATAAACGGTGTATTCTTTCCTAAAGTCCGACTGGGAGACACCTGCACCAATTCGCCTCATCCGCACATCAATGCAAGACATAACTGAGACATTATTGAAGTAACTGCAGCTGCAGCTGCACCTCCAACAGCCAAAAGCCACTCCGACCCAGCCCGCAGGGACAAAATTCTCCTCGTTACAAAATAAAGCTAGCCACAAATACCTAGTAAGAAACGTTGGCAAATTAGACAGTACCCCGGACCACCACCACAGACCAGCAAAGTAACGTCTCCCTTCCAAGGTAGCGGATACAACAAGGGATGAGAAGGCTTGCGCCCGGTGCGGGTGGTGGCTGGAGGCTACAATTAGACTAGACTATTAGAGCTATATCCTATTTGAATCAAGGGATGAAAGCCAACGAAAGAGTGTAGATACTGCACACTAGGCGGAGGTCTGTTCGTGGCCATCCTCATTCCTGGATACGTACGCGGGCAACACTTTGACCGCTAGGCGGGATTACCCCAGCATTCCGGTCCATCCTGGAAGACCTGTGCTTTGTTTGTTTTGGGTTTTACCTGGTTGTCCGTGTCGAGATTGGAACCTATGGGTACATTTGGCTTGCGCCTTGTATCTTGGCTATGATTCTTGATTTGACGGAGTAACATAGAGAGAGAGAGAGAGAGGGACAAGGTCGGGATATCCATAGCGAGCGATGATGTGGTAGGCCGAAATGGACAGATAGGAAAGCTTCCAAAGAACGTTGAGAGTGGAATCATCAGACGCAAAGAAAATCAAAGAAAGACAGGTTGATAGCAGGTAAACGCAAAGGAACGAGCCAAGGCCTCAATGGTGACAACCGATCCAAAAACTCCATCCGTTGCCTCATTATTCGTACATGAACCCGCTCAGGACAGCTGTTGCTGCCTCTTCGGACATTATATCATATGGCAGACATATCAGGGTGTTGCGCCCTGCTCATTAGGTCATTGGAGAGAGCTTCTCATCCCGTGGTAGTGTTCATCGTCAGCATCCGAACCAGGACAGCTCCTTTACTAGGAGTGTCCATGGTCGTAAAGTAGATCATAAGACATTATTTCAAAGACGCCCAATCGAATTTGCTCCATCTGAATAATCGGCCACTAAACATAAGCGGCAGGACGGAACGTAGAATCAGAATAGTCGTGATCTGAACGCCATTCGCCAATTGCTGCAGCCAGCAAGAATCAATTACATCGACTTTCGTGGAAAGGATTTAGGAGGAGTTATGTCACTATGGCAGCCAAGGAGACGCAATGACTCCCACACGCGTTTGTAGAGAGGAGGGCGCGCAAGCGTCAGGCTGTGATGAATGGCCACGTCAGATCGATCCTCGCGGCAAAAGGTACAGACCTTCTCCCTGTCTGTTACACGCGAAGTGGCAAGCGAATCTGACCGCTGTTTGCGTCTGGATCTGGCTTGGATGGCTGCCGCAGCAGACCGGTCAAAGTCGTAGTTCCGAGGCTGATCCCGATCCTGACCCCTAGTTTGGCTGCTGTTTCGACGAGATCGAGGTGTTCGAGGTCTCACAAGGGAGGTCGTCGACGGGTTAACGAGTCGCAGTGTTTGCAATGGCGACGGCCGAAAGACCTCCCGGCTTGACAAGGTCAACGGTGCCACAGATTTGACAGGTTCAGGAAATGGATCCCTGGGAGGAGGATCAGGCATTGTGGGGAATTTCTCCAGGGGCGGATCTGTTGGCGGAGAGGCTGTGGAGTTCTGCAGTTTGGGAGCGGACTTCGCAACACGGAGTTGCACCCGACTGCGGACTTTCTTCAGGGTGTCCATAGGCTTCTTCGACAGTGATCTCGGACCCAGGGACTCGGAATCAGAATCTGGCTCCCATACAGAATGCTCGAAGGGGGCCTCGGAAGCCGAGGTCGACGGCCTTTGACTTTTCGAAGAGACGGGCGCTTCATTTGTTGTCGTTGGAGAGGGCGGGCCACGACTGGGTACAGGACTGGGGCATTCGTTGGCAGGAATAAACATGGCTTGATCGAAATGGGTTGTGTGCGGCTCGAGAGTGACGGGGTTGATGAGACTGGGAGGAGAAATCATCGAGGGTTCAATCGAAGGTCGACGACCGGAATTGGTGCTCCTCTTGCTTGGCACACCACTGCCGTGACGTGGATTGATAGGAAGAGAGGGGAGCGGTTTCCCGCGTCGGGATGAAAGGTCCTGATCCTCTGTTCGTGGCATTCTCAAAGTTTCCGTGGAACTTGTGAACTCAGTATTCCGCGCAGGCGTTGACGGACGGTTGGACGAAGCTGGTCGTAGACCGACTGGTGGCTTAGGAGAAGCTTGATGGAACTTCTCCAGGGACTTTGAATATGTACCCTGGGTTGGCAACTGGACTGGCAGAACAGCGTACTCAGAGCCGTGCAGGCCACTGTCGGGGTAGATTGGGGAGGAGTAGTTTGACGAGAACGAGCTGCTCGGAGTCAAGTCGGGAGTTGCGTCGGTCTGTTCAGAGCTGAAAGAGCCCTGGCTCTCGTGCAGAGGGTGCTTTTCCCAACGTGGAACTGCAACTTGTGGTGGAAGAGAGTATTGATGCTCGAATCCAACGCCGGTAAGTGTCGATCGATCAGGTTGACTGGGACGACGAGTCCGCTTTGACTCGCCTCTTACAGATTTGGGAAACGTCGGTTCCTTCTGACTGTGGTTCACGGAGGATAACATGAAATATTGATTGGACTCCTCGCAGAATCTGACATCGCGAATGTCCCGTTTGCTACTGCCCCAAGCACCTGACCTGCCCAGGGAGTGTTCGAGATAGAAGGGATCCGGGCTGGTCTCGTCCACAATCTCTGGGCCGAGCTCAGGATAGAAGGACGAGGCACGTTTCTTAGCAGGGGACGATGAGGGCAAGCGGAGTCCAGTGTAGGGTCTATTCCGGGCTTTCAGTGAAGCGTTGAGGTCGCCAGGAAGGAAAGAATATGTGCCAGCCATGGGCTATGGTTGTAAGAGTTACAACAAATGCGACACTATGTTCTCAGCGATAAACGGGTATCATCGAGAATGCTTAACTGATGGTGAGCATCTGGCGCCGAAGTCGATAACAGCAAAGGGTCATCAAGAGAGTGTCTGCAATATCTCAGAGACTGGAAGGGGGTGAAGGGGGTATGTTTATACTACATGCCTCCCCAAAAATAACCTTTCAATGGCTGCCCTTCAAGTTCCAGTACCAGACTACCAGTGAATTGGTGGCTAGGCCGGGGAGGAGTCCGAAAAGCGTCAGCGCATGCCAACGGAGGATGATAAACAAAGCTCAATGATCAGAGCGCACGGACTTTAACCACCTATCAGACCTTACATGGCCCGGTTCCCTTCCACAGGGATAAGAGGCGCTGCAAGGCGAAACGGCCACCCAGACTGGAGCAAGGGAGCTACCGGAACCCGATCCGTAGGGCAGAAGGTGCGGGGCGATGCAAGTCAGACTTTACTCATGGCTCGTAAAAAGTGCCAATGCACGGAATAGTCATATAGTGTTATCGAAATTGCTTGAGGTTGTCTCCCATTTAGTCGTTGCGGCAAGCATTAAGCCGCTCCAGCGCCTCTCTCCAGATACGGGCATAGGCGTCATGTACAAGCACGCTTGATTTTGTGCTTATACAAGGTCCTACTGAATGCTGTCACTGGTTATGCGAGGGTACCACGGCATGTTTGCAAAAGAGTCAACCCGTCGAGCAGCGGGTGTAGACATTCTACTGACATCATGCGCAGAATAATTGCGAGCATCTGATACGATGGCAAGCTGCCATAGCACAAGTAGCGACAACCTGGTAAGTGGTGACAGATGACAGGTAAACCGGCCAGAAATTCTAGCCGGAGGCTGGAGTGTTTCGAATTCTCTAGGATGATTCCACCTTAGTACCAGACAGAGAGAATGTGAGATATCAGATTCAGGATGAGTAGCGCTGGGGCATAGCCGCTAAACCTTGGCCCGAGTTCCGCTCGCTGCAATGGTGGCCGATCGTGTCGATCGCTCTCCACAAAGACTCTTCAGAAAGCACAGTCATTATCATGGTTTCTGACGCCACATTTGTCTAGATAGGGCTCGAAGGGAGAGTCAGACAGTGCCCTCATCGGGTCGGCCAGTGAGTCTCAGTCATCCCCAGCGTTTGACCGCGCATGGTTTATTAAGTCTTAATGACTGAATTGATCAACCGGGAAGTCTGTTACTCAGTCGGCAATCAGCCTGTAGTCCCGCATTCCGGGTCCCCGGATGGTTGGATCTGCGTCTTATGTTGATCAGTCTAAGCAGAATTTCCGCTCTAGATCGCATCCTTCTCGCTGCATGGTCGCACTTTTCCGTAGATACGTGTAAGATAGACTGGTATTGAAATAACGATGTAGGTGAGGGAGCTCTGTTGGAAACGACGCAAACTTCCTCTAACGTTGCTGGCTTGGACGTGGTTGGAAAGTACGATTCCGATGACCAGTGAAATTTCCTTCTCTTGCGGCGGGATCCAGGAGGAGATGAAGATAGTAGTGGTTAGAGACTGGACGATTGATCGAGTCGACCTCGGCTTTGACTAGTGTTGGGACTTTAAACTTTCGCGTAGGTAAAAGCACTACCCTCCTGCTATCCCATCGTGAGGACGGAACTTCTCAACTGGTGATAATCCTAGATTCAGCCGATATCCATGAAGCTGTCAGATGCATGGAGTTGATAACTCGATATGCTCGTGGTATCGTCTATCTCCGTCTTTCTGCAGCGATAAACAATAACCCAAATGGTTTGCATCGGGGTCTCTGCGAAGCATACTGAACGGGGAAATGAAACGCTGTTTGATCGACAAATGACATCATGGAGAGCAAAAAGGTACGGGATAACTGAGAAACTCATGACTAACGAAGAATTCGATAAATCCTGCGAAAGTACGGGGGATGGATGGATGGATGGATGGATGGATGGAAAGGAGACAAGATTAAGAGAGGGCGTCGGGGAAGCAACAAGGTCGCATAACCTGCATTCCGGTGGCGTAGGGAAAAGGTTCCTGGTATCTGGGCCTCAGCTCTCGAGCCCAGCACTGATGGAAATAAATACCAAGTACTTTGTTCTATGGCTGTGCTATGTAGATACTCTGTTTGGTCTATGAATGGGTGGATGTAACGCTGAAACAGCCTGGGTTTGTGCAGAGCTGCACCTTGTTGATATGCAACTTGTGCAATTCACGTATCTGCCAGTGTTTGATGCCTTTTTCTTCCTTCTTTTTCCTCTTTCACGGAGATGGAATCTACCTAGAGTGTCCTGGCATCACGCGTTGATAGCTTCAATTGGGACATGGTCCTTTTGCCATGCCAGTGCAATTCTGAATTGATTGCAAGGAGCCTGAAGCACTGGAAGACGAGGGGTCGAAATATCCTAGATATTGTTGATCCCTATCACATTTTGGATAATCTAGAGGTTCCACTTGGCCTGGGCCCAGTCTCTTCGGGATTCATCACTCTGGCTGATCAATATTCCGAAATGAATGCTGCATAGGGCTGGTGAGCCATGCATCGATCGACGTGAGAGTAATGACGCAGAGCCCGTGGAATCAATGAGGCACAGTTTCCAAATATGAGTAAGTGCCGAGGCGCAGGTGCACTATCAGACATCGCAGTCATAGGTCAAGAGTACCAGTAAGGATGAGTCGATAATTCTGAGACCGCAACGGATGGGGTTGGGTTCCAGAACTCGAAGAGCTGATATTCTCCGATTCGTGAGGTTGCCCTTGCTGGATTTTTTTTGGCTCTTCTGGTATATATGCCGAAGATCCTTATTTGCATCTTCAGACCATGAAGTGAGTTTCCTGTGTTGCAGTGCTATCACCATAGAGATGTTGGAGGCAGTGAGCCACGCATATCTTCATTTCTTTTTGTCTCTGACGGTCATTGAAAATCGAATCGTCTGTCAAGCTCACCAGAGAAATGGTCCCTATGTGACGACTGATGCAGGGTTTGATCATCTCCAGACAGCAGCCTCGTGCGACCCTGGAATAATGATGATCGTCGATGTATTGTCGCGTACTCTGTATATCCAGAATCCAAGATTTCGAGTCCTCAGCCGACTAAAGCAAATCTAGTCCCTAGAATCGGTTACAACTATAGTGGGAAAGATCCAGGTACCAACGATCAAGGGTTCGTTCCCAGCAATAAGGTAGACCAAGGAGGGGCTGATCTGGGTACCATGGAAGCAATTATTGAATCTAGGGGGCGACACCTTGCTGCTGCTGCTGGCTTCTGTTGCCATGAGTATCAACACTCAAGCACACTGAAATTAAAAATCAAGTCACTGGGACGGGCATCATCGTTTTGAGTGACAGGCAATCAGAACAGCGAATCTTGTCCATTTGACAGATTGCCAACGCATCGCCAATGCAGCATTGCGGCTGCTGCGACCGCTGTCAAAGTAGGGACCACGGGACATTGGGAATAGCGACAACTAGCACTTTCTTGCTTTTCCAGGTTGGTGGAAATAGTTCCTCCATAGAACTCCATCGTCCTCGATTTGAATTCACTTCCCAGTTCGCTGACTTTAGGATGCACTTGCTGGAAGTTGACTGGAAATCAAGGCCGCAATTCGCAAACCCAACAAAGTGCGAGTCAGATTGTTACGCTACCGTAGTATCTCAATCGGACTCTAAGCGGGCTCAACGGAATCAGAACACCTTTCTTTTGCTTGTCCTTGTAAGAAGACATATATATAACCTGCAAAGAACTTCTTTGTGGATGAGTTCCTTGATGTTCTTCCCGGGACATCATGTGTCGTAGTGAAAAATATCAGCGGTCTAGAGTAAGCAGAAGGCTATGTACCGTCCTATCTATAAACGTTCGTTTATGTCATAAAACAGGTAGAGAAGAGTGAATTGGCCCAATTGATCTTCCATCGAATCAGTGTTGGCGCCAGTCAGCGGTTGTTGGCCCTCGGAAAGTCCCTCGACTTTTCCTTTTCCCCCGGCGGCCGTCATCGTGTCTTCTCGGACAACTGTGCAGCTAGCTACTACGACTTGGATAATCTTCCAGCAGCCATTGAGCTCTGTCGCTCAACTCCATGACGCCTACGAGCCATTTCCAGATGCTCGTGGCGGTCTGGTAGTGCGCTGAGCTGAGCTTTGTGGTGCGTCTGCGTTGTTCGTGGGTTTCCTTGTTCCATCCATCCTGCAGCTTCTATTTTCCCAGCCATCCCATTTAATCCTTGGAGCTGTATTTCCAACCTGGACCGCACCACGGACAACCCCATTTGACCAGCCACAGTGTCTCCTAGCTCCTTCTTTCTGGGATGCTGCCATCTTCTCTCACCCAATGCTTATTCCTGTATCCATTTTTTTTTATCCACATTCCTCCTCGGTGAAGTCGCTCACCATCTTCTCCTCAGAGGCAGGTTCAAGGTGTTTGCTGGAAGAAAGAGGCCCTCCGACAAGCGGAATCTCCACTGAGCTGCCCTGCACTCGCTGACGTCGGCGAGCTCAGACTCGCAATTAGTGTTTGTAAGAATCGAGTCGCAATACCCTCACGTTGTCATCGCATCCCTCTCCACCTCCCCTACAACGATCCTCAACAGTGTATCACCACACCCACGACCCAATTGACGAGACCTACGAAGTTCACGACCCATCAGAGTTTACGACCGCTCCACGGCAACGCCAGCAGCAGGCTGCTGCTCCTAATCCTGCGCTTGATTCTTTCCTGGATCCATTAGCCCGCCCCTCGAGTGCTTTGGGAAGTCCCCGTTCGTTACGCAGAACACCTCGTCTCACTCAGCGACGAGCTGCTTCAGTAGATGTTTCGGGACGATACCACCAGATAGAGCAGTCGATTCCCGTCTTGGTACAACCTGCCTCCGGCCAAGACCGCGCCCACAGCCCTACTCTACGTCCTGCGATCTCAGAAGCACGAACTGACGACGCGGAAGAGTACGATTCCGAAGCCTACGAAGAGCGTTCCAGACGAGCTGGCGAATCCTTTTGGCCCCGTCGGTCGACTCGCGTCTCTCCACGAACGGCTTCTGCGATCCTCTGGACTCTCGAAGAAGCGATTCGCAAACCCTTCCCTTTCACCACAGATTGGGAGGAAGTGAACGCGTCGATGGCTGATCTTGCGGGTGCCTCGGTCTCGTCCGGACCTGCAGTTAGCGGCCGTACTCAGAATGGTGCCGCGCGCACTGCTCAAGGACCCGTCCCGGTCAACCCCCATCCCGCAAGCGGGGTTCGGACACCAACCGATATCATGAGACAGCGTCGGGATCGTGAGGCCCGGAAGAAGGCGGAACAAGAGGCAAGGGCTCGGGAGCAGGAGGAAGCGGAGCGCAGGCATCAGGAGGAGCAAGCCAAGCAGGCTCAGCAGACTCAGCCTTACGCTGCTGGCGTTGCCGGTGAAAAGACCGGACAGCGGGGTGCAGCTCCAAGAACGACCGCAGCGCCCGGTATGACAACCAATGCTTCTGGAATGGCCCGCCGCGCCGACTCCCAGATACCCAGGCAACATGTACCTCCCGCCCAGCAAGTTCCTGGTGCTCAACAACCGGCTGCTGCGAAAGGTGCTGCTCCGCCCAGTACGTTCGCCAAACCACAGGGACAGGCACCTCCGGCTGGCCAACCGGACACTTTACAAAATCAGCAACA
Organism: Aspergillus pseudoviridinutans; assembly: GCF_018340605.1. Classification (NCBI taxonomy): domain Eukaryota; kingdom Fungi; phylum Ascomycota; class Eurotiomycetes; order Eurotiales; family Aspergillaceae; genus Aspergillus; species Aspergillus pseudoviridinutans. The sequence continues at coordinate 2,463,014 of NW_025091284.1, forward strand.
ACCACGTCGGGTTGGATTCCCTCATGCCTTTGAGCGGTGGGAAACCTTGTCTTCGCACTGGGAGGGTCTGACAAGCTACTGGATTCGGAAGCTCGAACAAAACAACGAAGCGTTGGAGCGCGACCCTCTCAGCCAGCAGATGGCCCGTCAGGTCACCGATCTCTCCGCGGCTGGTGCCAACCTCTTCCATGCGGTTGTGGAATTGCAGCGTTTGCGTGCATCATCGGAAAGGAAATTTCAGCGCTGGTTCTTCGACACGCGCGCGGAACAGGAGAGGGCAAAGGAGCTACAAGCCGAGCTCGAGAAACAGCTGAACAACGAGCGGCAAGCCCGCGCCGAAGCCGTCGCCTCTTTACAAAAGGCCGAGATCGATAAGACTCGCGCTGAGGAGTTGCTCAGAGAAATGCGACGTGAGCTTCAGATTTCCAAGGAAGAAGCCCGCCGAGCTTGGGAGGAACTGGGCCGCCGTGAGCAGGAAGAACGCGAGCGCACCAATTCGCTTAGAAACGGAGAGCCGACGCTTGTGGGAGGCGTGCAAGTTGTCCCTATGATCCAAGGCCTCTCCAGTCGACAGACCGCCATGAGCCGCACTTCTGCCCGGGAAAGCCCGTACTCTACCGGCGAAAATCTCGGGAAACCCGAGGGCCAGTACTACGACGAGGCGCCCGTGTCTCCAGTTGAAACCGACCCATTCACCGAAGGCAAGGATCTTGCTCCTCGCCAACCTGCAACCACGGCAGCAGACTCACAGGAGCCGTACGCCGGCCAGTACTACCCGCAGCAAGGATCAAACATGTATGGAGACCGACCAGCTTCTGCCAATGATGATCGCTCGTATGACCCTAGTGCTGCAAGCAGCGAGCCAGGAGACGAAGAATATGGCAGCTATCGTCGCACTCAAGGCCGTCCGATGGAGTATCCTCCTGCCATGTCTGAAGAGAGCGAGGAGTACGAGCATGAGCCTCATGAGGAGAGCTATGCATCGAGCTCCATCCCAGCGTCCTCGGCGCCTCTGTACACACCAACCACCGTCGATTACACCGGTTCCGGTTGGGGTGTCGGAGCGGGCTGGGAATCGATGACTCCTCGTCACCGCCATCCCACGCGCCTCAGCGATGTCCTTGAAGAGGATGAACCACGGACCACACCTAGCCGGGCCAGTCGTGCCAGTCGTGCCAGCCAGGCTAGCCGGAGTGTACAGTGATATGTCCTTGCAATTCTGAATTCCACGACCTCCTTTTCTATCTCAAGCGTACATATTGCGGGTTCCCATCGCACAAGACTCATGTTACAATTCCATTTTCACCTCTTGTTACTCGCGTTTCGTTCTTTCGTCCGATAAGAGAATACCTGGTTCGTTCGACGCTGCTTACCTCGCTTGTTTTTCTGTTTGATTACTTTCTCTTCACCATTGTTCAACTAGAAGGTCTACATCGGGCAGTTATGTAATTTTAAAATAACGAGATTGATGACCATAGTTTGAAAAATAATCATCGCAGAGCAGCAATTGATTGAATTATCACGTGACTTAGTTAATCACAACCTCAGGCAGCCACACTAAACCACACCTGGCACCATCCGTACAGAGCGCGCATCAGACAATAAAGCGTTAACCTCCGAACGAAACTTCCAATCCCAAGGACACTCCACACAACTCACAAAACACACCATGGCCTCATCGGTACGACCGGTTTCCCGCATTCTAGGCCGGCTAAGCCGGACCGGCATCTCAACCCTCGAGTCCAGCGCCCGCACCCCAACACAGAGAACACCCGCCCTGCTCTCCCGAAGCGTCCTCACAACGCCGAAGCCGAGTGCAATTGCACCTGGCGCCTCGCAGCAGCGAGGGTTCTCGACTTCTTCGCCTTGTCTCCGCGCCAAGACGATGGGCCAGCTGCGCGCGCGGAACGCAACGGGTCCGTTCTCGTGGAAGGCGGCGCTGCTGTTCGTGCTGACGGGCGCGGGGATGATCGTTTATTTCCGGGTTGAGAAGGAGCGGTTGGAGCGGAAGCGGATCGCGGAGATGAGCAAGGGGGTTGGCCGGCCGAAGGTTGGAGGCCCGTTTACGCTAATGGATTTGGATGGGAAGGAGTTTACGGCGGAGGATTTGAAGGGGAAGTATAGTTTTGTATGTGCCTCGGTTCTCGTTTTCTCTCCCTGGAGTCAAAGGGGTGGTGCTAATTGTGATTTGGCAGGTGTACTTCGGTTTCACGCATTGTCCTGATATCTGCCCCGATGAGCTGGATAAGATGGCCGAAATTATTGATCGGGTCAAGGAGGCGACGAAGGGGGAGAATATCTTCCTGCCGGTGTTTATTACGTGCGATCCTGCGCGCGATACGCCCCAGGTCCTGCGGGAGTATCTGAAGGAGTTCCATCCTGATATTATTGGGTTGACGGGCACGTATGAGCAGGTGAAGCATGTGTGCAAGCAGTATCGGGTGTATTTCAGTACGCCCAAGGATGTGAACCCTGGGGAGGATTACCTGGTGGATCATAGTATATACTTTTATCTGATGGGTGAGTTTTTCTTCTTTTTGTGTCAAGGGAAGGCTGCTAATGTGGTACAGATCCGGATAATGATTTCGTCGAGTGCATTGGCCGGCAGGATACGCCCGAGTCAGCATCGAAGCTGATTCTCCAGCACATCAATGACTGGAAGAGGGATGGAAAGCCCTTGAAGCGGGATTGATCTGTCGTATCTTCGTTGCTGCGCTGCGCTGTACAAAACTAGACTGAGCCTGACCTGTACCTGTACATTAGACCTGACCTCATAAATCCACATCTTTATTTTCCCCCCTCATTTGAAGATAATAGCCTCCCCTCCGCATCCCTCTCCCTATTCTCCCTCCACTCCATCCCCCCATCTACAAATTCCTCCCTCTTCCAGATTTCCACCTTTTCTTTCACCTCCTCCAGCACCTCCTCGCCCGCCTTCCACGCCATCCCCCGATGCCCCGCACTAACCGCAACCACAATCGACGCCTCCGAGATCGGAACAACCCCCAGCCGATGCGCAATATACACCCCCTTAAGATCGAACTTCTCCGCTGCCTTGGTAGCGATCGACATGAGCGACTTGAGCGCGAGAGGCGGATACGTCGTGTAGCTGAGCTGGGAGACGGCGCGGCCTTCGAAGGAGTTGCGTGTTGTGCCGAGGAAGAGGACGTTGGCGCCTGCTGCGGGGGAGGAGGTGTGTTCGAGTGCGAGGGTGGGGTTCAGCGTCTCGTAGGTGAGTTCGAGATGGATGTTGTGGGTTGCGGAGGTGAGGGTTCGTGGGTAGGTGGTTGGGTCGAGGTGTGGAGGGAGTGAAGGGGTGGTTGATGTTTGGCCTTGAGGCGGTTGGGTAGTCATCGTTGTGATACCGTTGCACTTGGTGATTGTTTGTGGTTGGTATGCACTGTATGGAATTGGGATGAGGGTGAAGATGAAAGGTGAAAGTGAAGGTAGTAGTTTGTAGACCAAAGAAGCTGGATGTGCTTATCGCTTATCAGTGCGGGGAAGCATTCGCAAATCGCAATGGCTATCTCTGATTTGAGTTGACTGGCGACATTCGAGGCTTTAAGAATTGAAGCGTGGTCTGCGCGTAGAGTTCTTATCATAAGTCTAATTCTACTCAGGTCTATCGAATAGTCGTGCGACCATCACTTGCTGATCATCAAGCCGCATCAAGTCCCGTTACTCCTGCACAAATACCGCAACCGCTTCAAACGGTTGAAGAGACCACTTCTCTCCAGCAAATCTCGGCGACGCTTTCTTTGCCTCTTCATAAGTGTTGAGCAGCACCTCCTTCACTCCCTTGATGCCATTGGCAGCAGGATTCCACTCCAGCGTCTTGTCGGTGAAGTTGCCGACAACCAACGCCTTCTGATTCTCATATTGTCGAGTATACGCGAAGACCTCCTGGCTATCACGGTCCACCATCTCAAAGTTGCCGTACACGAATACATCCAGAAATTTTTTGCGAAGGCCCAAAACGGATGCCCAGTAGTGGTATGTTGAGTTGGGATCGTTGACCTCTGCTTCGGCGTTGATGCGCACATAGTCTGGATTGACTGACATCCAGGGCTTCGCCTTGGGCCCGGTGAAGCCTCCATTCGGGGCTGAACTCCATTGAACTGGCGTGCGCGCGTTGTCTCGTGACTTTTTCTGATACTCCTGTTTAGCGATCTGCTGCGCTTTGGTGTCGAAATGCTTGGTTTTTAGCAGTCTGCTAGCGTCAGTCATATTTTTGAATAGGTATGGGGAGCACATACTCATGCCAATGGTTGAGGCAGTCAATATCCTTGTACTCCTCGATTCCCCATTCCACTGGCACGTTCCTCATGCCTAGTTCCTGGCCCTGGTAGATGAATGGCGTGCCAGCCTGTAGAGTTAGGATGGTAGCCAGGAGCTTGGAGGCTACCAGGCGGTGCTCCTCCTTTGCCTGGGTGTATCGATCAATCGACCGCGGCTGATCATGGTTTTCCCAATACAGAGCATTCCACCCATCGTTCTCATACATGAATTTCTCCCATCTCTCAAAAAACGCCTTCAAATCAGTAAGCTTCCAGCTTCCGGGCACGAACTTGTCGAATTCCCCGTGGTCAATATCCACATGCTCAAAGTTGAAGATCATGTTGATCTCGTTGCGATCGAACCGAACAGCCTTCAGAACCTCCTCCGTGTCTTTGACGAAAGGCATCTCGCCAACACTAAAAGCGTCATATTCTTTGAGAATCTGACCCAGACTTTGTAGATACTCATGTAGGCGAGGCCCGTTGGCGTAGTATTTGTCGGCCCATTGCCAGATACTCCGGGAATCTTTGACATCGGCATCAGGGAAGCTCTGGTCTTTGCTGATAAAGTTGATCACGTCCATCCGGAATCCGTCCGCTCCTTTGTCCAGCCAAAACCGCATAATGTCGTGGACTGCCTCGCGCACAGGGGGGTGCTCCCAGTTGAGATCAGGCTGTTCCTTGGCATACAGATGAAGGTAGTATTCATCTGTAAGCTCATCGTACTGCCAGGCGCTTCCTACTTCTGTCAGTATTTCATTGAACTCTTCAGCCAATCGAGCATACCTTGAAAATGAGAGATCCAGTTATTTGGCGGATGACGCCTTCCCTGCTCATCGTACCTTGGCGGCTTCCATATGTACCAGTTGCGATACGGGTTATCCTTTGAACTGCGGGATTTCTTGAACCATTCGTGCTGGTCACTCGTATGGTTAACTACCAGGTCCATCAAGAGTTTCATTCCTCGCTTGTGGCATCCTTCTATCAGCTTCTCCACATCCGCGACCGTACCGTACTCGTCTGCGATGCTATAGTAATCCGAAATATCATAGCCCATATCCACTTGAGGGGATTTGTAGGACGGACACAGCCAGACAATATCTACTCCCAGGTTCTTGATGTAGTCGAGCTTGGAAATGATGCCGGGGATATCGCCAATGCCGTCATTGTTGGAATCTTTGAAAGAAGCTGGGTAGATCTGATAGACGGAGCACTCCTTCCACCAAGCACGGTGGACCTTGCTGCTGGGTTTGACCATCTCGCAGCACACAGTGGTCTTGGTTCCGTGGATGTCGAGAACTCGTGGTCCTTTTACGATTACTTTGTTTCTCGAATGGAGGGATTGCTCAGTCTAATAAAGCATTGGCGTTCACCGCGGGGCAGCCAGCGATCACTCATGCGGAGAAATTCTCGGTGGGTTTCTGCTGCACCAACCAGTCTTTATGTGGATTCCAACGAGGTAAATTATAGGAGGGCTACATAGGGAAATTATGGGTCGTACACGCTGATCGAATGATGATGCGACACGGAGACATGATCCGGTGTCACCCCGTACAATCATCTCATTGTTAGCTTCGACAATGGATTAAGAATGAGGTCCCTGGATACTTCACATACTTACGCAGAGCCTGAGACTGAAATTCTGCCAAGCGATAAGTGAATTTTTGAGATCTTTCCCATCTCATCTATAGGTATCCGCGATCGTTTCCATGACCGAATTCGTCCGTTGTATAAGCTTGCGGACCCCAATATCTCACCGGCAACTATTCTTGTCCTGTTGGTCGATGTTGGAAAAATGTGTTGTAGAGGTGTTCTAATGCAAGTCTGACGACTTGGATCAACATCAGTATTCATTTGTGCCACGTTATGCCGTTCAACGTTCGAGGAAAGTCCGAAAGAAGCCGCCCTACAGTGCATGAATCAGCAACAGCGTTGGCACTATTTCTCAGAAGGAGTAATGCACCGGGTGAGGCAATTGTAGCGGATATGAAGCGCTTTAGGCAGATACGAGAAAAATACCTATGCATACAAGGCCAATTCATGGCCACGCGATCTCCTGGAACAGGTCAGGTACGGGATACACCCGCCAGTGACACAAGAACAACCCTAGGCAATGTTTGCGTTTACTATCATGATGGTCATGCTTAACCAATGTCGGCCTGGTGTGTGTAGAGCAACCATTATCTGTGTTTAGCGTTCACCTTGGTCCACGCAGTTGAAAAGATTGCAACGAAATTCTGGATCCTGTGATGGAAAGTCACCTCATGTAGTCAAAGCTGAAGCTCCGGGTTCCCATCTTCTGATCCGATATTATGGGATAGTGGTAAACAAACAAGTACAGGAAATGTAAGAGCACCTGATATATGTGGGAAAAGGGGTGGAAGCTGAAGCTTGGGCTCCAAATGCTTCACTGATTCACGTCTGCTCCTTATTTGTCAGGTCAGAGCGCTGTGTCAAACGGGAGTCTTCCTGTTCTACACGCTTGCGAAACAGGTCAGAGCATCTTGTCTAGGTATATTGCTTCTCCATTAATCAAATGCTTGCCTGTCTCTATTATAAGCCTTCTTGCGAGATACCAGCCCAACTACGACTATTGCCTCAATTCTACATATATGCTTCTACTACTGTAAGTGTTTGCCTAATATCTGCAATATGCCTAACAAGGTTACTGCTGCAGGTACTTGTACTGACACCGTTCTCGGTCATCAGCCGATTTGACTCCTAAGCCATCCTTCGCCGACGCTGGCTCCTTCCCAACTTCCAATTTCGCGTAGCAGCAGACTTGACTTGTACAAGCACACTGTGCATGGGAAGTAAACATACTGGTTGGGTAGGGAGTTGGTTTTGCGCCTGATTGGGTCAGGAAGCCAACATTGACTCCGTATGATTCAACATTGACAGTTTGATCCATGTTAGATTCTAATAGGTACATACGGTCACTCATACCCATAATCAACCCATCCACAAGTCGCTTGATACTCACACCACGTAAGGACGGTGTGTGAATGGTTGAGGCATGATTTGATTCGAGCTCGTAGTCTGCTTGTTGGAGGTCTTCAGTCTAGTGGTTTTTAGACATTTTCATCAGTATACTGTAGGTTAATTTCAGTATGTATTAGCTTCAAGCTCTTATTGTAATGTAGAAGGTCTCTAAGAACTCCGCACATGAAGCAGAATATATATATATATATATATATGTATGTATAATAGACTAACCGAAATCGACTTGGACTATGCGTCGGGGCTTATGCTTCCTTCGACCTAGATGCGGACGTTCTGCGTCAAATATATTGCTACTCATCGCTTTCACATGATTCTATATTTTGCGTAATATGACCCTAAGATGCTAGTGCCTAGCCCATGGCCCCATAAGGTCTCTCACTGACATGAGCATTGACCTTGGCAGGGAAGCTCAGATCACTACAAGAACCCCTCTAGTCCTATTTCAAGATATTTCCGTCCTATAATTGTTAATTGACTGAAAGACCCATTCCTACAGAGCACATAAACTTATGATGTATCCCTCTCGCATATTGACAAGAGCATCGCTTGCTGGCTGGTCCTATGCCCTACTTCTTTTGGCGTTATCGAGGCACACTGACGCGACATCGAATTCTGAGAGGTGTGATCAGCAAGCGACTACTGGCATATGATGTAATGCACGAAACTAACATAAACCCAGACAAACCCCTTCTGAAGAATGTACTCGCCCCCCTCCCAACAGTTGCGACTTCTACGCGCAATGCCTCGAGACTCGATACCACTGTGGACCTTCAGGCTATCCGATTGGATTCGGCCAGAAATTCTGTGAAAAGTCTCTCGTCTGGAGACCGAAGATGAGCGTATCCGGTCAGGAATGGATCACCAAGACGATGCTCTGCCTACAGGAAGGACTAGTCCCCTTCACCAGTGGTTCAGAGTCGCAGAGCTGCAGTGAGCTAAAGCAGTATGCCCTCGGCACACATGCAGGATGCTACGTGAAAAGTGGTGTCTGCACTCTGCCGATTGAGGATTGGGGGAAGATCTTGGAAATTGTCGCTCCGGCTTTGATCTCTGAACCAGAGAACTTCAAGTCGGCGTTTGAGACTGCCGGAGACTGCGTGTTGCTGTATATCTGGTTATTGGCCAGAGCTTCTCGCAGCTCTGTGTCTTCTCTAGATTGAAATGGACTTCTACTGTCTGCTCTTGGTGCGCGGATTCAAGATTGGGAGGGACGGGATTGGGAGGGACGGGTCGGGCCGTTTGCTTAGAAGGTTACACAAGCAGTAGACCTGACTTATATTTGATGTGTACAATAATGAGACGATTCTCCGCGAAGCTGGCCCATAACAGCAGTACATACTATACCGACGGACCTTTAACAATGGATCTCATATATGTTTGATGTGCCCGATGCTTCTTGCCTGCAGTTCAACGATGCAATCTGAATATTGGAATGTTTCTACTAGAGGACCAGAGGTTCTTGCGTCAGAAAAACTACGCCTCAAACACTGCGGATGCTAACACGGTATGAGAAGTAAAGTGTAGGTATTCCTCTCCAATGTTTGCCCTGAGATGGTCTGCAACTCTGTGCCTCGATGAAAGAACGACGTTGCCCAACCCTTCTCCGAGGTATAGTCAATACGGCAGACCCCTCCATGCCAGTTATCACACCATCCAGCACTCGATTCAGCGCAATCGTCCTTTTCTCTCATAGACGGAATCGCCCCAAGCTCCAGAGACTCTACCGCTGTCCGGTCCATGCATGCTCGTTAACGTCCCCTGTATAAGTAAAACCGCAGCATGTGAAAATATGGGCCATGTATTTTGCTTGCAGAGCACACGGATATTCACTGCTTGTATGATTAAGTAGATCGAGAACGATTTGGAGTGCTCAAGCTACGCAGATCAAATATCCCATCATTAGCCTCTCACTCTTCGTCAACACTGGGACTTTGAAGACCTGGTCACTTACCCGATGCACCCTTCCTGCTTCAAGGCCGTTGTGACTGGTAGGAAGTGATTGTAGCAAAGGCTGTTACCGTCAGATACCAGCAGGCTTTCCATGCCTGATTCGGGGAGGAACTATTGGTGTCTATTGCTCTTCGACATGCTCTGCTCTGCGTTGACCAGATACTTAATAGAGCACGGAGCACGGGTCTTGTCGCCTGGAACCGAAGCATCAGCGGATGAGAAAGCACATCAAAGGGAAGCAGATCCGTAGCTGAAATTACTCTTGTACTCTCACGGAGATCAACCATAACTGCCTAAATAATAATGTTTCTTGTGCGCGTGTATCCAATGGTCCTGTTCGGTTGCCTCTCTTCAGTTAGTATTCATATTATGGCCAGAATATAATGTGCAAGGCTTTGCAGCTGAGACTTACCTTACATAGGGATGTAAAGATACCGATTAGATCAGTAATTAGATCGACGACAATCAGCATTCTAGAGCGAAGAAGCGGAAGATGAAGCAGGCTGATCCTCGAGCATACCATGAAAGCCACGCATAATGCATGGGTGTTGATGGAGGCCAAAGAAGATATTAGAATGAAGGTATAGACTTGGGATTTGAAGCCTTTAATGCCTGAATTCTCTTGTGGAACGCTGTAGTCTCACCCTGCAGCCTCCATATCAAAATTTCAAAGATAATAGTGTAGCATAATAGCATTATGTTATTGCTTGACTTGGAAAGGATTATATGTCTAGCCAAAGCGTTATATGAGGCTGCTCCCTATATACATGCTCTTATACAGGCCAAATGCACAGCTCATAATGAAGCATAACATACCTAAACTTTGATCTTTTCCACTTTCAGGTCCTGTGCTGTCTCTGCTATAGCCATCTTCCGCTAACAACAGTATCATTCACAATCGAGATTCACTTCTACATGGATATAACCTTCCCGAACCGCCTGATGTCTCGAACCTGTTTCTTGAAATGGGTCGGCTGGGAGGTCTCGGTCAAATTAACGGAGTATTCCGTGAGATTATTCACGGCACACCCCATATAGAAGGCTCTCGCACTGAGAAGAACAGGTAAGAGACGCCATTGTCCCTTCCAGGAAGCATATCATTCACGTACAATGCTTCTCTAGGGATAACGCCACCGTCATCGACCTTTCCATAAGTGACGATGGCAGAAATCTCTGCTTTGGATATTCACGACTCCAAAAAATTAAGCGAGATAGCTGTTATAGTGCACTCTTTAGCGACAAGATCTCAGGTATAAATTCTGCCTTCTTCTCCTGCTTCTGCTTCTCGTTCTCTTTTCCTCCTCGCCCCTCTTCGCATCGATCTTCTTCTCTTCCTTCTTGAAAGCTTCTGATTCTCATCGATCAACAACATCTTCGCTCATACAACCCTTCTTGTGACGTTCTGTCAAGCTTCAGTCACAATGAAGTTCTCCACTCTCGCTCTCAGCGTGTTTGCTGGTATGGCAGCTTCTGCTGCTATACCTGCTTCTGTCGTTGATGGCATGAACCTCTCTGACAACGGTCTTGGTACGTTCTTACCTCTTGTGTTTTGTCTTAGCCCACCTCACTCTCTTTCCTCTTCTTTCCAACGTTCCAAGCAACCGCCTCATCCTACTAACACGTTTGTTCGTTCCACCTCAACAGGCCTTGTCAAACCTGCTGATCCTGTTTGCCACAAAAATTCCGACTGCGGTCCCGGCGTTGGCTACTGCTACAAGGGCATCTGCCTGGCTGAGCCTCCCAAGGTCGAACGTGCCGATCCCATCTGCCACAAGAACTCCGACTGCGGTCCTGGTGTGGGCTACTGCTACAAGGGAATCTGCGTGGCCGACCCTCCCAAGCTCACTCGAGATGATGCTTCTATCGTTCCTTGCGGTGCTAACAAAGATTGCTTCAATGGTCTTTGCATTGCTGGTATTTGCCATTGGGGCATTGGAGAGGGTCCCGCCTCAAACACTGCGGACAAGAATCTTGCCCCCCTTGTTCAGACTTCTGAACCTGCGGATCCCGCTTGCCACAAGAACTCTGACTGCGGCCCTGGCGTTGGTTATTGCTATCATGGCATTTGTCTTGCGGAACCTCCCAAGCTTATCTCTCGTGACGAATCTGCCGACCCCGTCTGCCACAAGAACTCCGACTGCGGTCCAGGTGTTGGTTACTGTTACCATGGCATCTGTGTCGCTGACCCTCCCAAGGATGCTCGTGAAGTGTCGGCCGACCCTGTCTGCCACAAGAATTCCGACTGTGGTCCTGGCGTTGGCTACTGTTACCATGGCATCTGTGTCGCTGACCCTCCCATGCTTGCCCGTGATGAACAGACTGATCCCGTCTGCCACAAGAACTCCGACTGTGGTCCCGGTGTGGGTTACTGCTATCATGGCATCTGTGTCGCTGATCCTCCCGTTGTTTCTCGCGGCGAAGAAGCCGATCCTGTGTGCCACAAGAACTCCGATTGCGGTCCAGGTGTTGGCTACTGCTACCATGGCATTTGCCTTGCTGAGCCTCCCAAGTGAGGAGTTCTGTAAGCTCGCTGAAAACAAGTGGTTGTTGCTGGTAAGCTTTCTTCTCTTCTCTGAAACGACGACTTCTTGCTAATGTGGTTGTGCAGATGCAATGAACTTACCTTGTCTGTCCTTTCGACATCGACACAGTGCTTCTCTCCCGGTTTTTCACTCATAGTAACGTCGCTCGGGGGATGACTGGATCGTCTTTGGTGGCTTGATGTTCTCTGGGTGGTTGAATTTGGGGGATGAAGATCGATCATTTACTGGCGTTACACTTTGTCACAGTCTACTTCGGCCTTCTGAAAGTAGATTAATGAATTTATGACCTGATCTTCCATCTCTTGCTTCATTGTGCTCTGAGTAGATTGTAGTATGACCTTATACTTGGTCAAGTCTATCTCTGTCTGGGGTTTTCCAACAGGATCATGAGACCAACATCAGCACGAGTTGCTTGTTTTGGTGTTTGCTTTTATCCCACGCGTTCACGCATACCCTATGTAAGGACTTATAGAAAGTTAGCTCTTTCCTACGGACTCGTTCTCCAGTTCTTTCGCAGACGAGAGACTGCAAGTTTGCCTCGACAGTTGATCGATTTCGAGCTATCAGCCAACATTGCATCAACCAACTCATCCTTTTCGAGCATATGCCTACAAAAGGAAAAGCCACTGTACCGTTTCTGGTCTTTCAAGGAGCAACAAACTTGTTGCCTTATGCAAGTTACGACCGCTATCTCACTAATTGTTCTACCCGATCCCTAGTCTTCGATGCATGAGCGCAGAACTGATCTTACAATCGCGTTTCTAGTTCCCCCTTTTGAACTTGCGCCATTGCTGCCATACGCTTTCACCCTAGTGTCTACCTCATATATTTTCTCGGAACCCTGGGCTATGGGACGACTGGAAACATAGAACCGTGCTTGCGCTGTATCGCCAAAGGTACGGATGGGATACACACCTGGACATGGTTGCTCTTGTGTCTGTCTGACTCTGTCGTCTCGTGACGTGGATTATGCTCCCCAGACATGGGTAGATGGCATGGTTCTTGAACGTGCAAATGGAAGCAACAGAGTGGACAAGGGTTTTCTCGACCATGTGGAACGTATTGTGCATTTCACTTGCTGGCCATGGCGAGTTCGGTAAATAGTCCGAGTTGGAGGTTCTCCTAGTGTTGATGTATTCTAATGGAAGTCACGACTGGGATGTTCTCGAGCGTCGATTGGGCAATAATTAAAACCACCTCATGCGAGAAACCGAAACACGACATGAGGGCCTCAAGCTGAGACAGGAGCGGGCATCTGAGGGACAGCAACAACCTTCGCTCGGTGATCAGGTCTTTATGGGAGAACAACCAGCAAGGGAATAGGGCTGCTAGTTGAACAACGAGGAGGTAATCAACGTCTATAACCAATTATACTATTGAAGTGATTACTATATAAGAAAATTAATGATTGGTAATATACATAACCTCCACGTCTATACAGCTCACTAGAAACCAATAGAGCAAAGCGGGCCGTAATCCAACCCGTCCAAGTTCTTTTGGTAATATGTCATGCTGCCCACACACTTGGGGCAGTAGAACACTCCCTCAGGATCATACTTCTTCTTGATCAACGCGAGGCGGATGTAGTTGATGCCGAAAAAGTCCGTGGCCCAAAGAGGGTCATTGCGGTCAGCCTGTCATAGTCAGTAGGAATCCTATAGCGCAAGAGGGAGCTAACCCACCTCATTCATGTAACTGCCCAGGAACGGCGTGAGTAGTCTCATGGCACCGCCCTTGACGTATGTAATGTCGTCCTTGATAGCCTGAGCCGTGGCCGCATCCGCGCCCTCGGGCCATCCTCGCGCGACCACGTTGACAACGTAAGTTGAGCGCCAGGCGGGGTTGACGCCAGAGTAGGGATCAGAGCCGTCCGTGAGCACCTTTCCGCCGCCGACCATCTCCAAACTGTTGATGGTGTACTCCTGGGGCTTGCCGGCGATGGCGCCGATCATGGAGCGGAGGATGGTGGGATCCACAGTCAGAGCACCCTTGTCAAACATGCGAGAGGTCAGGGCGGAGTTGGCCGAACCGACGGACTGGTGCGTGCCCGACATGGCGGTGTAATAGGCAGGATAGCTGGGGAACTGGTAGTAGTTGACGGTGATGAAGAGGGAGGTGCCGTTGTATTTCTGCAGCTTGGACAGCAAGGGCGCGAAAGCGGCCTGGGAGGCGCTTAGCGACTTGCCCATGGTTGCAATGGCGTGAACGTAGCCAATGGTCTGGTTGCCAAAGAGGGCCATGGGTCCGTTGATAGACCAGGTGCCGTAGCCAGAGTAGCCGGCGTCAGACAGAGCAGGATATTGACCATAGATATCGGTGATAGCATCCAGGAGAGGGTCAGTGTTGCTGGTCAGCGGAGTGATGGTGAGAGACTGTGCGACGACAGGCAGGGTGGGATACGCCTTCAAGGTCATGGAGATGACCACGCCGTAGGTGCCTCCTCCCCCGCCACGGATAGCAAAGTACAGATCAGAATTCTGGCAAGCGTTTGCGGTGACGATGCTGCCATCGGCCAGAACAACTTGCGCTTCGAGGATCTGGTCGGAACCAAGACCGTAATCGCGACTAGCGGGTGAATGACCGCCACCTTGGGTGTAACCACCGATGACACCGACGGTCTATAGGGTTAGTCTATGCACTGCCCAAATGAAAGCCGGAAGGACTTACGGGGTCGCCGCCACCGACGATGGTCAAGTTGCGCTTGAAGACTTCGGCATACACGTCTTGCCAGACGTAACCTCCAGCGACGGTAAAGGCAGCACCGGTCCATTTACTCTTGACACACCCATCCGATGCTTTATAGCTCTCCTGGTATGTGATACCCTTCTGAATGTACTTGATCCAGATCTGGAGAGCGCCATATCCCTCCGACCTTGTTCTGTCAGTCTTTTTCGTAGAAGCGCGGCGGGAACAGATACATACTTTCCCAGAATGTCATGTCCTGTGTTCCTCACAACCAAACGCACATTATTCTTTTTCGCGAAGGCAATGCCAGTTGCCAGCTCCTCTGGTTCTGTCGCATTGATTGTGTACACTGGGGCTTGGCCAAGGCTGCAATTTCCGGGGGTTTTGCCGGAGCTCAGATCGACAGGAGGACACGAGTCATCAGTCGGGTAAACGTAACCGACTGGAGAGAGAGACTGAAAGGTGGAATTGTACCATTGCGAGTACACGTAGGCACACTGTTCCTTATTCTGGTAAGGACCGGGGTAGCAGGAGATGGCGAGTGGCGCATCGAGAATGAGTTTGCCGGAGACGGAAGAGTTCAAGGCATTCCAGGTATCGATGGAGGGCCAGCAGGAATCACCTGGTGCCTTTGAGATGTCAGCTTTTGCTTTGGTTCTCTACTGAGCGGAATACTTGCGCATTTGCACGAGGGTCCGAAGGTAGCGTAACTGAGCCCGGACAGGGCCAGTAATGAAAGGAGCGTGGAGCCCATTGGGACTAGGAGTGGGCTGGATTAAAAGTACGAACAAAAAAGAAAAGAAGAGAAGCAACGGCAAGGAACGAATGACAGACGTTGGAAGCAAGGGGTTATCAGCGCCACGAGAGGGACGTTGGGTGCCGCATTTAAGTATCAGGAACCAGGTGGTGCACTTGCATAACATTCATGTATGGATGCAGTTATGCAGGTACCAAGACAACTATGATCTTCGAGTCTAGACAAGACCGTTATTAATTGGCGAGCTCGTCGACTCCATCCTGGCGTCGAACTACCCGAATTAGTACGCAGGTCGGTGACATCGGCTAGGTGCTTAGCTTCATTCCTTGTGAACGTGCCTGGGGAATGGAGTAGACCTGGCGATGGCAGTGCTGGATGACCTTTGGACGGTTGCTTATCAAGTAATCATCATAAATTTGGGCGATTGAAACCATTACTCATGTGGTCTAGGTTCGAGTTGGCTGGTGCTACAAACACGAGAGAGACATTCCGTCCCGACGTTCCTGAATGCGCAAAAAAGATGATATCTACCTATGGTGGATTGGGTACCTGGCAAGTATGTTCAATTGTCCAGAATCTCCAGGATCGGATTCGGACAATGGGGCAGTGGGCCCTGATAGAGGTGGATGCGATTTAAGCGAGGAAGCGTTGGAGACACTAGCATCAGACTAGACGGAGCTAAACGGTGCCTTCATTAGGAAGCAACCTCTGAATGGTCCCTTGAAGTCTTTGGACGGAGATGACCCTGAGACACCAACATGAGGAGTGTCAATGCCGTCGGTCCCTCGGAGCACCGCGCGGTTCTTGTGATTTAGCGTCTCCGGTGCATTTCCCTGCTGGGAATCGCTTCATTTCCTTTGCTTCGCTTAAATTTAGTCCTCGTAAGCTTTTATTGATCTGGTCGATTAGTCTCCCGACCTTTAATGACAAGATTCTATCAGACTTCTATTTTGTGATGATCTGTTGATCGTTCTGGTTATCAAGATTATGGTATGTGGCGATCTGTATATTAGACAAATCCAGCGATATAAATCTCGTCAAGTCATCAACAGCAACACCGTTGAATTGGTTGCAGCAAAGACGGCTTGCTTAGCCTCGCATAATCCTTGCTAGACCAATGCATCCATGTCTGTCACTACCTATTATTGACGGAAATCCAGCCATGAGGACTCATCTACCAGGATGTTGAAACCGCTCCTTGTCCAGTCTTATTTAGTGCGCTCTTCAGTCTATACCCCTTCCGATAGTTATCCAGTATCCGGCCCAAAGAAGAGATTTCGCCCCCATTTACGTACGATTTTGGCATTCAAGTAATTCACATGCCATAGAGAGTAGTCTACTCAGCGAGATTCCGGGTCATGAAGTCTGGAACGGGGCTTTCCCCTTGTTTCGACTCCTGTTGGACCGATGCTGCCGTCAGTAAGCACCTTACGAAGTCAACCCTTGACTCTTCTAACAGGACTCTCTTCCCTGTAGCCATGCGGAATGACAGAAGCAATGCAGGCTTCCCCGGCTATAATATATTGTCAATCTATTCCCTCCCTGTGGAGTGCCTCTAGTTCTTAGACGCATTCCCCCCTCCGACACCTCATGGCCAATATAGCTCCTCAGGGCATCGCAACTCATCTCTCTGTCAATGGACTCATTGGAGTAACCTGGACCGGTGCCGGGTTGGGCATCATCTTCGCGTCCATTCGCTTCGCTATCCGCATCAAACGCATGAAGCGTCTCCTGGTCGACGATTACTTTGTCCTCCTGGCCCTCGTCTTCCTGGTCACCAATGCAATACTCCAGACTCTGCAAGCCCCCCATCTTTATTACATGGTGTTGGACGTCACCGGGCCTGACATCGTCTATCATGGTCTCAAGTACACGCATTATGAGTTCTTCATCATCGGCATTTTCTGGTCGGTGCTGTGGAGCATCAAGGGCTCATTCCTGGCGCTGTTTTGGCTCATTTCGGATGGCTTGCCGCATTATCGCCGTGTATGGTGGGGAGTCACGACGTTCGCGGTATTGGCGTATATTGGATGCTGGCTGGCGTCAGTCTTGAACTGTCATCCTCCGTCGGATTATTTTAGATTCGGTATTGTGGTCGTTGAGCTTTGGCGTACGTTAGCTGACCGGCCCAGGAAAATGCACCAAACCGATTGACATCCGAGGATCCGTCATTTCCATTTGCTACAGTACGGCAGTCGACATTCTTACCGACCTGATGAGTATGATGTCACCACAAGAGGTGCTGCGAGAAGTGTTAACGAGATGACAGTTATGTACCTCCCCCTGCGCATCCTGTGGAAGACCAAGATGAACCTCCACCAGAAACTGGGCCTAGCAACTGTCTTCTGTCTCGGATTCATCATCATCGCCGCAGCCATTATCCGCGCTGTGGCAATCACCGGCAAAGCATACTCCGATCAAGCCGCCCTGGCCGTCTGGGGCATCGCTGAGTCCTCGATCTGTATGTACTATATGCAGCATCTACTGTGCAGCCAACGCTAACCTGCAAAGCCATGATTGTCGGCTGCCTACCTCCCTTTAAGACCTTTATTACGAGCCATTCCAGCAGCGCCAACTACAACTACAATTACAACTATAACTCCTCCGAGCGCGCGGCAAACCACTACAACCGCAGCGCCTCCTCTGCCCGTATCAAGAGACGCTCCGCCACCACCACCAGCTGGAGTGGACTGCCTATTCCACTGCAAGATAGGAACCTGAACGCATACCAGAATCTAGAGTATGAAATTCAAGGGAAACATGACGTACATATTGCAGGGGGCGTGAATGTGCGTGCTGTCCGGCCACCAGAGATCTCCCGCTTGAGTCTCTCGGAGGATGATTCTGGGCATGGTGAAATCAGGATGGTGAAAGAATTTGTGAGTTATTCCTTTCTTCTCCTTGAAATATGTGATTGCGAAGCTGACTATCATATAGAGCGTTGTAACTTCAAAATAAACCCGTTTCATTAATATGCTTTGTCTATACTCATAGAATAGAACGTTCTGCAACCCGATATTTCCCTCCTTTTCCAGCTACTTTGCTCTATCTTTGGACTAACATCTTCTTCCTACATTATTTCCTGAGAATAATCAAACACTGATGTTCTTTCTCTTTCCATTCACATGCTTTGCGACTAAGACTATATGTCAGTCTGGTTTCGCGTACGATTACACATGGCATCTTCAGTTACTGACCAAAAAGGAGCCCTTGATAGTGTAAAGAAGCATGTCCTTCTGAGCCAGCCAAACGTAAGGTCGAAGTTCTGCTTGACAGAGTCATTGCCCAATGACCGTAGGGCTAGCGAACAAACTACTCCTGCTCTCATGTAGAATTGAGGGTCGGTGAGCCATGGCGTTGAAGGTGGAGTAGAAAGTTGCCTGGCCCTTTATCTTAGCTGGAAGTAGCTGGAAGACTGAGGTATGTCTCTCATAGAATCTTACTGAGAAGATTAGGTCGATCCAAATTTCTGCCATCAATAGGTTGCCCTTATGATGTAAAGAGCTGCATATCAAATTCTCATAGTTCTTACTGTATTTGATATTGAGTATTGCACCCTGGAAGCACGGCTTAGTATTCGTATCATATCAGATCTTGCATGGGATTCGGGGATTGGTAATATTATTGAATATGAGTGCATTTCGGTCACTGAAAGCTACATCGATTACAGGCTTAAGTAGATAAGATGCACTAGTTCAAAGACATAGTCACTGGCTCTCATTGGGCTATTCAGCTGTATTCTAATGGAGCATCATTGGCGCAACTAGTCCGACGCAGTCAGGCAAGGACAATCGCTCTTTACAGCTGACCGCAGTCGGCGATGGTAACCTTCTTCTTGGGAGTACCGGACGAGGTACCATAGCTTTCAATCTTCTTGACAAGGTCCATGCCCTCCGCGACCTCGCCGAAGACGACGTGAGCGCCGTTAAGCCAGTCCGTAACGACGGTGGTGATGAAGAACTGGGAGCCGTTGCTGTTGTGCTACATGTTTAGTATTTGCTGAACTTGAGCAAGAGATACCAGATAATGACGTACGTGTTCCTGCCAGCGTTGGCCATGGAGAGCAGACCGGGCTTGTCGTGCTTCAGCTGGAAGTTCTCATCCGCGAACTTCTCGCCGTAGATGGACTTGCCACCAGTGCCCTACAGTAGAGATCAGTATATTTCGGGTGGGCGTCTCTTTCCGCACAAGCCCCAGAGTAGGGTTGATGGGTAAACTCACGTTGCCCTTGGTGAAGTCACCACCCTGGAGCATGAACTGGGGGATGATACGGTGGAAGCTGGAACCCTTGTAGCCGAATCCCTTCTCACCAGTGCAGAGAGCACGGAAGTTCTCAGCGGTCTTGGGGACGACGTTGTCGAACAGGTTGAAGGTGATGCGGCCAGCCGGCTCTGGAGGGTAATCATCATCAGAACATGTTCCTCAGCTGGACGATAAGACCATTGGGAAACTTACCACCGTCAATGGTGATATCGAAGAAAGTCTTGATAGCCATGGTTGCTGATTTTATCGATCTTGAGGGGGAACGAAAGTATGGTATGTGATGATGAGGAGAGAGGGGAAGAGGAAAATTGTGAAGGAGGGGCAGTTTTGAATCTCGACCGCAAGAAGCTAGCTAGCATCGACGGAGCTGCGCTCAAGCCACAATTACCCCTCCCTATGTTCTGTTCTCTCCCCGCCAATCGTGCCACGTCATAGGTCTCCGCATTCAACGCATGCCATGATCTTTGCCATGCGTCTGTATATCTACGTAGGCCATGGAATATCCATCAGGGAAATGGTCTAAGAAAGCAGATTTCCCCCTAAATTTGAATCAATTTATTGCTGGATCCCTCTTTACCTCGACAGAACGGCTGACTCGCCCAGTTGGCGGGGAATTGGAGCTCTCCTTCACGTGATCTCGCCTAACATACCATAGGCGGAAATCAGCTTCAGAGCTCTGGCAAGCTCGCAGAAGCTTTGTTGTCTTCCGTCTCCGTCCGCATCCGCCTCCCCTTTCACTCAAAGACAACTTATGTAGTGTTTCCTCTCAACCACTGGTCGTTTAGGTGGTTCATTGTTGAGCACAATGCCTGGATGAGAACGGCTACCTCATCATTCCTTGGCAGAAGAAATTACTTACCCCAGCCTTGAATCTATAGTTCTAGGATGTTTGTATGGCCGATATCCTCCGTATGCCCTACGTAATCAGTTAGCCTCCGATTGTAACCATCAAAGACTTTTACGTACGGCAGCTCTGGCGCGGAAAAAAAGCAACATGTTGGCCCGCATGACCATATGTCAGGTACTCAGGTACCCGATCGGACAACCACACAAGCTCAAGCCGTCAAGCCACTGTTATATTAAGCCAACGTTGGAAGCGATTGCAGACAGGTCGCCATTGGCCATATTCGTATGTCAAAATTTCTTCTTGTCAGTCAGAGTACGGTGCAGTGACTGATGGAGTATCATCCACTCGCATTCTTTGGGGGCATAAAAGCAGCATTCATCGTATCTGTGGGAGCGTTCCATGGCTCTAGTGGAAACAGAGACATGGTCTATAAAAGTCAATCCTTAACACTGTACAAGGGAGAGAGATAAAACTATGTACATCTCTTGAAAATAGTGATTCATTTATCATGTCCGGCCATGGATACCTGCATAATCTGTTGCTCCATACCCTCAACATGTTCAACGACAACGCCACCGTCCTCGAGCCTCTTCCTGCCCAGGTTTTGACCGATAAACGTCTCCGGTTCCTTGATTCCCACGTAGACCACTTGAACGGCGCCCTTGAGACTCAGTATTCTGTCCACGCATGTCCTGTTTCCGCTTAGGCGCTCGTTGCATGGCTCCATCGTCGTATACAGCACCGTATTTTTTGGTAACACCTCGCCCAATCGGTCTTCTGGGATATTATATCTTTCCGCCACTTTGATGAAACAGCATTGTTCTGCGTGCGTGTTGCCTGGATCTCCGGGTCGATTCCCAGGCAATCCCATCGAGTATCCCGTCGATAAGATCTCGTTCTTATCCACGTCCACAAGAACTGCTCCCACGCAGAACTTGGTTGGCGCTGGCGGGGACAATTGAGCTTTCTCTAAAGCATATTCCATATAAGCTTTATGATCGCCTGCCGCAATTTTCGGGTGGGCTTCGGTTGTCATTATGTTTTCTGTCGGATTGAAGACGTGGTCTGACTTATGTGGCCGTATGTCTAGGCAAACTGAAGCTTTGAGTTGAGCAAATGTGAGAAAACACATGGAAGACGAGTCTTCGTCATTGGAACGAAGTCAAGCAACAAATACCTAAGATTGTATCTACCTGAATAGTCCGGCCTTAGGCTTACAGACGGCCTTGCCAAAACAGGGCTAGATAGCGCCGACATGGCTTACAATTACTCTGTACAGCCACAGCCTCTCCCATCAACCTTACTAGCATTTCAAACACCTTTATCAAATTTGGCTCTTGTCAGAGGTTAGCGTCCCATGAAACCTTCAAAATGAATCCATAATACAGGCTTAGACTCATGGTCTAATTTCCATTTGAAGCCCTGAGATTTGACCGGAAAATTGAAGGTTTCGATCCAGGAGCTCAACATTACGTTCCAAAACCACTCCTCATCTCGACCTTGAGTGGTGGGCGCCAAACAATAGATATTCATTCGTCCACTCAATCTAGGGCGAGGCACACTAGGTTAAAAAGTGACCATCGGGTGGCCTTGCGCTGTTGGACTCCTGCCCTTGACTAATAATGCTACCTTGCCACTCCAATACCTGTTAGGAACTAACCGCGGCAGGGGAGCTATTGGATGTAATAATGCTTGTCCGCAGGTTCTCTGCGCTGCACGACGAGCCAGCGATGTCGCATCAATGGTTTAGAGAACTTTATTTTGATACCCCTCCCCGTCTTCTGGAACTGGGACTGAGCACATCTCTGAGCTGAAGTGGTTGGAGACAATGCCGCGAAAGGATGGTGAGTGAGATCTTTGTGGACCACGGATATTCAGTATGATATTTAGTGCTGTTGCTGACACAAACTGGCAGATTCGCTCCAGAGTTCACATCGTAAAGGGTGCGAGGTTTCTGCAACCGGTGTCTTCAGTTACAGCACTTTCCAGACGACCGATATCAATGTCGAGAACAAATTTGCCACAGAAGTGAGCGCCAAAGAGCTCAGAGGACCACTAGGTCTGATTCTTCTGTTTTCTCCAGAACAACCTCTAATCGATTTGATATTTGTTCATGGTCTCGGGGGCGGTTCCAGAAAGACGTGGAGCAAAACAGCTTCCGCTTCACATTACTGGCCAAAGGAATGGCTTCCTAGGGATCCCGCGTTCAAGAATGTCCGAGTGCACAGTTTCGGGTATGATTCTGACTGGCTCAAGGGCAAGGCTAATTGCCTKGATATCCATCACTTCGCTCGATCTTTGTTGGGTGAATTGAGTACTTCTCCCCATTTGCACAATGCAGCTACGCCAATCATCTTCGTTGGTCACAGCATGGGGGGCCTGGTCATCAAAAAGGCGTTTTTGTTGGCAAAGCAAGATGCGATAGATCGCTATCTGATCAAAAGAATTCATGCCATGTACTTTCTCGCGACACCTCACCGAGGCTCTGATTCTGCCAAGCTTTTAAGCAATCTCCTCAACATCGCCTACTCGTCGCGGGCCTATGTCTCCGACCTGAAGCGCGAATCTGACGCTATAAAATCAATTAATGACGAATTTAGTAGATATTCGGAAGATGTGGATCTGTGGTCATTCTACGAGACACAAAAGCTCAGCATAGGTCTCCTTCGTGTGCTGATTGTTGACCCCGACTCGGCTACACTCGGATATCCCAAAGAGAGACGAATACCGTTGAACGCTGATCATCGGTCCATATGTAAGTTCGAAGCGCCAACCGATCCAAATTATATACTCATTCGCAATGCACTCGCGGTCACAATCAACAGTGCCGCGGAATCAGGTATGATTCGGTCCTAGCTCTCGCAAGCAGGTCGCTAAATTCGCCGTAGCGCAGAAATCGAAGGAGAGGCTACTTCGTAGCGACATCAACGACCTGAGTGAATACCTCGACGTGTCTGACAAATTTGAGGACGACTTGATACTTGTTCAGGCTGTTCGCTTGCCTGGGACATGCGAATGGATAAAATCGAAGGAAAGCTACCTAGAGTGGCAAGACAACGACCTCAACGCTGCGCGTGTGCTTTGGCTCTACGGGAAACCTGCATCTGGCAAGTCCGTACTTTCAGGATACCTGGTTTCTTTGTTACGCACGGAGCATGACGCTTGTAGTTTCTTCTTTTTCAAACACGGGGACAGGTCCAAGTCACAGCTTAGTACTTGCCTTCGATCTCTTGCTTTTCAAATGGCTTGCGTAAACACAGAGATACGGCAACTACTGATTGAAATGCGTAAAAGGGGTGTAAAGCTCGACGGTGACGACGATCGTATCCTCTGGAGAAGATTATTTACCTCAGGGATCTTCAAAACAAACTTCCAGCGACACTATTGGGTCATTGATGCTCTCGACGAGTGTGCAGACCTAGTATCCTTCTTCGAAATTGTGCTTACCAGGCTTGATCGCTCGGTCCCGCTGAGGATTCTTGTCACAAGCCGACAAACGTCGGAAATCGAAAGGCGTCTTGCAATATTGGGACATGACCAAGTCCGAGCGCAGCTTATTTCGACGGCGGACACAAAAGAAGATATTGAATCGCTTGTTCGAGCGAGAGCTAATGCCCTCATCGTCGAATCCGAAGCTGATCGTGCTGCTCTTGCAGAAAGAATTTTAGGAAAGTCTGAAGGATCTTGGCTCTGGACTGTCTTGGTTCTCAATGAGTTATCCGATTCGCATTCGGAGGAGGAGATCCGCCAGGTACTCGCGGAAGTGCCCAAAGGCATGGAAGATCTTTATTTGAGAACACTGGACTTGATGTCGCAAGCTAGACGTGGGAAGAGGCTGGTTAAAGCTATCTTGACTTGGGCCACAAGTGTGACGCGACCACTAACTGTGACAGAACTTGAAGAAGCTTTGAAATTAGATGTTAACGATATATTCCCCAGATTGCGGGAAAGTATAAGTGCACTGTGCGGGCAGCTGGTGGCCATTGATAAGTTCGACAGAGTCCAGATGGTGCATGAAACTGCTAGGGAGTTTCTGTTGAACAACAGCTTGAATTCAGAGTTCGCGATTGATCAAGCCGATGCTCATACGCGTATCGCAAGAGCTTGTCTTGCATACCTTGCAGGGGAGGAGATGAGACCCCCCCGGACCAATAGGCGACCTATCTCAAGGACTCCAGCAAAAAAAAGAAGCGAGTTCTCGAGCTACGCTTCCTTAAAATTTTCTTATCACCTAATGAAGGCCAATCCACTAGCAGACGACCTTCTGAATTTACTTAACAAGTTCTTGGAGACCAACGTCTTTTCATGGATCGAGGCTGTCGCTAGGAATAGGAACCTCATGCCACTCATCCGCACTGCGAGGAACTTGAGAGTGTATTTGAAAGCCTGCTCCAGTCAGCGGCCGCCGCTTGCTACTGATTTACAAAGGGTGGAAGGTTGGATAACGGACTTAATCAGGATCTCGGCAAAGTTTTCTGATGCTCTCATCAGCCTACCGTTAGCGGTATACTCGCTGATACCCCCTTTCTGTCCCTTAGAAACGACAGTCCGCAAGACTGCGGGTTCCGGACAAAAGATCTCTGTTATTGGAATGTCAGACACTTCGTGGGATGATCGACTGTCATGCATTGCTTTCCATCAAGGCCAGACTAGCGCACTCTGCCACGGAAACGAGTTTTTCGCGGTGGGTTTGAGAACCGGTCAAATCTTTACGTACTACGTGACGACGTGTCAGGAATATAAGAAGTTTGATCATGGAGAGGCGGTCATGTTCCTGCAGTTCGGAACCAAGGCTAACTTACTCGCCTCATGTGGGTTCAAGAAGGTTTTGGTATGGGACATCCAGAACGGTCATATTCTTTATAATTTTGAAGTGCCAGGTAGGCCTATAGGTCTTACATTCGACGAATATTTCCTGATTATTCCAACGTACAAAAATTACTTGGCATCTTGGGATCTGAACAACAATGGCGCTAGGCAACCAGACAGGCCGTGGAATGACGCAGGCGACAAGTGCACGCGGTCAAGGCGGGTTCCAAGTGCGATCTCGATCTCCTTCGGACATAGAATGCTTGCAGTCGCATACAGTGGGCGGCCGATTGCTCTCTGGGACCTAGAAGAGGACGTTTATTATGGTTCTTGCGGCAAAAAGCTCGCTGACGGTGGAACGAGCACGCATCCGGTGACAGCCCTGGTATTCAATCCCAACCCAGCTATTGATCTACTTGTTGCATCATACCTTGATGGTGAGCTTGTTCTTCTCAATCCATTTGACGATCAAACCTTGGAAAGTCATCGCGCGAATTGCCACACGCTCGCTTGCAGTTCGGACGGACGCCTGCTTGCGGGAAGTGCTGGATTTGGAGCAATTCAAATATACGAATTCGATACTCTCACGTTGCTTTACCGAGTCCAAGCCTCGAGTCTCCACGTAAAACAGCTGTCTTTCAGCATTGACAGCCTGCACTGTGTCGATATTAGAGGATCACAATGCAATGTCTGGGAGCCGCCGGTGCTGCTTCGAGGCTCAGTCCGTGATGATACGAGCGAAAGCTCATCACAATCGTTTGTAGAAGCGATTGCCACGGACAGAAAGGTCAGGATCAGTGCTATAGCAGTGCACTATGACAGCGATGTTGTCCTATGCGGCCGTGACGATGGATCTGTCTCACTGTACGACGCGAGAACTGGTTCTAGGAAGCTTGGAATCTGCCGTCACAACTCATCAGTTCGCATCTTGAAATGGTGGACTCAACATGACTTAGCTATAAGCGTTGATGTATCAAATAAGATACTCGCCTGGCATGTGAGAAAACCAGCTCAAGGCGAATGGGTCGCCGAGAGAATGGCATTTCAGTTCCGACTAGAGTCCGGCAGTTCCATCGTTCAAGTTCTCACCTCGGAAGCAACTGGGAAGTTCATTCTATCAACACGTGGATCGGATCATCTTTGGCAAGTTGATGGTCACGAGGAGGATTCACGAATATATTCCGATTGGTCAGGCGTGCGAAAATGGGTTCAGCATCCGCGCTCAGCACACCACGCAATTTGCTTTGAAAGTACAGCTGCCCGTGTGTATACATGGGATAAGTGGTCCCAGGTTGTATCCGTGTCACTTGACATCAGTGTGCGAGAGCTGGAGTTTAAGAGCATCAACCAATTTGCGTTCCATAGTGCAAAGTGTGTTCTCATTGAGTTGTCCGAATCAGGCGGCCCAGCGAAGACTCAAAACCTATATCTTATGGACGCACAATCCTTCGAAGTCAACAATAAAGACAACGTCGAGGATGCCATCTCAGTATCACCAGCGCTAGACGACGCTCTAGCGCCATTATCAATAGTCAAAGGTCAAGGCGTGCCGGAAGGTGAGTCTCTGGTTTCACCAGTGGAGCCAAGGCTCGCCCTTCTGTCACAGAGGGTCGCACATGTTATTGGAATCTGCGACTCCAGTAGACTGGTCTTCCTCGACACCGGCTGCTGGGTATCTTCTGTGAGCCTGGAAAACCGAACACCTGATATAACATCGTACAGCAGACATTTCTTCATCCCGTACGACTGGGTCGCGGGGTCGAGGGACGTAATTTGCGCCGTGCTTCGGCGGGATATCCTCTTTGCACGCAATGACGATCTCGTGATTATCAGGGGTGGATTCGATTTTACGGCAGAGATTTACCTGCAGGAGTAAACCAATACCAGGTTTAGGCCAGAAGAGACGGGTATGCTTGCGGTAGCTAGTTTGCTGAAAATGTTAAGTTGCAGTACTCATCAAAGGCAAATGGGTCCATGCAACAGGCCTATTTGGTCTCTTATTCCACTTATCCTAGAAGTCTATGAGTCGATGAAGCGGCATTTATTTGATTGAAGCCCTATAGGTCGTGTTAAACTTAACAACATAGAGATGATGCATGGCCTGGGAAATGTTATAGTTCTAATCCTGCCCGATTGGGAAGTATAAGCGACAGTTAAGTTCAGAAGGCGGTCTAGGATTCTGCCAGATATCTCTATGAATCTCCGTCAGTCGACTGTCCTTCTCCAAGTCTTCAACACAGCTTTCTTGCCGTATCATCATGTCACATTTCGATCCGGAAGACAGCAGATTTCCCCCKGGATCCTCTCATCGCCCTTACCCGCGCCGTGACGATCGGGACGGTCGTATGTACGATGATCGTTCGCCTTCCCGATCGCGATCGCCTGGCGGTAAACGCTCTCTTTCCCCACATGTTATCAAGCTGGATGCTTTAGGGAGGCCATATATTCGCCTGCAGTAGAAATTTACTAACAGTGTTCTCTGAGTGAAGGAGGCCAGCGCTCTCCTCCGCGAGGCCCAGCTGCAGATCGGCGACGCGAACCATCCAGAGACCGACTAGATTCCCGACCTCGCTATCGAAGCCGCGACCGCGATGACTATCGCCGGCGACCTTCTAGATCACCGCCACCGCGGCGCGGCAGGCCGGCCTACAGAGATCGTGATCGTGAGGGATATCGTTCACCCGGATACAGCCGGAGTAGAAGCTACAGCCGCAGCCGTAGCCCTCGTCGAAGCCGACAGTCTTACCACGAAAAGGAAAGCAGAGAAGTCATGATGGATGGGTTGCCAGTGGATATGGCGGAAGAAGACGTTGGAAAACTCCTTCCCCCCTTGAAGTTCCATTTCTGGAGTTTAAGAGCTACGCTCCATGTCACAAACACGTCCTTGATGGCAAGAGGCTGAGATGTGCATGTCACCGGTTCTGCTCCGGTCGACGTGTTGAACAGATTTCGAATGAGCTCAGAGACTTTTACTATGTCGAAGGTCTAGAAGAAGTTCGGGTGATCCGTGACCGACAAACCAGTACGTTGTTATTCTGCCGCAATTTGCACACAAATGTCTGACTTGTACAGAAAAATCACGGCAACTTGGCTTCCTCAGGTTTAGGAACCTTGACTTTGCACGCGACTTTATGGACCGCAACTTCCCATCGATCTATTTGCATGGACCTAATGCCGGCAATAATGACAAGGGCACCAAAGTTCGCATTGCCTATAGTCGTGAGAGGGAGGATCGCACTCGTGCCAGGGCCGACGGTGACTGGACCTGCAAAATGGTGAGTCGGTTGGGCCATTGTAAATCTAGAAAGCTGACCTGGATCAATACAGTGCGCTATCGTTAACTACTCGACTCGTAATAAATGCTTCCGATGCCAAGCGCCCCGGCCTGGTAAGTCCTTCCGTCGGTCTAATATGGGGCGAGTTTCTGACAGGGCGCAGAGGCTGGCCCGGCTGGTCCACCTGGAATTGCTGCTCCGAAGGTTGAGAACAACGGCGACAACGAT
Source organism: Aspergillus pseudoviridinutans (assembly GCF_018340605.1). Taxonomy (NCBI): domain Eukaryota; kingdom Fungi; phylum Ascomycota; class Eurotiomycetes; order Eurotiales; family Aspergillaceae; genus Aspergillus; species Aspergillus pseudoviridinutans. The sequence continues at coordinate 2,491,651 of NW_025091284.1, forward strand.
GCGGCTCCAGACAATCAGCCTTCGCAGTTTCTTCTCTTCCGAGGGCTAGAGCTTTCTGTCACCGAAGAGCTTCTTGCAAAGGGCGTGGCTAAGCTCTACCGACCTACTCCCGGCTCGGGTGGATCTTCGGAGAACCAAAGGAAGGGGGCCAAAGTGGCTTCCACCACTGGTGATTCCAATCTTGGGGCAAGAGATGGCTCTATTCGCCGTGTCCTACTGGTCAGAGACCGCAAAACCAACGAGAGCTGGCGCTATGGATTTGCGGAATTCGCCACTGTTCAGGTACGTTTGTTATGATCTTCCATGTCTCGCTTAAGCTTACTGTTCTTGCAGGATGCCCAAGCGGCTGTTGCGCGACTTCATTCATTTGAAAAATTTACCATCTCCTCAAAGCCTGTTCTTGTAAGCTACATACACGCTGGCGTGTTTGTACCTGTCATCAATCCTTCGGCGAGCACGGACCGGTTCACCTTCAGTCCCCTCAGTAACCCATCCTTGAAGCTTATGTACTGGGACGAGGAGGCATATGTGACAGAACTGACGGTGTCAACTGCCGAGTTGGACAATAACCAAGTCTCGACCGCGCAGGGCCAAGCTGAAAGCCAAGGGAAGAGTACGAAAGAAGCAGAGAAGGCAAAGAAGCGAAAAGCAGACGCCGCAGCAAGCGCAGCGTCCAAGAAAGTTGCGGTACCCTCTCATCTGCAGTTCTGGAGTAATCGCCATGCTGAGCTGCATGGCATTCAGAAAAAAGACGCAGAGGAGAAGGGAAGCGACGGTGGCGTGGAAAGCCGTGCATCGCCGGCCGACGCTGGGGCTCCTCCCACACAATCCTATGCTGATTTGAATCGGAATTGCTGCTACCTGTGCATGCGGCAATTCAAGAGCTCGGCTGAAGTCAACAGACACGAACGTCTCAGTCAGCTGCACCGTGATAATTTGCAGAACGACGAATTGAAGTCCAAAGCAATGGGCAAGCTCATTAAACATGGCATCGTTCAGTCTACCCCCGAGTATAGGGACCGTGCAAGGGAACGTCGAAAGGCGTTTGGCAGCTCGCGAACGTCGACCAAGCCCAAGCCTGCTGCGCCGAAGGAGGAAGAAGAGCCACCAGTGGAGACAACATCGAAGGGTGCATCGCTCCTCAGCAAGATGGGTTGGTCAGCCGGCTCTGGACTGGGAGCTCAGGGTACTGGCATGACCGCACCGATAGCCACGGAGGTGTATGCGCAGGGTGTCGGACTAGGTGCACAAGGAAGCAAGTTGGGTGATGCGGTCGAGGAAGCGGGACGCAACACACGCAATCGGTACGATGAGTTCCTGGAGAAGACGAGGCAGACTGCGCGGGAGCGATACGAACGGATGGACAAGTAGCGTGACCAGACCCAGTGTAATATTAAAAGCTGTACAATCTGATGCAGTTCATGATTCGTGATATGACTAGTATACAAGAGTAGAGGATGATGTTTCATTGTACATTTTCTTGCAGAACCTCTCCTCTACTCCGCTTTCCCTTCAACATTTCCGGGTTCCTTGTCCTTCTCCTTCTTCAACTCCACCCCGAACTTCTCCCCCAACACCTTGGTAACCCACTCCTCCACTTCCCTCTCCGTCTCCTCATCCCGCACCGTCCCCGTCCCCATCTCCTTCTTCACATACCGCCGCATATCCTCCACGCCATTGATATCAAGCGCATAGAGCACGCCGCCCGTAGCCATCATCGCAAACGAACACACATTCAGCGTCGCGAGGCTCAGCGCCTCGAAGGCGTCCCCCGCGCCGTTGGCAGGGGGCCGGTGGTACACCGACGACGTCCAGTAGGGCGGTGTGGAGGCAATAACACGCTTGGTGAACGCGCGGCGGGTGATGAGCAGCGAGAGGGTGAAGAAGGTCACGCCGCCGAAGAGGAGTTTGAGGTTCGTGAGATGTCTTGGTGGTTGCAATTGCGTTAGTTGCGGCTGTGGTTGCGGTTCGGTTGATCCGGGGGTGGACTCGGGTTGGGAGGATGCTGGAGACGCCGATTTTGAGTCTGTGGTTGGGCTTGGGCTGGGGCCCCAGTTGAAGAAGGAGAGCATGGTGTTGAGCTGAGGTGTTTTGGTGGGTGTGGACAGTGGTGGACTTGCTTAGGTGAAGTTGAGTTGATAATTTTATGCCGACGCACGCACAATGAGATAAATCCGGCACAAGCAGAAGGAGACGAGACTTGGAAGCCGGTCGTGTTAAGGAATATTTAAAGTCAAACGGATTCTGATTCAAAGGGTCTCATCGAGGCGGAGATACCATGCGGAGTTGATATTTGCTGAGGTCACGTGCTCACTTGCGATCCATAGCTGCAGATTCATCTCATTGTAAATCCCACGGAATTAGGCTTATCGTTGTTTGTATCTTATAATACACTATGCGCCAAATAGAAAGCTCCCCAATTTGATAGCGAAGCAAGGCTACCCCAAAGTACCATCAGAAGGGTATATCAGCAACTCGGCTGAAATCCATGCCAGTTGGTGACCGCGTAAACAACCCTAKCGAGCAGAGGCTATTCAAAAATGGCAAGACAAACCACCAGCCAGCAGTGACGCCGTCTGCTGGTCCGGGTAAATAATCGATCCTGTGAGAACTCATTTTAACGGATGGTATCTGGTCTTATCAAGATAATAGAGAATTAGAGATGCTGTCACTCCAACTTTATGATACTGTTGTGTTCTCTAGGGGTACAGCTGGGAAAGCAAATAGGCGCCTGTACAATGCCATGCAGGTGGATGATGTTTTGAAAACAGAGAAATGGCAGAGAGCATTTTCAGAACCCAGTAAAACATAGCAGAGTATCACCGAAACAGAATGGTATTAGAACATGCAGGACGCTAATATCACGAAAAATAAGAAGCAAATCGTCGCATTTAAGCATACATCATCGTTGTCATCGTAAGTCAATCGTTTTAATATAATCGTAATTAAAATTTCCGCCCGACATCGTCGTATCGTCGTCGTTCAATCATAAGTGGATTTTTTGAAAGTGCTTCGTAGGCTCGTAGAATAACCAGGTTCATGGAACGTATCATAGCATAAATAACCGCACCGGGTTTGCCGTTGAAAGAAGGAATAGGACAATCAGCTTTCCATCTTTCCAGTTGTAATTAGCATATCGGACCGTCCAGGTCGTTGGAATCGGTCTATTCCGAGATGCTCTTTCCCATCACGCCCAACATATATCCCGAAGCCGTACATTGGATATTGCCTCTCTCCCGGAGGCGCTGTCACTAGTCGAGTGACAAGATCCGTCTTGCTTCTGGGTTCGCGGAGGAGCTTATCGGCAAGAAGCGGGCTTTGGTAAAAGAAGCTGATTTGGTCTGCTAGTGTGCTGATGTCGTGAGGAAGATATCTGTATCTGCGGGGCCATATACTCAAGAAGGATACGGTGTATAGAGCGCAGAAGGCAACCAATGCATAGAAAGCAGGCATTAGTGCAGCAATTCGTATTTCTTCGTGCGTGGGATACCAGAGGGCAATGAAGACGCCACCAGCCAGTATAGGGAGAGCTGCGGACACGATGCTCATCAAAGAGATCCATGCCACTTTGTAGTGCGCATTCAGAATAGCTTGCACTGTCACCTGAAGAGGAAATGATGCGGGATATTCTAGCAACAGAGTTTGCTCTGCTCGAGCACCATCTGGAGTGGACAAAGTGGCGTATGGCTGCAGTGCACGGAAGTAGACATCGATCGGTTGCCAGGCGAGGAAGAGAATATTACCGATCAAAGCAGGGATAAAGCTGTACAGGAAGTTTGAGGATGAGAAAGCGCCCGTCGAGGGCAATGTTGGTAGCTGTGGAGGAAATCCGCCTTTAATGGCATCGTGGATAAAGCTGACGAGCACGAACGCAATGAAAAGCGCGCCGATAATCACCGACCAAGCGACCACGAAGGTGTCTTTGAGAAACCACGGTGCCCAGCGATAACGGACAGATTGGGAGTATAGTTGTTGTTCAAAACCTTCGGCCGCATGAGTGCTCCGTCGCTCGATATCGAAGGAGACCCTGGAGACTAGCGGTTGCTTCTCACGGCTCGTCTCTGGTCGGTGCAGAGATGGATTCCGTATCGGGGCATCAACCTCAGCAACTCCGTAGAAGACCTCAGCACGGTTCGACACCTGCCAATAGCCTAGCCGGAGGACTCTGGGCTCAAGTGCACTTCCCACATCCGGCAGTGTCTCGGATTGTTCAAAGTCATGCAGAATGTTGGATCGCTGGATGACAGGAATCAGGTCAGCCAGACTGACAGGATCCCACATCAGTCCAGACCATATCCGCATAAAGCGAATGAGGAGTGCCGTCAGCCCAAGAGCAAGTAACGCGTAAACGGCCACAAGTGCCCACCCCACAGCTAGGACAGCATTCCATCGCCACTGCCCTTCGCCATTGATCAGGTACCACTTTGCTTGGAAGAAACAGCTGAGAAGCGGGATGGTAATGATGTTTGAGATCCAGATCGTAAGCAGAGCAAGCCCAGCTAAGGGCTCTCCATGCCTGAAATACGACCAGTCAGGTAGCAGGAAGTTGCGTGACAGAATTGGCAGCTTCTGTATCACGCGATCATGGAGCTTCTCGGATGCTATGATTGCAAATGGCATGATGCGGTATACAGCCGCCTGGATTACAAACGTCCAGATGGTGATAATAGCGGCCAGAATCTGGGGTAAAAATTGAACCACGAAATACCGTGAGCCTCCTGGTCCATCGTAGTCCCAGATTCCTTCGTGTCGCTGTGACCAGATATTGCAGAAGATAACCCCGGCAATCATGAGCAAACAAGAAAGAATGGCCAGAGCCAGTGCCCACGGTCGTAGTACAATAGGCACAAAATTCAACGGGGGGTACAGCAGGTTATTGTCCGGAGGGTCAACAGCAACAAATGCCTCCGGATCAACCGAGCTTTGTGGCGACCTTCCTGGCGGACTCTGCTGGTGTAATCGTTCTTCTGGAGGCCGTAATGGACTTCCTTTAGGCTTCGAGGGACGGGTGAACTGGCCCAGAGCTGCATCCCAGACGAGAGGCTGTGGCGGATATTCGACACTTGCAGCCGAGGACTGCCTCGATAAGCTCGGTGGCTCGTCTTCTCGTGTGAGCTGATTAATGGCGAATCGAATGTAGGGCAAGTCGTCCGTCCCGGGAGTCGGTGAGCGACCGGCATAACTATCATTTGGTACATGTCGAATGGACTCGCCGGACATGCCGCTGACAGGGATCAGTCTGCCCTGCTCGAATCGAGCTTGTCTGGGGTCGGAGGGAGGAACATTTCTGTTTCGAGACTGTTCCAGAATGGAATGTTGCGATCGAGAACCAGCCATATTGGCGCCTAGATGCGTTCGAGATAACGTGGGAGACGATGCGTTTGAGACAGGATGGGAATTCGGCGTAGCATACCGCTGGACGGTGAGACGACTCTCCGCACTTGGAGTTCTAGAACTGGACGTTGTCGTACGATCCGACAGGGAATAGTAGTCATCCGACGCAGCAATTGACTGTTTAGATTCGGAACGGAGCAGCTGTGGTCTGCTTGCTGCGATGAATCGTCAGCACCCTGCAGAGCCTTTTATCTTGCCTGGCAGCTATAGAAGGAGTAAGGGGAGGTGGAAGAGTGAGAGTGCAAATATGGTAGATCAAGCTTGCCTCTCAATTTTCTTTTTCTTTCACTTACAGCTGACAGTCCTCAGACTCACATTTCCCGACCCCGGGACATTCATGACGGCTGTAGACACCGAAGAATGTATGCGGTCAGCTCACCTTCACATGGATGACCAGAGGCAGAGAATGATATGCGAGGGAGAAAAATGATAATTCATAGATTGTCATGGGATGAGGAGGCTGTCATGTCAGTATTGTGGATATTGGGTTGGGTGGTTGGACTATGGAGTGAGTCAATGAGCGACTCCCAGCCTCCTCATCCCATCCCAGCCACCTGTAGAAGCAAGTTAAACAACCGATCAGGAACAACAGATTCAAATATGACATGGCTCAAGCTGATTGGAAATCTAAGCTGCAGATTGACTGTGGTTGGATGCATTATAGCGGTTTGATGAATTAGGTTTCAATTCCCTTGCTGTGTTATTCCTGGTTGATACTAATGACGATGTTTGTTGTTGTCCAGTTGACCGAAGCCGAGTACTAAATAAAGTCTGTGGACAGTGGATTGCGGCCCGATCCAGTCAAGCCCACTACACCATAAAAGGCTTATTATTGTCTAATTTGTCAATTTCGGAATTATGTACAAAGTACAGAATTGAGACCTGAGGAACCTCAAATAGGCACGATTTGATGGACTGAGAAAAGGGCGGACAAGTGTATCTATCGGGCTCTGAAGTTGACGGATGAAACCCTGAACCCTAACCTACGACTGCCACGAGTGTGTAATGGTTCTATCCATGAGAACGTAACATGACCAAATATGCAATTAAACGAGTCTATGTGCCAGCATTGATATGAATAAGCCTTACGCAGATTGGGTCCATCGTCAACCACACTCTGATTGCCTATTTTCAGAGTCTTGAGCCATATAGGCATTTCATCGAACCCAAAGGGAGATACGGACTTCGATGGGCCATTCCCGGTGGTGATTCAAGCTCGTCAGGAGTAATCGGAGAAGCATTAGTTGTCTAATATTACGGGATATTGGATAGAAGAAGAACATACCCATTCAATTGACTAACTAGTCAAGTACAATTTGGTTCGAAAGAATAACAAAAGGAACCCCGAAGAATCGCCGTACCGAAGATAAACTGATGCCAACCCATCGCCGTCGCTATAGACCAAAACTAGCTAACTGCGAAGTGGCTCAAGCCAACCCCTTCATGGGTCTCTGCGAACAGAGCCTCCAGAGAGGCGAGCGAAATGGACTAGTTACAAAAGAGAGAACACCGAAGGCCGCCAGCTAATCGTCAAGATCCAAAAGCACCTGATCCCAGTACGCCGTCTCCTTTTGGTCTTCGTCCTCGTCCTCCTCTTCCACGGCCTCTGCAAGCAGAGCCTCCAAGGAGGCGATCTTATAGTCGATTATCTTTCCGAAACGGGCGAGGTCGGAACGGATGAGACGAAGGCGATCGAGATCCTCGAAGTCATCGATGCTAACAGGCCACTGGAGAGCAGTACCGTCAAGAGGATTGCGCCGACGCTTCTTAGAAGGAGTCAAACCAGCAGAAGACGACGGGCGAAGTCGTTTGAGAAATGGGCCCCTACCCTTGTCGACGGTAGCGGCGGAAGGACGACGACTGACAGGGCGACTTGCGCTAGCTTCGACAGAACTTGGAGTCCAGGCCTTGCTGGCCGAAGGAACTTCAACAGCAGCTTTGTTCGCAGTGGGCGTTTGAGTACGACTCGAAGCGACTGACTGCTGTTTGGAGGGGACTTTAGCACTTTCATTGCTCGGAGGGAGGTCTTTCAGAGCAGGTCCGTTGTTCCAGAGCTTCAACAAACCGCCAGCCTGCAGAATCATGCTATACAAATAAGCAACCATGCTAAGGGAACAAAACAAAAGAGAAACTTACACGTCGTCATGGGAGTTCCACTGCCTATCACGACCCAGGTAGTATTTGCACTTGGCGCCCTTGCCGTGCCACAAGCAATTGGCACAAGCACCTTGGAACAACGCACGGGCAGTACCATCCGAACTGTACTTGGGGGAGACGATGCACTTCCGAAACGTGCCAGACTCCGAACATTGCTTGCAGGCGGGATCGATTTCAATACCTCGTTGGTAAAGAATGACAGCGGACTGGTGGGATATATTCGCAATCGACTTTGTCACTGGCTTTCCGCTCTTGCCGAAAGACCACTCGATCTCACGCTCCACGTCGAGGAGAATAACACAAGATCTTTCTTGCTTCGTAAGGGAAAAGTGACACTTCTCCGCCGCTTGCTCAACGGCACCGTGTCTGTCCGGGATGTGCATATTCGATTTCATGGGATAAAGCCTGGTAACCAACTAACCGAAGAAGACGAAAGCGATCAGCAAGGGAAGGGACTCTAAGAGTCCACAAATTTGAACAAGTGAATTTGAGATAGCGTTCATCGCAGTGGGGGCAGGGGTTAGGCCAGCAGCCGCCCTGTGAATATCCCGCCAATATTGAAGGGGTCCAGCTCCCTTTTATAATTTTACCTAAGCTATGAAGGAACGTAAKGGTGTGAATGACTACATACATAACGATGACGACTAATAGATATCTTTTGCACATTCCCTTAGGCTTTCTCGAAACCATATACATACCTATCGAGATCATATCATCAAGACAAGTGTATAAAGCTGATGGCTTCCACGTTGGTGACTCATGCACTGGTCAGGTAATGCAGAGAATTTTCCTAACATTTGACCAATTATTTCCAAATATATAAACAGGCATGTAGAGAACATCAAACAGATGATCAATCTTGAAGATTGTCAGTTCCGACTGTAAATCGAGCTGTTGGCGATTCGATACGGAGCACTGCGGGTTCTCCTGACGACTCGTACTGGTCATATACGATGTGACCTGGATATTTCAAGTATACATTGCTCAGTAGACATTATCTATCACTCTTAGCTCTCAATTTCATATGTATAACCCATAATCATATCACCCAATGTATATACCCGCCGCCTTCATGAATTGTACAAATACGCCGCAATGACTCCTCCCCATCCACCAGCATTGTCACTTTGCTTTGCTATGGCTGTATTGCCATTGACGACCATGTTCGTGGTGCTTTTGGTATTGGTCCCATACAGATATAGCGAAGAGGAATCCACGATGCGAATTGCGTTCTGCTGACAGTCCCCCTGGCAACCTTGTTTGTTATTGAAGAACACCCAGTTGCAGCCGCCATACAAGAAGAGATTAGACGAGCTACGAATCAGCTCAAACAGCGCCATTCGGCATGTTGCATCGTTGGCAGCGCATTCGGAGTAGTCGGGATCGCTTGCGATGAGACTCTGATCCCACGGCGCTGGAGCAAGGAGGTTACCCGGTCCTTGCCAGTACGGCGTTTCGCTTTGCTGGAGGGCTGAGAAGACATTGCGTGCGCGTTGGAAGTTGTACTGGTACAGAGTGTTGTGCTCAAAGCCTGTGCCCACCAGCCACGTAGCTTTGTTGGCTTCTACCAGCAGGCCGCGGCCGGTTGCGATGGCCTGATTCCTGCTGCCGTCGAGGTCATGGTCTGCTGTCCATCCCCACATGTTCTCGATGTAGGCTGACGATGTGCTGGTGAGGCGCAGCAGTCCCCATGCCGCTCTGCAGTCTGCCGGGCCTCCTTGACATTTGGTCTGGACCAGGCTGCCTGCAGCACCCCCAATGCGGAAATGGCTGTTCCAGAATCCGACGTCCCCTTGGATCTTGCCCGCAATATTCACTTCCGCCTAGAGATATGTGTCAAACGAATATTCAGAACTAGTGTCAGGAGAAATACGCACCACTTGGCATCCGGGCAACACATCAGCTACAGTAAACATCATATCGCTCACATGGAGTACTCCGGTATCCCCCGGATAACCAAAGCGAATCATAGGGCGGACTGCATTAATATCAGTGAACTTGCTGCCGGAAGCGCTGATAGCCGACGCATAAGCGTCCCCAACAATGCGAATGTTAGCAGGAACGAAGATGGTGTCCGTGACGATGTAGGTGCCGGCCGGAAAGTAAATAACTTTGCAGTCACGATTCTGAGCCAGAATGTCGTTGATATTCTGTGTGTCATCGGTTACTCCATCGCCATATACCGGTTTATCAGAAACTGTTTTGATATTCAGGACCTGTTCGGCAGTGAATTCGCTGTAGGTCGGCGGAGGCATTATGAAATAGTCCTTCCCACCCAGAAGGTCGGCTACTCGTTTGGTCGCCACACTTTGGCCTTCCACGTGGTTTTTATTGGTGTTGCCGGCGGAGTACTGGGATTCTTTAGCTCAAACGTCCTATTTTAAGTTGAATGAGCTCTTACCAAGTTGCCATGCACCCAAGTGTCCAGCATATTTCCACTAAGCACTGGATTGTTCCCCAGACTGACAGTGGTGCCAGAATTCTCCACGTTTTCCAGGATTATCGCATTTCCAGCGCCCCCGGAGTTGCCAGATACGACTAATGAGTTCAACCCGGATCCCTTCGAGTCGATGATGGTCAGGGATCCGGAGGTACCGTTGGCGTCTATCCCAACATTCCCGTTCTCGAACCGACATCCAAGGAACACAATGTTCGTTCCTCCAGCTACCACGCCGGTGGTCGTCCCACTAAAAGTGAGGTTCTTAAAAACCCATTGTTGTCCATTGAGTTTCATCCCAATAGCGCCCCCATGGAAGCGCAGGTCATTCTGCAAGTCGATGGCGCATTAACAGACATTCAAACTCTATATCAAAGAGTACCCACCACAATAATATTACTGTTGTAGCCGTACTGAGTGGTCAGCCCGACGTGTGCACTGGGACCAGTGGGCATGTTGAACACCACATTAGTTAACTGCGTCGCCTGACTCACTGTCCAGTCAACCAGCGCGATGGTTTGTGCTGTATCAACACTAGTTGAATCCAGAATCACATTCTTGAGACCGATATAGAAGTTGTTTGTGCCCTCAACATTTGGGTCTTTTGCGTAAATAATATGGTCATCGCGGAAACCCGGTGCTGCTTTCAAGACCGGTGGATTTGTCGGGTCCCCGACCAGGACAGTACCCACGAAAAACTGCAAACTGCTTTTCATCAGGTAGGTACCGCTGGGAAGATACACGATTGCTGGTTGACCAGTTGTGCCCATGCTCTGAGCATTGCGCTTGGGACCATTGGATGCCCCCGCTGTCTGAATTTCAGCATCTGGCGCTCTGCTTAGATTTTTGAGGAGGCCGCAATACCTTCAATAGCATTTTGAATAGCACCAGCTGTGTCATTTTGGCCAGTATTATCGGCGCCGAAATCCTTGACCACATTACGGAAGACTTGGTAGTTTTTCTTCACGTCCGTGCTCAGAAATGAGGATTGGCCGTTGTGGGCTATCTTTTCGTACCAGAATCCTGATGAGCTGGTCCCTGTGGCTGTACAAGATGAGCTCTGTTGATTTGGTTGGTGGGTAACAGTTGTAACAGGATTCTGCCATGATTGTGGAGTGTCGTCCTGGACTGTGAAAGGGATTCCACTGCTCAAGTCAGCCTGGATGAGTCAAGGTTGAACACAGGGCAATGTACAGAAGCTGAGGAACATATGTTAAAGGTGGAAAGTAAAAGTCTCCGGATTTCTTGCCCAACGCTGTTGCGGAAATACGTGTCGGAAGAAGGAATAATGCTAATACACAGATAACCGCAGGAAAAGACGCCATGTTCAGAGCACCTTGTCTTCAGCAAACAAACCAAGCGAGGGAAAAAAGACCAGCTGGGACCGCTCGGGCTCCCATAGGAATAAGATATCGTGGCTGAACAACTGTAGAAGGAGAAGAGGAAAAGACAGGACGATCCCACCGCCTTAGTGAAGTCGAGAACAGGCAGTGGAAGCACAAAGTATAACCCGAGAAGTGACAGATGAAGCAAAATAATAACATGTGGCATTAAATCTTGGTAGACTTGTTTATGTCGTTTGAGCCATACGGCAAGTTGGTCGAGCATATTTGGGTGCGGGTCCCGGCAGGGGCAAGCCTACTGGATTCCGCGTCGCGATGACCACACAACTGGAATTCTGCTCCGGATTCAGGAGAATCAAGAATAATGTCAATCGAGAAGAGAGACATGGCCGCAAGTACTAGCACTGGCGCGAGACTGAGAAGCGTCAGGCATCTTGGCCCACAGCAGAGTCGCTCATATTGTTATGTTTGTGGTACAGAGAACAAGATCTGACCCGATCACAAGATTGACACTGTCCCATAAACAATCAAGACCTAGCCAGCAATGTTGACAATCAAACTGAGACATTGCAGCAGTTCGGGGGATGCGGATCGCATGTCTTGATTTTGGCGCATACCAAAGCGGATGGAAGGCAAGGAATAGTAGAATCGTCGCGGTTTGTATTCCCGCCTCAGTACTTGTGATAATCCACGTGCGTTTTCCCTGATTTTGGAGAGATTCCTCCCGACTGCTTCTGCTTGGTTCTGGCCTGCGTCATGTTGAATCTCTCGCGTCTCATTCTGCTCCCCGAGTCCCTCCCTTGCTTTGGGCCAACCGATGCATCCGCTGCGGAGCTGATCTGATTGGCTGTTCATCACATATTGAGACCCTGTATGTTGCAACGGTTAGTAGAGAATCATGAAAATAGTGAACAAGAGTAATGATGTGTAATCCGAAGACGAGAGTATGGACCGATTGGAGCCGATCAGAGGACCTTTGAGAAGGGGCCGCCATACTTGCATGTGTTTCCGGCGCCGCCAATTCCAAAGTGCACATAACGCTGCTGTGGGACTTTTGTGAATGGGAGCCTGTCTCTTGGGCGAGGACGAAGAGAAGTCAGCGGGATGCTGTGGCAGTCCTTGGGGAGCAGTAGAACGCGTTGGTCATCATCCTCGTCCGGATTGGGTCTGGATCGAAGCCAAGACGACGTTTTCCAGAAGCCAAGCATGTCAAGGGCGCTCAGCATTCGTTGTTGGCATGCGACAAGCCCTTGAGCATGAAGTACGATCATATATATCGAGTCAGATGAGCTGAGATATGACGAACAAACCTAATGAAAATTTTGGACAATCTATCTTTTCGACCAGAATGACTGGATAGGTCCTCAGGTTGATCTGCGGGGTATCTTGACACAGAACTTCGATGTTTTCCGTGTTCAGGAAGAGACACGGCAGGGTTTGTCACTTAAATTCTGACAGATCTTAAAGATTGGTAGCACAGTGGCTCAATGAAGAATCCGCAGTTTGAGTTGCTCAAGTGTTCCTTAGGTGCTGGACTTGAACGGTAGCCTGCATCGCAGGTGATACTTTTTCCTGCAGTGTCATATGAGATCATCCTTCGTGCTTTCCATTTGCTCTTACTCTCGAGCAAGATCATCAGGTTTCTTTTCCAGTCGAGAGAGCGGCATGACACACCGCGTCCTGCCTATGCAGAAGACGAGACTGGTCGTGAGACTGGTCGCTAAGTGTGCTAGGATGGCCTAATGCATGTAGCTTGAAATCCAGTATTTCACTCTTTCTTACGCCACATTTTTCTGTTATTCATGTGCCATCGGTGTGAAACTGTGACTTCCTGATGTAGCGACCAGACGCTGACTTTCGATCAGAGTCCCTTGGCTCACTTCATGCCTTCGCGGCGCCACCACACATTGAAATAGGATTCCATACACCATGTATATTTGTCGCAGGGAGGGAACGGGGGAGAGCAACATTGATATACATTGTCTATGGGAGCAGGCGGATCGAATATCCTATCAGAAATTCGTTACCCACTTTCGAAAGATGGAAAGAAGATAGACCGTTTCCGCAGTTTGCATGATGACATTCTGGGGTCGAGCCACGTTATCAGTAAGCGATTGATTTATCTTTTGCCTGAATAAATGATTAGGATGTTCCACAGCAGACATCAACTTCAATTCATTATCGAGTTTTCTGAGAGCAGCTTAATAAGCGCACGCATCCGTCTACAGTCTACATATTATACTCTTTCTGACATCTGGGCTCTTTTGTCTTATCTTCGCCATTGGTCATGGCCCATCCTTCTGAATAAGTATAGGTAGGTTCTGGAAAAGATCCACCAAAGAAGGACCCACCAATCCGGGGCGTGTAAGGGCACGCTCCCCCGGACTTTGGCCGTTGGAGTTTGAACTCTTAAACTCGGATATCTGAAGGCATTGCGGGTTAACTTTGTCAAAGTAGATTCATTTGATGCACGCTATATGAGGTTAGAACTTTATCTGTCAAATTTGTTTCAACATGAGCTTACAGGATTATTGACCGGCGACATCCCCTCTCTTCAATCTCCATGGCCTGATCAGTATCAACATGAACTAATCTTCCCCGTCTGACGGCGGGTGTATAGCTTTTTAAATTGCGTTTGCATTAGTCTTCCTTGGTCCATTGCACTAGTCTTGCTCAAGCGACGTGGAAATCAGAAAAATTGCGAGGTTGAACCAAGGCAAAAGTCGATTAAATAAGGAGCTATATAGTATCTCAAGTTCAGCACATGCGCGCTCGTTGATCAGTATTGCAGAGCAAAAACCATCACGTGAGCCACCGTTGAGGGCTTGAAATCAATTTGGATACGCGGAAGGGGACAGGAGCAGCCTTCCATTTACTGGTAGCGCAATTTCACACACACACACGTAATTTGGTGCACGGAAATATCACCCACATAATGGTTATCTGTGGTAGAACAAATCAGGGAAGAAACCTTGCCTTAGAGACAATGGATGGATGGTCTAAATTACAAGGAACCATTACAATTGAAATTAGCACGGCCGACTCCGCCACAAAAAAGGCACAAGACAGGGAGGAGGACTAGAAAGGCCACAGCGTAAAAGCAATAACGATAGATATTGATCATCGATGTAAGGCGATGCCGAATCTCGAGACTCCTATTTGTACAACATTGAAACTGGCGTAGAGTACTGATTTTCTACAAAATTCAGTCGCAAGATAGCAAAATTGAAGTGTAGGTGGCGACCATGGGCGCCTGAGGCAGCAAGAAGTCCTCCGCAATGCGCAGCAATAATTGCATTCTAAGTACGGAGTAGTCCGCTTAAGTAGACTTTGTCAGAGCCAGACTGGCTACTTCTTCTTTCCTCAGTTAAATATAGCGCTTCCTTGAGGAACAGATCTGTTCCTCATCCTGTGCCCTATCTCCTGTCCATTGGTTTGAAGCTTCGATTATCGAAATTGACGAAGATTGTCTGGCCTTCGATCTGCCCCTTCTCATCTCTTATCGTACCCACTGGATCTTCCGCCCCGAGTTTCAGGAGAAGAGCAAGCAATGTCACCTTCAATCCTGTGATTTCCAGGTTCTGCGTCGACCGCGTGTGTCGCTGTCATCCAGGATCCGTCACCTATCTTGACCACCCTTCACTTGGTCGCTCTCCAATTGTCCTTCACGTCTCTCTTTAACGGCGAAGTCGCCGCCCCTCTTCCACCATGTTACTCAAGCCTGCAACGCCCCTCACTATCCTTCTCCTGGCGGCCTTTGTCCTCTTGCTTCTTTCCGTTCTTTCGACCCCAATTATCCAGGGTATCCCTTTAGCGACTTTCCACAATGTGGACTATGGTGTCTTTGGCTTTTGCAAGGCCGGCCAATGCAGCAACATCCATATCGGCTACACTACTGGTATGTGGTTTCGTCAGTACAGCAGGTTGGCGGCTACCGTTGTTGACATTCTTTAGACGAACTTTCGAACACCGACAATAGCGAGTTCAATCTACCGTCGAGTACTCGAAGGTCCCTGTCCTCCATTCTGATCGTTCACCCGGTCGCCGCCTTTCTCACCCTCGTTTGCCTTTGCCTCGCCGCGGCTGCTCACCTACACGCCCCGTCGCATTCGCCCCGATATCTTCTGGCGCTCTTGATCCTCCTGCTTCCGACCCTCCTGGTTTCCCTCCTCGCCTTCTTGGTGGACATTCTTCTTTTTGTACCGCATCTAGGATGGGGAGGGTGGATTGTATTGGTTGCCACGATTTTGCTGGTGATCAGCGGCGTGGTTACTTGTGCGATGCGCCGGACTCTGGTTAGTCGCAAAGCGAGAAAGAGGCGTATCGCAGAGAATGCCGAAATGAGTGGAGAGAATTACTACAACCGACAGAATGCCACGGCAGTGGCACCTGTCGCCAGCGGATTCACTGGTCCAAGATCAGAGGCCTTGAACGCCGAAACGAAAGAGGCCATCGTTACCACCTCCCCTAATTCAGATTCTGGCCCCATGTTCGCTACCTTCCGCACGACGACACATTCTAGCGATGATGACCGAACGCCTCTCAATTCTCAGGTAGCTCCGACTGATATTCCTCCGCCAGATAGTCAGTATCCTGCACAAGGCCGCGGCGATGGAATGCCCTCGATTGCACCTCCCGACGAGTCAAGAAACCATCCATATGCAGGTTCCTACGGCCCAGGGCCTCGGATGCGACCCGGACCTGGTGATCCTCGCTTACGCCCTCAGTATTCGGACGGCAGTATGGGGTCGCGACGAGGGCCGCCTCCCCCGGGTTTCGCTCCTCGTGGAAGAGGTGGATACCCTCCTCGTGGAGGCTATGGTCGGGGAGGTCCGTACGGAGGTCCTAGGGGACCTCCACCCAACGGTAGGGGCGGGCCAATGGGTCCCATGCGAGGAGCCCCTTCAGGTATGATGGGACGGGGACAGCGGGGTCCAAATGCTGCGGGCTACGGTTACGGTTACGGCCCCGTCTCAGGAGGCCTCAATCCTGGCTATGAGCCCTACAACTACGGACCGGGCCCGAGACCGTCACAACGGCCTGGTGAAGACGGTTTCGACTACCGTGGGCCGTCACCTGTTGGGGCAGCGCGACACCCCTCACCCGGTCCGATTGGCATGGCAGTGTCGTCGCAAGAAACAGCGCCAATCGGCCAAGCGATCGAAATGACATCGCAACCCAGGCACACGGACTCTGCTGTCGAACTGGGCCCTGATGCACTATCATCAGAGGAGCAGCCCCATGCGGTGTCCAACGACGGACACCCGGAGCCTGTCAGCCCTTCGAGTCTGTATAGCCGAGCAGCGTGAGATATTTCCCTTCACCCAGACCCATTGATCTTACTTCTTACTAATTTTAACCAATTTAGATCATACGTACCTCCCCGTGCTGGCTGGACTCCTGCTGATCTTCGCGTTGGGCCTTCACCTTCGCCAGTTCATGCTTTTGGAGGAAATCATCCAGCACCGCACGCTCGTTCCAATTCGGGGGACAATTACTATGAAGATGTGGATCCTCGCTTCGCTGAGTCACATCTACCGCCGGCAGCCAGCCGTGCACTGCCATCTGCTCTGACTCCGGGTGCTGGTGAGCCCAAACCGATGGATGACTTGGCTGAAGCCCCTGGCTCACCTACTACTAGCGAGATAAGCCATTTCACCTCCATTTCAGAGCGGCCTATCAATCCTCGATGGCGTCCGCCGCCGCCGCCAGCTCTTCCCGCCCAGCAAAGACAAAACGTATTGCTAGAAAACAACCCTGACTTTGATCTCCGCGCCGGCGGTATTGGTCGAGCCGGCGCCACTGGTGTCGGGGGACGCATGCCACCAATGTCGATACCCCGAGAACCCTCACGATACCCTCTGCCATGATCAACTTGGTATTTTTTCCTTCGTCGTTGCAATTTTGCTTTTACGCTGGCCATCTGAAAACAGCCATGTGCAAGCTATGTTGGGTGATTGGAGTTTTGGAGTCTCCCCTGCTATGGTGTCCTTCCTCATTCCTCTTCTTTCATCGTGCCTTTCTTCAATACCTTTTGTCCGCTTCTTCACGCATATGCATATGGCGTTGCACATAGAACCCCCCTTTCGCCATTGCCCTCATTTCAGGTGGAACGGCGCCATGTACAAACTTGGAACGATCCTATGTGTCAGGCAAGACCATGTATGATGGAAAATTAATTTGAAACATGCCTTGCTATCTCTTCTTCGCTTACTCTTCCTATGTTACCTTTTCCTCCAATCCATTCGTATCCATGATATTGTCCTTTGGGTTTATCAGTTTCCTTGGACAGCACTAGGGAGTGAATATGTGTATTCGCGGGTCAACCCGCTTTTCAATCAATTTGGTCCTTAGCCTTGTGAATGAGTGACTGCCTGCCACCACGTGACATGACGTTGCGGATGACAGCGGTGTTGATTTCCGGATGACGGAAACATCTTGCGTAGCAGGTGCAGTGATCGGTTTGGAAAGCTTCTTCATTTCTCGCTCAGCGTGGGCTCAAGGCTTTTTGCTTGAATGTGGTCCTGTCATTGAAAATGAATGTGCAAGCATACATGATTAACCCGACCCAGGCTAGGGGCAGAGCACTGTGGAAACCTCGACACCATGGTCAACGAAAATTCTCAGGACGAGGCGCAGAATATCCTCGAGGAAGTCCCTCATCATGCTCTTTCCGCCTGGTGGTGGCTCGCAAGCACTGCGTATCCTCTTTTAGCTGTATGTTGATGACTTCAGGAAGAAAATCAAGTTGACGTCTTTCATCAGGGTACTCTAGGACCCATGGCCAGCGCGTTCAGCATATGCTCTTTGTCCCAGGAATGGAGCATGGAGTCCGAGGCGGGCAATGGGCAGATCAGGAGTATCGGGGATCCGGATTGGTACGTATACGAACACATAAATGCCCGGAATTTGCAGGCTTAAAGGAGTTTCAGGGTCATTGTGGTCAATGCGGTATCACTTGGCTGCGCCCTTATTTCGAATTTTGTCCTTTTGTGGGGAATGGCGCGGCGCATCGCGTTCTCTATTGCGCAGCCTATAATCATAATTGGCTGGTATATCTCATCCCTGCTCTTGACCTGCCTGCTGTGTATCTTTGCAGCATCGAAAGTACAATCCAGCTCGGATAGCGGTACGCGTCGGTGGCTCACTGGGTCCTACTATTATGGAGCTTTTGCAGCAGGGCTATACTTTGTGCTCTCCTCCCTTCTCCTGATTACCGTCTACGGGGCCTACCGGGGCCACTACAGCCGCGAATTTCGACTGACGGCCAGCCAGCGGAGTCTGATGTTGCAAACCATTCTGTTTCTCATCTACCTCCTCGGCGGAGCCGCCGTGTACGCAAGGATCGAAGACTGGAGGTATCTCGATGCTGTATATTGGGCGGATTTTACCCTCTTGACTATTGGTATCGGTGACTTTGCACCCAAGACGCGTAAAGGACGGGGGCTTTTGTTTCCTTATGCCGTCGGAGGTATTCTGATTTTGGGATTGATCGTGGGCTCCATCCGCGCGCAGATGCTCGAGAAGGGACGGCAGAAGATGGCGGAAACTGTGACAGAAAGGACACGCCGGTTCCTCGTACGCGAAGCAGTATCTGACCATCAACACCTGCTGGATGTGGTCCCACGCTTGCAGCCGGAAACGGATGAGAGTGACCGTGACCGACAACGGCGTGAGTTCCAGTTCATGCGACGTGTACGGCAGATTGCCACGCTAGAGCGGAAATGGATCTCGCTCGCCACGTCGTTGACCGTGTGGACGATGCTCTGGTTTCTGGGGGCGATCGCGTTTTGGCTCCCTGGACAAAATGAAAAGTTGACGTATTTTGAGGCGCTGTATTTTGCCTACACCACTTTGTTTACTATCGGTTATGGGGACTTTCGCGCGACTTCCGAATGGGAACGGTCATTCTTCGTCTTTTGGACGTTGCTCGCTGTTCCGACGGTGACGTTGCTCATTGCCAACGTTGGTGACACGGTGGTGCGGACGATCCGCGATTTCACGATCTACCTCGGCGAGCTGACCATTCTGCCTGGGGATAAACCGATCCGGGAATTGATCAGAGATCTGTCCCGCCTTTCATGGAAGGAGAGATTCCTTGCCGAGGCTGTCGCGGACAAGAAGCCTGACGAGGAGGACGTTGAGGAGGCTGCTGCCACCGCTGCCGCCACAGCAGCCGAGAACGCGGATCAAGTTGACMAGGGAGAAGAGGAGGAGCGCAACGCGATCGAGGCAGACGAGCACAAGAAAGAAGAATCGGCTCGGGCACGGGGAGATGTCACTGCGGAAACAATACATCACCACCACTACTTGTTATTCCGGGAAGTACGGAGGATGATGGACTACACCACGCGCAATTTGCACAAGAAGTTCGATTACCAAGAGTGGGAGTATTTCCTTAATCTCATAGCCACCGAAGGAGGTGAAACAGATGGAGAGGAAGGGAAATCGAAATGGGATTGGACAGGTTACAAGAGTCCGTTGCTGGGACAGAAGACGGAGGTGCAATGGTTGCTGGAGGCGCTAACTGAGGCCCTGGAGAGGGAGTTGAGGAAGGCTAGCCGGGGATATCACTCGCCTGAGCTGAGCGAATCCGAACAATAAGCCGACTACATGCGATGTCGTGTGGCTCGCCTGCACGGATGTCTACGTCGAGTTTGGGAATTCGTGGCCATTAGCTTTTGATCAATCATGCCAGGGTGCACTGCAAGTGTAATACCGGATGATGGCCACCTGTCCTCAACATCCGCGGCTGTTTACGCAGGTAGTACACACTACGATCACACGGCGCTGACAGACATCCCTCGCAGACGACTGTTACCGTTCAGCCGAATTTTTAATGAGCAGTCTATTATATGTGCGTCCTATGGCATGCTGTTTATACCACTAGCATCAACACGTGGCAGCAATGCAGTTGATCGGTCATTCATGCTGTACGAAAGCCGCTTAGGCAAGCAGAATCTGGACTCAACCACAATCATGAATAGACAGGGCTCGCCCCGCAAATGTGAAACTGAAGGTAGCACTAATAGACACCCTTTGCAGCGCCAAGATCTTCATTGGAAGTCGGTGACCAAAGCGGATATATATTGTCGTTTCCCGCTGGCCCGTCCAGTAAGATATTGATGCTCTTAGATAACACTATATATCGAGCGGTAGCGGGGACGTGGGGTACTGGCGTATAGATCGCTATGTCAATACTGAGCAATGTTCCAAATAGCTTCAGAGATCCTCCCACAATACTCAATCTAGCAGACTCCTGACATCTAGCTTCTTCCAGTAGTTTCCAGAACGAACAGCAGAGAACTAGAAGAGTAGAAGACGTGCACTCTGGATATGGCCATTTTAGGCATTTTAGGCAATACCAGGATGTCCGACGGGAGTTGAGCCCCTATGCCTAGTCTGGGACCTTTCAATGGCACACTTGGCAAAGCATAACGAAGTGTTGAATGTCCGCCAAGTCGAAGAAGATGGAGTATACCTGCTCGCAACGCAGTCTAAAGAAAGGAATGACATCAATTGACAGTCTCTATCCAAATGTCCGAATATCGGATTGCTGCTCGGGTGGCAGCGCGCCAAGGTTCAGCCGTTAACCCTCAAGATTCAAGAGCCAAAGACGACGGCGACTCTTCTTATCATGCAAGCTAGTCTGAATTCTGACGTAGCAAGAGATAACATTCACAGCGTCCAATCAGAGATACATGAATTGAGGCTCAGTCAGAGCAAACAGTCACCAGAATAAGTAAAGAATTGACTCAACTTGGCAAGTTACAGCGAGTTTACCCACCTGTCTTCTTGGCTGCAAACGCCCCAAGATCCTCCTTTTACCAGGCAGGTCGATCTTTTTCGTATTCAGCAAAAGCAGAATACTGGCGGAGGCTGTGCATACAGTGCATTGCAGATTTACAGTTCACACTACATCCCAGACAAGACTTTTTAAAACAACTATATGAATTTGGCTGCCTATCTTATGGCGATCTTCCCTTGGCACTGGGCTAGAGCGTATCTGAACTCTGCATGCGCGGGATGGACCAGTCTGGGCAGAATGTCAGGATTCTCGAAGTAGTTTGGCTCCCGTAAGGCCTACCTATCTAACTTTTCTCCTTTCGTCATTGCTAAGTCCGTGATAGTTTCCTGAACAGACATCTGGAAAAGATTTTGGGTGTGATTGAATCTTCCATGGTCCGCCCTCCAGGTATCGAGTGAGCAGCCAAGGCCAACACTGTCAGCAATCAGCATCCAGCCCCAGATCATCCATCAGGCGCTGTTTGGAGTCAATGGAAACGAGGGGATGCCTGAACTTGCTGCTTGGCAGTCCCCACGGCGAGAATCCAAGGCTCAAGGAGACCCGAAACCTTGGTTGATTCCAACAATCTGGGCGAGAATCCTCACTGCGGTGTTATCGTGCCAAGCAGCGCCAAGAGGAATGCTTGCGATGCGTCTGAAGTGATTAGCGCGGAAACTGTACATTGAACGAGATTGGTCATATTGAGTCTTTGTTCGGGATACCTGATACGGCAGATCGGGGACGATTTCGATTCTAGGCATCAGATTCTCTGCTCTTCGGCGGCCAGCAGTGTAACCCACCTGCTGGCCCCATTCGTGGTGTGCTGTTCCGAGCCACGAGGCAGATGGTGGCTCAGCCATGTTCTGATGAGGATATACAGATATTCCTGATATGACAAGAAAGGATCGTCCTTGGTGCTCAGCATCCCACATCTTCTCAACCCAATCTTGGCTGGTGGGATGTTTCAGCCCGTTTGACTCGCTCCTCAGTCCGGGGATTCATAAAAGGGCGAGGATTTCCTGAATCCTGCGTAATGACGATCAATAAAGATTTCTGGGGCCAATAAATAGGTTAGCAGCTTGGGCAAGCGTCCTCACAAGTGTCCTCATAGATCCATAGAGCATGGACTTTACCATTCCACCCAAACCGGACGACTCCAATGACCAGCGCGGTCTTTGGTCTGCCAGGCACAGTACTGATGTCTCGCTTCAGCCCGCCGATGAAGTCTCCGACTCGGAGGATTTTCGCTCCACCGTCATCCGGCACTTTGCTGCGGACATCAATACCAAATACACGGATTTGCTCCTCATTGTCTGCGGCTTCGTGAGCGGCCTCGTCGATGGCCTTTCCTTCAACGCCTGGGGCAGCTTTGCCAGCATGCAAACCGGTCCGTGACCAAGCTCTTTTGAATGCAATCAGTCACTGACACAGTGTGAAGGAAACACCGTCTTCATCGCCCTGGGCGCCAGCGGCCAACCAGTTTACCCAGCCTACCTCTGGGCCAAGTCCCTCGTCGCCGTTGCCGTCTTCATCCTCTCCATGATCGTTTACATCTACTTCTCACGTCTGCTGGGCCCCCGCCGCCGCTCGACCCTCATCCTTTCCTTCGGTGCGCAGACCCTGGCCCTCCTGGCCGCCGCCATTCTCGTCCAAACTGGCACCGTCAGCCGGCGTCCCGAGGACCCCCGCGCCCCTATCCAATGGATGCAGATCCTCCCCATCTCGTTACTTGCATTCCAGGCCGCGGGTCAGATCGTGGCGTCACGGATCCTGGCCTTCGACGAGATCCCGACCGTGGTGCTGACGACGCTCCTGTGCGACTTACTCGTCGACAAGGAGTTGTTGTCGCGCGGGTGGAGATCGAACCCGCGGCGGAACCGCCGAGTCGGCGCGTTCCTGGCGCTCTTCCTGGGCGCCATGACGTCGGGGGGTCTGAGCAAGGTGACGGGAATGGCTTCGAGTCTGTGGTTGGCGATGGTGTTGAAGTCGGGAATCATAGTTGCTTGGTTTGTATGGAAAGCTGAGGGAAGCAGGAGGCAAAAGAAGGGGGAGGTTTAATCTGTTTTCATTTCCTCTTTTGCAAACGACTTTATGACTACCTGTGACTTTTGGGATGGATTCATTGTGGAGCGAAGCGTTTCTTCAACTTAGCATGCAGGCGTCTCCTTGTCTCTTCTGTCTTGGCGTTCAATCTGGTTGGTCCAAATCACTACATTTCCGGCTTTCTGATTGACTCGAAAACTGCAGTGACATACCGTACTAATTGCATCTAGTAAGGAGTAGAGGGGTAGATACTTTGTAAGTATCAGTACAATTATCATCTTAGTCTAGCCCTCAATATAGCCTGATGGATGCTAGGGGAGAGGCCCCAGGCTACCTATATATAATATTAACTATATGTTTATAGTACTCTATATTTTCAATTCACAGCGAAAGTGATGTCTTTCCCGTTCCTCCCCGGGAAATATTAAGTTCCCCCTTCCAACCTTGCACTCCCTCATATTCTCAGCGCTGAAACGTGACTCCTAAGTACCTTGTCTACCATACAAAGTATGATATCTAGGTACGTCTAAGGTGTTAGGCCACCCAGCATCTTATTGGGAACTGAAGCTTTTCAGTCGAATAAGCATACCGCTTCGCAGCGCAAGCCTTAATGGTCGCGATCGTAACAGCTTATACACGTTGGGTTCTTGCATTGCAGCACAGGATACTGTCAACACCTCGGTCCAACACAGGCACCTTAACCGAGGCTCGTATTCACCATAAATGACCTCCCACTCAAGACAAGACGACAAACAAATAATTCAAACCATCTACAGTATATAAAATGACACAATCAATCCTCACCGCTACCCAAGATGGCATCACCACCATCACCATCAACCGCCCCCACCGCCGCAACGCCGTCGACCCCCTAACCGCAAAAGCCCTCTACAACGCCATCCGAGCCTTCGACGCCGACCCCGCCCAGAAAATCTGCATCCTCACCGGCGCAGGCGGGACTTTCTGCGCCGGCGCAGATCTCCACGCTGTCGCAGCAGCAGGAACCTCCCCATCCGCACTGACAACGCAGGAGAACCTCCAGCCTGTCCCTGTCCCGTCTAACAAGGATGAACCCGTCCCATCCCTCGGACCAATGGGTCCTTCCCGTCTGCACACATCCAAGCCCCTCATCGCAGCGATAGCCGGACACGCCGTCGCAGGCGGGCTGGAGCTCGCGCTGCTCGCTGATCTGCGCATCGTCGAGGAGGACGCCATCCTCGGTGTTTTCTGTCGGCGGTGGGGCGTCCCGCTTATCGACGGCGGGACGGTGCGCCTGCAGGCGATTGTGGGGTTGGGAAGGGCGCTGGATCTGATTCTTACGGGGCGGGGGGTCGGTGCGCGCGAGGCGCTGGAGATGGGGTTGGCGAGTCGGGTTGTTGCGAAGGGGAGGGCGGTGGAGGAGGCGATGGTGTTGGCGAGGGAGTTGATGCGGTTTCCTGAGCGGTGTATGAATGTTGATCGGGGGAGTTGCTATTACAGTGCGTATAGGGCGACGTCGATGGAGGATGCGCTGCGGAGGGAGTTTGAGATGGGTTCGAAGGTGTTAGCAACGGAGAGTGTGAGGGGGGCGGCGAGGTTTAGGGATGGGGAGGGGAGGCATGGGAGGTTCGAGAAGCTGTAGGTTTGGGAGCGAAGCTCATATCTTGGTTGTATTCTTGTATCGATAGCCATCCTGCAGAGTGCAATAAGACTCGTTTCTGTTCTCGGTTATGGACTACTAGGTAGACTTCGTACACGGTCGACTGTCTAAGCGTTGGTTTCACTACATTCCATGGCGTCTTACTCTCATGCTATCATATTCATAATAATACTAGCGTACTCTGCGAAGATCTCCACTGAAGAAAAGCCATGGTGGCGGTGTTAGCGTTGGGCCCGGCAGTGGAGCGATGACTCAAATTCAACCTCAAATCTGTTGCTAATATCATAAAAGGCATCAGTGACGCTCAAATAGTAGGAGGTATTAAGCAAGCTTATTGAGTAATGCCTTAAAGTACAGCGTATGCAGACCGTAGAAAAAATTCTTCAGAATGAAAGTTGATCTGAAAAAAGGCACATCTATACTTGCTTCTGGCCAATCATTAATCAGTTTGGAATGAAAGGCAAGATAATTGGTCAGCCACGAGTATCCACAAGCCAAATACTAAAAATAGGCTTATATCAGCCACACGCTAGCCTGAATAAGACAAGTGTTTACTGCGGCGCAGGGATTTGCAATTGGACGCGTAGACGCCAAGCAGTCAGGCATTACTATGATCACGAGGAAGAAATAAAAGCTTCATTTTGCTACCTTGTAAACTTACACCTTCACTTCGATTTTCCAATCATCCTCAGACATAGACAAATCAAAATGGCACCGTATGCAGCCCTGGCCAGAAGCGTACTCGAGGAGCAGGCTTCACAGCCTCATTTCCTCAAGCGAGATCTCTCAGTCAACCACACTCAAGCAGTAACCTTGGGCGTTATGGGAGCGTACGTGGTTGTCATCGCACTGCTCTGGAACTTACCCTACGTCCGCTGGTCATTATGGCCTTTCAAGGTACCAACTACTACTTCCATTTACCGTCTGCTGGTTACTAATGACAACAGATGCTGGTCATCGCCTTCCATGAATTCGGCCATGCCATCACTGCATGCTGCACAGGAGGCAGAGTAAAGTCCATATCGCTTGACCCCCACGAGGGTGGCGTCACGCACATGCAGGGCGGTATCAGCGCTATCACCCTGCCTGCAGGATACCTAGGCTCGTCCATCATCGGCGCTCTGCTGATCTTTGCTGGGTTTGACATTGTCGCAAGCAAGGTGGCGAGTATTATTCTGGGGGTTTGCTTTCTCCTTACGCTATGGTGGGCACGGAGGGACTGGTTGACTATCTTGACGATTCTGATGGCCGTCGGGTTACTGGTCGCGTGTTGGTTTATCGTTCATGGGGAGGCCTTGCGGTGGGTTGTGGTATGTTTTTCCCCTACCTTTATTTTTGTTGGCCTATTGCTAACAGTCAGTAGCTATTTATCGGAGTCATGTCAGCGCTTTACAGCGTCTGGGATATTGTACGTCCTTCGTTTGTTCTTGAAAAGGTCATGCTAATGTGAACAGTGTGACGATCTCATTCTCCGCAAAGTCAATTCTTCCGATGCAAGTGTCTTCGCGCAGAGATATGGTGGCTCTTCCCGCTGCTGGGGCGTCATCTGGTCCATTATTTCGCTGGCGTTCATGGCTATTGGCATTGTGGCTGCCATCGCGGCGTTTCCGGAGTCATTCAGCGAGCAGGAGGAGCAATCCAAGCACTTCATTCCGACGCGGTAAACTGTGAGCTTAATAGCTATGAGTGATGATAATGATTGACTTTTTTTAATCTTGGCTGTTTTTCCGGTGGTGTTCTGCATGTATTCTTTGTTAATTCGAGACCGTAGCCTCAGGCAACATGTCTTGCCGAATGCGGAATGCAACATTACCATTAACATTGCATGTTCTTACAGCCCGACAACCCAGTTTTTCGTCTGATAGAACAATTTACATGACATACTACTAGTACAACCAATTCTCTCGAATACAGTTTCCACTACCTCCCCGCTGGAACATGCATTAAACGAAGCTTCACCCACTGCGTCCCCTCCGGCAGCACATACTCGTCCCGATCAAAGTACAACGTCCACGACCCTCCTACTCCACCTTCAGACCCAGCAATCCCCAGCTCCAATGCCTCCTTCTCTCGGGCTTGCTGTTCCGGCAACTTCACAGCCAGCCATCTTTGCCGTCGTTCCAGCGTAACGTATCCACTCTCGACATCGAGTAGATCAAACGGCCCACAGATATGGCCCTGTGTATCCCCTTTCCCTCCAAAGCGCATCTCATTCGTCTCGGCATCTAGAAACACCCAACGAGCGAGAGGCGGCGTCTCCCCGCTTAACGTAATCAGTCCGGATTTATTATCTGGCGGGAAGTCGGGGTGCGTATAGAAGTGACCGTCGAAGGGAGTCATTGTTGGGGTCGCGTGCTTGGTTACGTACAACTATTTAGATTAGCAGTAGTCCAAAGCGAGGATTGTGTGGGCGTACCTTTCCATCTTCGTCGAGATATACCCGTCCATTGTGCACTTGGTCTCGCTGTTCCGCCGTTTCTTCGTTTGTGTAACATTCTGTGAGGAGATGGCCTCGTTGTCTCTTCGCGTGTTGGCGTCTGGCTTCAGGGTCCTTGGAGCCTTGGTCCATGTTTATCATTGCTGGGGCCATGGCGCCCATTAAGGCGAGGCCGAGTACCATGATCTAGATTTGTGGTGACTGTGAACTGGTGTCGTTGGGCTGACTTCGTTAGTTGTATGGCCATAGGCAGCTCCCGCCAGCTCATGGAGGTAAATAATAAAGTTAACTTGTGGTGACGATGATTAATTGACAGGACAATGCCGTTGTCGTGGTGGTTGTGGTTCGGTCAGGTACACTTGGCCGCTCATCGACGGAAACGGAAATGAAGGTATCTCCACATCACAAGATGCAACATAACCCCCAGATGATATAGAGAGAGAATCTGGTTGTTCCTTCATTTTTTTATCTTATCTTAGCTTGTTGCTGTTCGTCATTTCTGCAGCTGTATACTTCCATAATTTCACTGTCAAAACACGAAATGGCCGATCGAAAATGGGAGGATGCTCCGAGGTAAGTATTCATGTCAGGTCAATATCAGTTCTATGAGCTAATGAGACCAAGTACCCCGGCAGAGATCCAAGACGAGCCAATGCAAGAAACCACAGAGAAGACCGTGGTGGTCAAATCAACTGTTAGCGAACCTGCCGCTGAACCAACAACGAAACGGGACAATGGCAAGAGGGAGAGTATCAACATCAAGATTCATTTGAATCTCCATGCCAAGGTGAAACTGGACTTGGATGCTCAGCTAGATGGAGACATCATCATTGGGTTACATTGAGCGCCTGCGTTTCAAACTGTTGATGTGTTATCGCACTTTGTATGGATATACGTTTAGACGGTGCTTCAATGTCTGATATTGAAACCTGGGGCGGTAGAAGAGGCGAAATACCTAGCCTCTAAGAGATATACAAACATGAATGATTCACCAAGTGCTTTCCAACGCGTTCAACGCTATACCTAGAGATAGAATACGCGTCTCGCTTAGGACAGCGCTACTTTCTATCCCATTCACTCATGCATTGTTTGCACATGAGTAGTATAAAGCTCATATCACGCTTCAGATTTCTCTCATGCTTCCTCCCCAGCTCAGTTCACATTGTCAGCCTCAAAATGGAGGGTGAGTGCCAGTGTGAAGGCGTCAATAAGGACTTCCCTGCTGGGAGCGTGATGAGAAAGTTCGAAAAGGCCACTTTCCCAGTCGCGGGACGTGCCTATCGCTTGAAGAAAATCCTCTGGGAGCGTTATAATAACAATTACCACCAGCGAAGGGCTACGTTCGAAGCAGAGGAATGCGAGACTAAGGATCCTGTCGTCGTCAAGTTCTTCGTCGAGTATGTCTCCCTCCCGTCTCATGCATGTCCCGCTCTCTAACCTCTTCGACAATAGGGCAGATCCATTCATGAGAGAGGAACAGAGTGGCAAGCGATCTATGAAAAACAATGCGACTGAGCTTTTCCGTAACGAATGCAAGATCTGGAGAACCTTGTCAGACACGGGCTATACACCCAAGTACTACGGCAGAAGGGAGTTGCATCAGGACCTCACCTTTGAGAATCCCGGCGGATACCTTTGGATTCTAGTTCTAGGATATTACCCGGCCTTCAGTCTGGCTGACGCGCCCCAATTCCTGAATGCTGATGAGCTTCCCCGCGTCGAGAAACAGATGCTTGATATGGCTGTGTAAGTCGCTCGGTCTTGCAGGTTGGTTGAGCCAGTCTGACATATTCATATGACAGTAAATTCAACAGGCACGGTTTTGATTATGTCGGCGTTTCGTTTCTCAAGTTTGATCTGGAGACGAGGAGAGTGTATGCCGTTCCTCTTGATACGATGTGCTCGACACATAGCTGACAACGTTAGGTACGCCACGGACATTGAATACTTCAGCGAGACCGAGGTTCGCGATGACCCGTTAGCGGCAAAGAATTCAGCAGCACATTGGGTTAGTGTCGTGATGGATGCCCTCAGAGCTGGTGTAGAAGAGATCAGGGGTCTTTCGCCGATGGACCTACATATTGACTTTGGAGACTTTGGGAGTGACAGTGATTGAAACTTGGAGCATGAAGATTGGACCTTCGAAAGATATGATTTGGTTGGAGGCATAGAACTGTTGGATCAGAAGATGGATGTCATCTTGCATGATTTCAAAGGTTGGTTGTAAAGTAGTAGAATTATGTATCCGAAACAGGTAGCATTTTTCAACATGCTCTCTTGCTTCTCCTTCTCCGCTCAAAGCCCTGTTATCTTTCCCTTCCTTTTGACATCAACAGACAGTTAACGATCTCGTTACAATTCCTTGAAAACTTCGATTATAGTATGGCAATCAACCAAAAAGAATGGCGTGGACTACCCCGGACATCGTCAGCTATAGCGGAGAGCAGCACACAGCAACAGCCCTTTGCGGGAGAACTTGCAACCACACTGATGCATAGGCAAGAGCCTTATTCTGCCTGCTCCAAACATGGGCTGCACTGCTCCATCTCCTTGATATGGGGCCCCTGGGATGGTTTGCTCGCACAATACCACCAGGAAATGGATGACCAGCTATGATGAACCCTACCGATCGTTCGCATACCCTTCTCAACTCTCGGAAGCGCATTTTCCTTTTCACAAGCATCTTGCACAGTTACGATCTGGCCGTAATATCCTCAATTGAGTCAAGGGCGAGCAGTCTGCCGAGCCCTGGAGAGTCGTCAGAAGGACTGCAATAAGAGTACGGATTCATTGATATTTTCCCGTCCATGAGTTGCTATCACCATTACGGTCAGACATAACAGTGGCAACGGACTATTTCAGCCTTATTAGTTGATCCACCGAGTTGACTATTTGAGTATGATCTGACAGCGGGTCAGTGGGACTACACGGTTCACAAGATTAGCCAAGACATAAACCTGATTTGGGGCCAGACCCACGGCGATGCGCAATTGTTTCATTATTTTCTCATTCAGCTGCGTTGGGACCTAGCCTTCGGTTGGTTTGAAGTACAGCTGGTTGGTCTCAAAAAAATCCCCAAACTGCAACATCCCCCAACGACAAACGACGGAGAAAGTCGGCGAGGCCTTTCAATGGACTGAAGCGAACATGAGCCACCCTGTTCTAGATCGCATTCGACATGCTTTACAGCAAAGCAGACATTCCCGCTCGGCAAGAAGAAGATCAACTGTGTATGTTCGGTCATGGAGCAGCTAGAGTGCATATAGCTGATAACGGTTTCTTAGCAACTCCCTCAATCGGAAGAATTCAATCTGGGAGGAAATACCAGTCAATGTCCTTACTCAGATATTGGTACGCTGCACACTGACAGATATCTATTCTTTGATGTTGTCCTGTCGGGTGCTGTATCGCCGAATCCACCAAGACGAGTATGCGATATCTCGCGAGTATCTCCAGCATCGAAAGCGCCAATGTCTGCAAAGCAGCGACTGCTCTCCAGGAGACGACCTGACATTTATATCTGAGCTTTTCCCACCCCAACCACCGCAGTACACTGCTAGCAGGTCGCACGATGAATTCCCTCAATATTCCTTCGGCTACCTAGCCGACCTAAGCCGCTGCTGGGTGACTTGCCTCAGATTGTCATACTATCTAGCCGATTACGCAGTACACCATCATCTGCAGCATGATTCTGACGCTCAGCCTCTTTGGTCGTCCTCAAAGACCGAAAAGGAAGTTATTTACAGCCGAGGTGTGGACATGCTTCAATCTCGGTTATTGTATCCATTGTACGTCGACCCAATTGAGCCCATGCCAGCCTTTACACAGCTTTTAACATTTTCCAGGGCATACCTCGCATTCTTCCTCGAAACCTACGCAGATGCCCGAGACGCAGCAAGGGAAACAGGGAAACCCCATCATCAGCTCCATTCGCTCGAAGAGCAACAGTCCATTCTCCAACGGCCTCCATTCACAACGAACGAG
Organism: Aspergillus pseudoviridinutans; assembly: GCF_018340605.1. Taxonomy (NCBI): domain Eukaryota; kingdom Fungi; phylum Ascomycota; class Eurotiomycetes; order Eurotiales; family Aspergillaceae; genus Aspergillus; species Aspergillus pseudoviridinutans. Next base: position 2,522,872 of record NW_025091284.1, read on the forward strand.
GTCCTCCTCTCAACCCACCACTGCATGCATCTCCTCTGCTCTTCTGTTCGCCACATGATGAACCCCGAGTTCCCACCGTCCTCAACCGGAAGCTGGCTTAGTGTTCTTCTCACGACATCCACGCTCGAAAGGATCCTAGACTTTTTCATTGCCGCAGCGGACGACCAGTCCGCAGAAGCGCAGCACGCGCACGCCAGGAACACACAGAGCCATACTCACACGCGCACACATCACACCTATACCAGAAATGTATCATCCACCTGGACGAAACGGAGGGAGTTCCTGCTGCGGATGCGAAAGGACTGGAATGAGTACCTGGCGTCTGTGGATGGTGACCGAATGGCCGCTGACGAGCAAGAGCTCGTTGCTCCTCCGGGTCTAAGACAGGTATGGTTTGAGGCAGCTGAGAAGGAGATGTATCGACGTGGTGTAATTCCGCATCGCTGTGAGGATCCAGTTCACATTCTCCATGGGTCGTGTATCAGGTTACATTGTGAATTCTGTGATGACCAGTATTGAGATCTAGAATTGAGTAGTGCTGCCACAAATCCTTCTACCGACAAAAGACCGCCGTGTATTATGCAGCAATGGAGGATTATACATACATGTCGACGTGCGCTATCGACAGTATTTTCAAACCAGCAACATAATATTGACATCGGCCCATAATAAGCGATCATAGGAAAGTCTATCAAGGTCACTCGTAAATAGAAATAGCTCCATGTCCAAGTGAAGAAAGATATGCAACATGCGTCCGAGGGCGGGTACCATGTGTCAAGCAAGAGCCAGAGCCCATAATAATACATTAGGAAGAAAATAAGGGGTATATCTATCCGGCTATCAAAACCCAGAGAAGGAAGAAAATCTGCAATTGTCCAGTCAGCTCCTGCAATGGCATCGAGAAGAGAGAAACGCACCATAAGGACACCAAACATCTTGGCGATCAACCATCGGTTACCGGATACGCGATTCCAGTACTTCATTAACTCGCGCTGGGCGCCTTCAACATTGTCCACCACGTCTTCGGTATTGGCGTCAATCCGTTGAATCATCTCTGACTGCTCACTGACCATCTGAGCCAGTTGGCCGAAGATCCCGCCGAGTTCATTGATGGTACGTTCGATGGCGTCAATGGCTTCGCCTCTGGCCTGAATGTACGTGTTGTTCGTCTGCGCCTCCTCCATGACCAGTAATTGCTGATCTGTCTGGAACGATGGGCGCCCAAGAGGCGAAGGATTTGAGGGATCGAGCGTCAATAGATCTGAAGAACCTCCCTGGAAACCTGGTTGCGGCGTCTTCCGTCCCGTGGTGTTGTACAGTGGAGAGTCCGACCGTTGCGGATCCAAGACCTGCGACTTGGACGATACCGAAGAGACAAAGTTCTCTGTCCGAGATCGCGACGCTTGAATGTTCTTCGTTCGGACCTCGAGGACTTCTTTGAAGTTCGCACCGACATCCGCCAGCTTTCCTTGGAGCATAACCACGACCTGGGTGACATTAGCGTTGCGCAAGTCGGCCACTTGGAGTCCACTTACATTGTCATTGTGCTCGCCTTCCTGATCCGCTTTTGTTCGATTCGACTTCGGATGTTGCGATAATGTAAGCGCTTGCAGAGAAGCAATTTGCTGGTTCAGCGACGCCAGGTCTTGCTTGATGACGTAGGTCAACTCCGAGATCTCGACAGGTCTGTCATCGAAGAGCGTCTTGCGCTTCGCCACTACGATGAGATCAGCAAGATAAAGAGAACCTGAGGAGCAACCAACTACTCACACTCAGCCAGCCGTTGTAACTTCGCGGTTGTCGCTGTAATTCCTCGCCCAATCTCCGCGGCTCTCCTAGCAAACTCCGACCGGCGTTTGCTTTGTCCTTGTTCGTCTGTGCCTGCGTGCGCCTGTCTCCGTTGCGAATCCGAAAGCAGTGCTTGACGTTGTGAGCCGACTTTGGAAGTCGCGAGGCGTTTCTGGGCCTGTCCGAGGATGGCCTGAAATTCGCCCGTGCGATCCTGGATGGAGGGGCCGGCCATTTTCAAGATCCCACGTTCGTAGTGGCCGCTAGAATATATGTTTCGAGGCCGCTTGAAATTGAGGAATAGGCTAGAATGTACGGAGTAGATGTTGAGCTAATCGATAAGGAGAAGGCAATGGTTGGGGCGTATCCGGCGATAGTCAAATAGGGGGAGTAAAGAAGTAAGCATCGAGTGAAATCGGGGTTAGTAGTGAATTAGGAAAGTCTAGGGAGTTCCATATCGTCAAAGTTCAAGAGTTCATGAACAGGAGTATTGATCTGGCCAAGAAAGACGCCCGTCTTCTGTCTCTCTCTATGGGGGCGGATTCGTGTCATTCCGGATGGGGAAAGGTGTGGCACTTCTCCACGTGACAGGGGTGCCACTTGCACAGCCATCATAGCCACACTTTTGTTCCCCAGGCCGCATCAGGCCGCAATTTATTTTAAGTACCAGGGGTACCTCTCCATCATGACCGGCAGAGGGAAAAAAACAACAATCATCGACTGTCGCTGAGGGAGAGACTCAAATCCTCAGGAAGCTGATCAGCATATTGGCTTTCTCAACTCGCTGCCTTTGATATACCCCCTACCCAACATTGACACGTCGCCGAGGCTGAGCATCAGGTGCTATCGCAATTGGATCGTCCCCACGTCATCCTGTGAAACGTACCGCATTCCCTCTCTAGGCTCCGTCGAACTCGGTCCACGGTCCAGCACGACCTGTCTTGATCTCGACGAAAATAATCCTCCATCAACTGGACATCCCGTCAGATGAGCCTTCTATGTTGATTTGCTATTCGCGCAGACTTTAGTCTTAGTTTGTTGATGCTGCCAAACTGTCCATTTCCCTCTCGTGCGTGTAGCAATGGCTCGTCCATTTCAAGTTCCCTACGAACCGGAGTATGAGACGCTGTAAGTTCGCTTAGGACGGCGTATATTGGGCTCTGCTGACAGATGCTGTCTGGGACGTACAGTACATCTCCCAGCACAAATACTCCAGTGGCACCACAAGCCCGCGGCGAAACTCCAATTTCGTTCAAAACGAATGTTAACCGCGCAAAGACCAAGCGTTGGGTGGAGGCGAAGAAATATTCGTACGACGGGAATGACTGGGGTGACGATGAGTACGAGGAATACGACGATGAGCCGCTACCGATGCCCCAGCCGGCAAACTTCAGCCAGAGCACCAACGACCTGTCTAGAATAGCTCCTCGGGATCCGTCGAGGCCCCCGCTACCCAGCATGGACCGATCACGTTCAATGGATCAGGTGGCAACGCTCGGTGTAGGACCTGCTGAAAGTCGCAGTCGGTCGGCAGACCGCAATGCTGTCGAGGGCACTGCGGGCAGTGCTCCCTCGAACAAGCCTCTGCCTTTCGTGCGCCCTGCCGACATCTACAAACGCATGCAAGAGAGACGCCAGCAGTCGCCAGACACCCCTCGGAATGACAGTCCCTCCGGTCTGGGCCGTTCCCATCCAGAGCCTGTCTCTACGTCTCAGCTGCCTGCCACCGCGGACCACGAACTTCAACTGGGGCCGGGATCCAATGCGTCGAAGGATGGCTGTCACGGCAAGGTCGACGACTCAAGTGCCACTCCAAGAACCGCGCCTGGTGCCGCAAGCCTTGAGCTTCCCGATTTTAAGCGACTTTCTGGCTTCGACGCTGACTTTTTGGCTTCCGATTCGAGCGTGCAGAAAGAGCAGAGCTCCGACCCTCAACAAACCCATCAGCTGCAGCACAACCCGTCGCTGGGGTTCCGTTCAGTTGTACACCAAGCATTCGACGTTCCCGACACTCCAAGCACCACTGTCGACAGCGTTGCACGATCCAATAGTGACAGCACGTCGGTCATCAGTCCCATCATTGGTGCTCGCGGTCCGAACGAAGAAAAGACGCCAACAATCGTGGAGGAGCCCGGTGAAATCTCAACACCGAAAGACACCAACGACCAGGCCATGTTATTTAAGCCTGGTCATCGTCGAGATCTTAGCCTTCCCAGCCCAGGTAACAGCCCTTCGAGGAAACCGATTATCAATAACAGCGCCGAGGCAACTCCTCCGTCTGTGCTGGCAGAGATGTCGTCGGAGACGCCTTCAGACTCCCCTCGAGACAGCTCCTCTTCGTTCCACCAGCCACTGCCACATAGAGCCTCTGTGCTACTGCCTCAGACTGGTTCCGACAGGGATCTACCAGCGCCCCTCAACTTTGGCGCAAACCCGCCTGCCGATTCCCCCATCAAAAGCCATGAAGAGATTCCAGTTATCATCCCTTCGAACAGCGCAGAAACTTCGCCTCAGGACACCGAGAGTGATCGGTTGAGAAAGGAGATAATTCGCTCCTTGAGCCGAGAAACCACGCCTTCAGCGGAAACAGAGCAGCAAAATCCTATCAGACCACAGACTGCTCGACAAGACACAGAGATCAGTCAACAAGACAGTCTGATCCCCAGTGAATACGAAAGATATTGGAGCGAGCAAGTCGAATCAAGCCCTCAGGATTTAAAGCCGCCAGCCCCTGTCTACGGTGCTTCTCAGAATGTTCCGCAGCAGGATCTGTACTCCACTTCGCCTATGAGCGATCCGGCACCAGCTGCTCCTGCTCAGCCTACTTCAGAACCTAAGTTGAAACGACGGTTCTCGTGGGAATCGTCATCCTCGGAGGAGGTACCTCCCGTGGAATTTCAGGCGGCCTCGCCGTCGGCTATCCCAATTCCAGGACAATTCCCTTTGGCAAACGATACGACCGAGCTAGCGCCAGAGACTGTCCCCAACGAGACGGAGATGGCAACAAATAGAGACCTCCAGCAGACGCCTGAGAAGCCTAAACTCACCCTAGTGACTCCTGCTGCCATGGAAAATAGCAGCGACTCGAATGAAAGCTACCTGCCCGAAGTTATCAATCGTCAAAGTATGGAGCAGCGATCCCCCTTGCCTGAGCCCAAGATGCCGCCCACGGTTGAGCCGACGTTATTGGGCTTCCGTGACATTATGGGTATTCAATCTTCCGATGAGCGAGTGCGAGCTTTTGACCGGACACGCGACCAGTTCACGACAATCGATACTGGTTTGAAGAATTGGTTACAGGTGGTGATTCGTGCCCATCCGGAGCACATGGATGTTGTTGAGCAGAGCATGAAGGCTCCCTCTGTCGAGCCTAAAGCGGTCGTATCCAAGGGGAAATTCCCGAAGCTGTCGTCTCTTGGGCACTTCACCTCGTCGAACCAAGATGGCCCTCCGCCTGGATCGGGCCACGTACGACGTCCATCTGCCCCGCTTGGTTCGATAATGAACAAACAACAGGTCGAGCAACGCGGAAAGGACCTGTTACATACGGCGGGAGCCCTGGGCGGCCGAGCAGGCGAGGCCGCCAAGGGTTTCTTCGCCAAGGGCAGAAATAAGCTGAAAAGAGGAGAGACAGACAAGGTAGATGCTTAATTTCTTGGTTTTTGGTTTGGTGGTCATTGCATTTATTTATTAGCACGTGAGAGCGGAGGTTGTGGTCTATATATGATGCTCCCTCGCTGCATTCGTCTTCTTTCTCTCCGGTCCTGTCTTGCTTATCCTATTGTTTGATACCATGGTGTAATGAACATATGCAGTCCAAGCCAGAATGGACATGATTAATGCTTTCCTAACTATTGTCGAATGCATCACCGATGATTTGTCTGGCACCTCTAATTGCGTGTTGATCAGTAGGGATTCCACCGGGTGCGCGGTTATCGCAGAGAAATCCAGCTTTCAGACTTTCAATCTGCCATAGACCAAAATGAGGCTGAGACGATGACTCTCAAGCGGAATGCTGTGCAGTTTGCGAGTTTACCCATCATCAGAAGGGCTGGAGACCTGGTCGAGTCGACGCAACTGCGCTGGGATGTAGAGCCACAGCAGGCAGCGGCAAGTGAGAGTAGACGACGAAGTGCTGATGATATCAATATAGCATTTTTACATCGCCAAATGAATACCCAGGGACGTATACTTAGAAAGCCATTGCCCAGTGAGATGATGGTAAGCTCGCATTCCACGGCGCTGTCGAGCTCTTCTGCCTTACAGGCTCCGTTACCCAGCATTTTGAGAAGAAAAACAGTGTCGACGATGACAAAGATAGATCGAAAGCCTCTAAAAGGCGACGATAAGCGCCGATTCCCTGTCAATGCAACCGTAGCGACATACTATTGTGTGGATTCGAACTGTGGAAAAGAGGCTGGCCTTGCACAAGCAACCGCCAAGCCACAGGAACGAGGTGAATTGTTGACGGCTCCATACCAGAATGCTACATTTTATTCTGGGCTCAGCGACAAGATCACCAATAAAAATGCGATCAACGATGGAAAGGTAAGTCCTTGTGATGCAGAAGACGCAGAAGCACCGCCACCTGCGGGCGCTCATCTTCTAGGCCGTGTTTGGCGGGGCTTAGAGCCATCCCCGGTCGACCTTGCAACTAGTACAAGGCTCTCTGTTCCACCTCCTCTTCATTGCATAAGCACTCCCCCCATCTCCTCGCTGGGCACATTGGAGGCGTATTCGGGCCTGCAGCCATCATCCGGGCTGGGACTGGGTGAGTTTGAGTTTGGCTTTTCCTCTTATATCTTTATTCCAGATGTCCTTATAATGACCTCGCAATGAGCACTTACTCCGAATACGAGCTGACCAAATCCCCAGCACGGCCGTCCCAATCTCCAAGTGCAAGAGCAGAGATTAGTCTTAATCTTATTGGCGTCGGTCAACCCGAAAATCTTAATCCCAGCAACATGCTGGGTCCCGCGAATCAGATGCCTGTTCCTAGTGTTGCTGGCACGGCTACCACTCCGAGTCCTGGCCTCAGCCGTTGGTATGCTGGGAGGAGCCGCTTGAGCAGCGATGAGGCTGAAATTTTCACTCACTCCAGAGGCGTCAGCCATTCGTCTGAGACCCCTGGTTTTCCTTATGAATCCGGCTCTGTCGCTGGCTCAAGCAGCCCGCGGACGGGTTCAAACGCACAGGTCTCGCAGGATGACCTCTTTGACGCTGATCTGGCTGCAAGAGGATCGCCTCAACGGAACCAAGCATCTCCCCAGAGCAAACCGCCCACGGAGATGTTTAGGTTGTTCAGACGGAATCGGGGTCCCTCGTTCTCTGATGAGCCTTCGCCCAAAACTGACCGGTCGCGTCGCGGCGCTTTTGATAGGCTGGGTGTAAGTCAGCCCCGTATTCGTTGGTTGACTGTATCAGCTGATATCTCAACTAGGCATGGTTCGGTCGTTCTCAACAGCAACAGCAAAATAAGACTCAGGCGCATGGACGTGCTCCCGAGTCGTCTGTTGCGCAGACAATGGAATGGCTTCGTCCGGTGTCCTCGCATCCAGCACCGGGACATACACGCTTCTACTCAGACGACCAGACTGGTCGTGGTCGGCGCCGATCAAACGTGGAGAGTCAGACTTCGTTCGAGGGACAACATCCACCGCCAGAGGGATACTTTGCGCCCGAATCCTTCTCTCGCTTCAGGCGCTCGCCCCGGGCCTCCAAGAGCAGTCAGCAGTTAGCAGCGGCAGCATCAGCTTCTCTATCTCAGCAACCTGACAGCCGGCTCGCTCCCCCAGATAGACTGCCTTCACCTGCAGGCTCCTTTTCATATAGCGGCAGAGTCTCCCCCCAATCACCACCACCTCCTGCTCCCCCTCCACACCTCCAACTCTATTACCAACAACAACCGATGACACTACCACCAAGCCCTCATCATTCCCAACTCTCTCCACAACTCTCTCCACCCCCACATCTCACCTCTCCCATCCCCCAAGCTATCCCCCGCACGCCACCCTCCCGCGGCCGCAGCGTCGACCGCGCCTACGCCCAAGACCTCCACCTCCGCTCCCGCAGCCCCAAGACCTTCCCCCCACGGCCCGAAGAACGCAGCTACCCAAGCACCGACACCTCCGACCCAGCCAACAACCTAGGAACCTTCCGCAGCAACCCACGCACCAGCCGCATCGGCGACCAGGAACTCCCCTGGAAACTCACGCTGCCAAGCGACTCGGACGAGGAGCACGCCGCCGGCGCGACCGCGACCGAGGGGGAGAGAAGTTGGCTGGAGAGTACCACGCAGCGGCTCCTGCAGTCGTCGCGGCTGCCGACCTACGAGGAGGACTCGGAGGTACACGGGCAGCCGCAGCAGCCTGTTGTTCCGGATGAGAAGGCTGCGACGGACCAGAGCGGGGACCAGAATCGTGAGCAAGTGCAAGGGCAAGACCAAGCGCAAGCGCAGAGCCAGCACCATCCGCACCGCGGCGAGGCGAGGGCAGTCAATGCCGACGATGCACCGGTGGAACTGCCAGTGCAGTGGGATGACGACTCGGGCGAGGAGATCACCATGTCGAGTACGGCGTACCCGGGGCAGGAATGGAGACCGTTGGGGTTCTCCGGGTGGGAATACTAGTTAGATACCCTTTTGTTCTTATGAGCGATGAGCGATGGTTATGGATCGAATTTGGCGGGAGTTTTATGGTCGTTATGGCTATGATATATGATTCTTCGACGGCGCATTTGTCTACAAAAAGTAGAATAAAAATGAAATGAGACTTTCAAGCTCTATTTTGTATGTCCATGTCATCTAATCATATAGTACAATCGAGGGGAGAAGTCTTCGAGACACAAATCTAGCCCTCGAAAATGCTCTGGTTCAAATCCACCCCCATATCCTTGGCCATATCCTTCATCTGCTTCTCGATATCATCCTCCATGCCGCCGCCCAGATGCAGGAACTGCCGCACCTTGGTAAAGTAGAAGAAGAGATCGCTGGTGAACAGCACGACGCGGAACAGGAGATGTCGGCCGAGGTTCTGGATCTTCTCGGACCAGGGCAGATCGGGCGACTCGGCGAGCGCACGGGACGCCCACATGCCCGTGATCTTGACGCGGTTGACGGGCGAGCCGAGGAACTGATTGTTCCCCTGGACGATGCGCAGGTTGCGGCCGATGAAGATGAGTTCCTGGGGCCATTTTTGCTCATCCGCGAGGATCTCGCGGATGGCCTTGCGGGCAGCCTGTTGCATCTCGTAGTGGCGCTGGGCGCGCTCTACCTTGCTCAGTCCCTCCAGGTGCTGGCGCGTGGAGAGGTCGCCGCCGCGGTAGGGGCGCATCATCGTGAAGGAGGCGAACATGTCCGAGTTGCGGATGCCCCAGCCCTCGGCGATCTCGCTGAGAGTGCGGTTGTCGAAGGTCAGCAGGGCCTTCCAGAAGCGCGCGTACTGGTGGCGGAAGTTGGGGTCCATGTGGATGTAGAGGCCGTGGTCGATGAGGACCAGCTCCGCCTGGCCCGAGGGCTTGCGCCGGATGAAGATGTTGCCTGGATGCGGATCGCAGTGCACCCAGCCCCAAAGGAACATTTGTGCGGAGAAGAGGTCGACCATTGTGGTCATCACGTCCTTGAGCGACAGACCTAGGCCGCCTTTGCCGTTCCAGCCGCGCCAGTGGTTGCGCTCCGGCTTGATCTTGGCCAGATTGGGGTTCCTCGCAACCTTGGCCACCGGATCTTCGGTCTGGGGAGCATCTAACGGTGTCCCCTGGCATCCCGGGCTGCCTTCGCGCCAACCACCGAGCCACGGACGAGTGATGGACTCTCTGTCCCATAACCGGATTCCTTCGATCCACTCAGCGGTCATGACACGCTTCGAGCTGAGCTCGCGGTAGACTTTGGGAATGTAGACGCGGCCTCGCAGACGCGACTCGCCGGCCACCAGCTTAGCCATGGTTTCCGAATTGGTCGCTTCATTCTCAAAGTCCGTCTCCAGGAACAGTCGCTCGCTTATGTACGGTACCAGGCTGTAGAATGGGATATCGAATGTGCGGGAATAGACCCAAGTGACCACTCTGGTCTCGTTAGCATCCGTCCCCGAAGGATAATGTGATGGACTTACTTGAAAGCCCACAGATCCCATTGGATCTGCTGGGCAATCTCCCTTTTCTGAACCTTGATAGCAATTTCTCGGCCATCTGCTAATCGTGCCCAGTGGACCTGTGCGACACTCGCGCTCGCCCTAGCCCTGCGCTCCAAAACACCCTTAGTCGGATCCCCTGAGAAAGACACTCCAAAAACCTCCTCAGGCGACTTCCCAAAGTCCTCCCGGATCACCTTCTCCACGTCCTTCCAGTCATTCTGCGGCGCATCATCAAACATCCGGGCAAACATCTTCTGAAACTCCGGGGGCAGAATGGCAGATTGCATGGCAATCGCCTGCCCGATTTTCAGATACAGGCCGCCATTATGCCGGAGCAGGTCAAACAGTCGTTCCGCGTTGCGGGCGTGCAGGGCTGTGATGGATTCAGCAAATAGTGGGTTCGGTCGGAAGTTAATTTTGTAGTCTAGCGCGACGAGGAGTCCAAGCGAGAACGTCCGAGCCGTCCTCGTTAGTGAGGATGCGTAGAACTGAGTGTCGATGGCGTAGATCACTCCGGTGGCTATGGAGAGGTAGGCGAGACGGCGGAGCCATTTGCGAGTGCGGGTGTAGGTCTTCGCGGGGACGGGTTTGCCTAATGAACTCGGAGAAGGGGGCACAAATGGTTTGAATTCACCCGGATGAACGAAACGACGAGGACAAGTTTGTAGGGAGGGCGCAGGAAAGCGTCGATGGCCGTGAGACACGATGGGGTTGGGCCGCATCAAGCGGGAAGCCCACGTCATTCGCGACGCCATTCGAATGAAGGACATAGAGGACAGCGACATCAAGACATCCAGTATCTCATGGTGCGTTGATGGATAACATCAACAACTGCAGCGAACAGACATTTCCATTCTGGTGAAGAAGAAGTAAAAGTAAGCTCGATCGACCGATGCTGACAGCGCTGACATGACAACAGTCAGGAACAATTCCTGGCGGTCAGTGCCGTGGCTTTCGTCATCGGAGATAATATCTCGCGGCTCGATCTTACTCCGTACCTTCGGATAGAATTCAACGCCTCCAGTTATCATTAATATTATCATAACAAGGGTATGTAGAATTAGAAGGACCCTGAGGCTATAATTCATCATTGTTATATCTCCCCTCATCCAATTGCCCCTGTACACTCTCCGTATTCGCAGTATTCCCCAAATCCCGACAAACAGCCGCGTACTCTCTCATATTATTCGGAATCGTTTCATCCCACAACTGATCATCCTTGAGATATGCGTACTGCTCTTGACACAGCGCTTCCGACACCATAGGCAACAGCGCCGGTAGATTCGTAATAGCCGACCGCACAAAGGTCTTCTTGAAGCAATTCCCAAACGCCGCCAGCGTCTCCGAGTCCGAGCAGATATGTTTGCCCTCAAGCATCGGACCGCACCGCTGTTTGATGACCTTCGCTGCATCATCGCCCAATCGCACCATCGCTTCTTCCTGTCGGGGTACATCCAACTGCTTCATCACGCTGCGGACAGCGGGCAGGAAGGTGTTGTTGCGCGTCCACAGGTCCCAGTGTGGGACGGTCGGCTGGCAGCCCTTGTCGCAGATTTCGCGCTGGAATTTCTCGTACAGGTCGCCTGGTCGGCTAACGAGTGCGGCAACGACTTTGAAGCATGTTGGGGCGAGTTTGGCGGTTGCAGTGGTGGATGCGCTGAGTAGGAGGAGGATTAAGGGGAGAAGGAGGAAACGCATTGTGGGTAGGTTCATCCACTGCGGTGGACAGTATCAGGCTGAATGGACTGGAAGAAATTAGAAAGGAAGATGAATCATGGAGTTATCGACTTACTAGTAACCGTGGTCATATTGATTGAATCTTGCTTGAGCCTTGAGCCGAATATTGGAGATTGATCGTCGCTACGGATTTCCCCGCAGTACGGGAGTTTGGGGTACCGAGATGCTGTGATGAACTTATTGATTGAAGCTTCTCACCCAGAGATAGTCCTTTTCTAGAACATCCACGAGCCACTTCGTGGCCACTTGCTCATCACATACAAAAGCCTCACTAAGCTTCCAAAGTTTGCTGCGTTTCTTGCGTGAGCCCTCTACCGGCTGTACCATCAGGCTCACGAGACAACGCACTGGGGCCCCGTCTGTGTCCCTGCGCGCTTTCCCATCACTAAACTACAGGAACTACGGTATGGCAATTGCTTTCGTTTTCAAAGTTATGTCAAATCGAGCAGAATCTGCGAATATCTGGTACTGTTGGATCCAGGGAGCAGAACACTCTACCCTTTTTCCTTAAGAGGAACCAGCTTACAGCCTTTCACCAACTTCGCCAATAGATTATACGCTGCAGCAAGGCACTTTGCTCGGCTCTGCTAGTATTGCTCGTCATAAGTATGAGCGATAATGGAAACTTGACGCAGGACCAAAGCCTCATAACGCCAACTGGCTATGACCGCTGAGACTGCCAGGAACTCCTTGACTACCACTATACAGAGAACGATCTCGCTACTGAGTTCCACAGTAGGTTCAACAGAAGCCTTGCACTCTTACTCCCGCTCTTGCTAGCTGCAGGCTGTGTGGATGGGCTTGGTGCTGGTGGACTCGTCGGTGACAACAGCTTCAGTCCTGGTCCAGATACAGCCATTGGTCCACCCGTGTTGATAAACGGCCGTTCTCTCAACAGATGCGAAAACTTCAGGGTAGGAAAATGCCATCAGGGAATTCGCCTGTATCTCCTTGTAGGCCGACAAGCGTCAAGAAGAGGGTGGCGTCAACCATTCGATGCATGTAATCCCGGAGGACGCTAGAAATGTTACGGGAAGAGGATGAGTATGATACAATATATAAACTCACCTTACTCTATGTTGACCGGGGTATTTATAATGGGATGATTGTGGAATTGTAGGGATTCTGTAGGGTGGGTCATAAGCCGACCTCAGTATGAGGTAATAAGCACAAATATATATCTCTAAAGGATGTGCACCAAACAAGTATCCAACATTGAACTTGCGCCATTGAATTTCGGGTAAATAAAGCCAAAACATATCTCCCCAATCAAGTAGTCTAGAGTGACACTGTCAGGCCACGCCTCGTGCACCCAGGCCTAGCCCTTCACCTACTGCAACCTGCATGTCCCCTCTATCATTACCCCTCCACGCAACAAGGTCTTCCTCATCGACACATCGTCCAATATAAGCAAGATGCCCAGCTCCGATCTAGTAGAGATTGACTCTCTTGAAGCACTCGTCATCATAGACAATGAGCTCGACCCTTTGTCGCCCGTCGCGCCAGACACCGTCCATGTCTCCGGCCTCATGGCTAGTCTTGCGGCGGGGTCGCCTCACGACCTCAAGGAGAGGGGTGATGCTCAGAAAGAGCTGAGAATGGAAGACATCTGCTGCTCTGCTCACGGGTTGTCAATACTGGTGGTAAGTAGACGTCGATAAGACGGAGTTTCGAAGCGACGCTGACTCTTCGCAGACTGCGACGAAAGGTGATGTGAGCCACTCGGTGCTCTTCGACGCAGGTCCGGAGGAAGATGCTTGGGAGAGGAACGCGAAGCGGCTAAGGGCAGATCTTGCCTCTGTAGAGGTTATCCAGTTGTCGCATTGGCATAGGGATCATTCGGGTTTGTTCGATGGCAGTTGCGGCTCGTTGGACAGCGGTTGACGATGCTCAGGTGGTCTTCTGCGCGCCATTCGCTTAATCAACGAAGCCAAGCAGGCCAAAGGTCTTCCCAGGGGCCTGTTGGCAGATTTGCACCCTTCGCGCCCCGACTATCGAGGGATGACTATTGGTCAGAAGATCATATCCCTCCAAGCTGATCCTGCATTCGAGGAGATCGAGGCAGCTGGGGCCGTGGCCGACAAACATGGCGAGGCACATACTGTTCTCGATGATTTCTTTTTTGTATCGGGGGAAATCCCTCGGCACACTGCCTACGAGAACGGGCTGAAGGGAGGGATGCGCTTCAGCCACGAGGATAACGATTGGTTTTCCGACGAGCTCATTGCTGATGAACGATTCTTGATGTGTAATCTGAAAGGCATGTTGGTCACGCACAAGCGTACTTCTTCCGGCTACTGTACAGTCGATGCTGACTGCACCAGGGAAAGGAATCGTCATGTTCACGGGCTGCAGCCATGCTGGAGTGGTCAACGCGGCCAAGCATGCGGTTGAATGCCTGGATGGTTCTGTTCCTCTTCATGCGGTTGTGGGGGGCTTCCATCTGGCCACTAGTGAGGAACAGCAGACGGAGAGCACGATCAAGGACCTGAAGAAGCTTGATCCGGCTGTGCTTCTGCCTGGTCACTGCACGGGTTGGCGGGCCAAATTCGCCATCGAGAGGCTTATGCCTGGGACTCTGGTGCCTTGTACAGTGGGCATCAAGATCACATTTTGATCGGAGCGGAAGAATATGCATTGGATGGCGATGACAGTCATGAACCTCTTCAATGAGGCAGTGACATGTATCAGCTGCCATTCAACGCAGTCAGCGGCTAGTCGTATTCCCTGAGGCTGACAAGCCAGGCTCGAAAGATAGGACAGCAAGATCAACTGCGTCTAGGATCTTTGGCCTAGTGATAGCTCCATCTACACACTGCAGTGCAAAATCACAAGCTCTCAGACCTGAGCACATTAAATGCTGATCCCACTGCTGAAGTCGCTTCCTGAAAGATGTCTATCTGCGATAGGGTCGTTAAACAGGGATGATATCTATGACTTCTGCGGATAGAAGGCTTGGATTTATATTTCAGTCTATCTACTGTACTAAGTACTCCACTCACATAGCTTCCTCCTCTGAGCGTGGAACAGTATATAAACAGCTAAACAAGAGCCTCTAGCATTGCATAATAGACGCATAATGGCATAACACATGCACAGAGCGGACATACTCCATCCTACCCTTAAGACTGATCAATATTAGTATGAGTACATTCATTTCCACTCTCTCAGCTATACGTCCACCTTGCATACCTCTCACCACCGCCAAGATCCCTTCCCTCACTTCCAAGACAAGCATTACACAGAGTAGGAGTGAATGCCAACTGATAAGTCAACAACCATCCACACCGTGTAACTCCTGGATCATACCAAATCAAGTCAACCCTCCGAATTCACACGAAACAATCAACCTCTATCCAGATATTGCAAGTCGAGCGTCGTCCGTCCGCCCCGTGCCAAGAGGATTGCCATACCTAGCTTGTCAGTGTGCACCACACCTGCCACATCAATCATAGCTATCTACGGGGTAGACCAGTCATTGCGCTTCGCTGGCTCGGGGAAGATCCGCATATCCAGATAAACAGCTCATCTAGGGAGCGCGCCAAGACTCGAACGCAGCACAGCAGCGTATGCGCGAAAATGAAATGAACCGATCGTTCCCCCCGTGATACCTCGTCAGACACGCAGACACGTCTGATTGCCCCAAGGGGGAAATGGAGGGCTTGCCAAGACGATAGAAAAAGGGAGGGAATGCAGTGCAGGGCTTGGCGGGGAGTTATGGAAGGGACATGGTTGGTTGGGAGGGCATAGATGCAGAAGAGGATACTTTCTGGTAGTGAGACGACATGTCTGTATGCAGGAAGTGCGCATATTGCTGTATTGAGTTAGGGAGGCAGTGCTGTTCTGATGGACTGCAACTGATTGCCAAGAGACGGGATCGTCCTTGTCCTACTGCATGGCATTGTCTGTCCTCATGATTTGCTCATGATTTGAGTTTGCGAGGACCAAAAATGAGGAGTAAGTTTGGCGGTGGTATCACTAGATAGACCGCTGAGACTACTCCATACCCCATATATCATTAGTTTCTACTACTCTGTATCGGGATGAAGAGTGAGATGCCAAGCATGTTCCTTGCCGCAGGCTGCACATCAGGGGATTCGGTATGCTTGGCGGAAGTAGGACTATTGGCTTGGTTGATGATCTGTATCCAATTTCGTTTTCTTGAATCGTAGTTGATTCAATCGATAATACTGATACATGTCAATGCCATGACGCTGTCGCGGATTCGGATATATTCAGCCAAGACACCGAAGAACAGAGTATCAAATATTTGTCCAGTCCGAGTGACATCATAGAGCACGGCTCATTTGAAACGAAGCTGACTGAGTCTGAGACTCTCCCGAGATCATTAAGACGATCTGCGTCTAAGATCGAATCATGCGAGCCCCTATCCAGATTCGTTTTCAGGGGCTTCTTGGCCTTTGCGATGCAGGGTCTGCCATCACGCATTGTCAAACCGTCGTTGTTTGGATAGATCTGCCTGCCGAGTACTGCTGTTGATGTACAG
This sequence comes from Aspergillus pseudoviridinutans, assembly GCF_018340605.1. Classification (NCBI taxonomy): domain Eukaryota; kingdom Fungi; phylum Ascomycota; class Eurotiomycetes; order Eurotiales; family Aspergillaceae; genus Aspergillus; species Aspergillus pseudoviridinutans. The sequence continues at coordinate 2,539,033 of NW_025091284.1, forward strand.
TATGATTTTCTTGGCCATGTCAGACACCATGAGCAATCCCTAGATAGAAAGATGGATGCAGTCGTGGCGGAGACATGAAGCATTCTACTCCGTAAAGTACTCCTTGTCCGAGCTCTCTACTCTGTACGGAGTAGATCTGCTGCAATTACCCCATCCTCTTACATCATATCAGAGCATGATAACCCTGATGCAGGTGAGTATCGGACAATTATGGTTTCGATGGTATAGCGATAGACACCCGCAAGCAATAGTCGATGCGCCCATGTCGGGCGCACCTGTCGATCACCCTTTTTGGGAAGCTGTAAACAGACAGTCAGGAATAACTCCTTTGTATCTTGTCAACCGAGGCATTGTCTGGTGACTGTTGAAGCTGTCTCAGTTTCAGGTTCTAGGCCTCGGCATACAGTCTTTAGGTTTATTTTTAATTGTAATAGACGTAAGGAGACACAAAGTGCATCATCAGACATCTGTAATTGCTGCTAACATCACATAGTCCCTAGATGAAGAATGCGGATGACTAACAATGCCAAGTTATGCAGGTCTTTTGAGCACAATCCAGCTTGTTTCTTCTACGGCACATGTTCGAGTTGCCACGACCCGCTAAGGTTGCATGTACGGATAGTATGGCGTATCCCGCGCTCTGCCCGTGGCCGACACCTGGGTCTGGTAGGGCCGCAAAAGATCCTCAGTAAAAATGATTCAAACCCCATTGTCAAATATCCATAGAATCTAACCGAAGAACGGTTCGCCTCACTCAGGGAATCAGTTGCGTAGTGCCAAACCAATCATATATTCCGCAGTTGACTTTTCTCGACGTGCCGATTCCCGCGGTGCCGTGTAGGCCGATACCTCCAATTCCTACCGATGCCAGAGTCGCCATGCCGAATTGACGTGGAAAACTCTCGGGCGATATTCTTCACCTTGAGTATCGTTTTTGAGAGATGATGATGCCGATTGTCTGTTGATAATTGCCAGTCTTTTTTGCTCGTTGAAACTCTACTTTTTCTCTGCTGTTACAGCCGCCATTCACTCAAGTCCCCTAGTTATGTAAACCTCCAGACCGGTCATCATTTTAAGTCTAATGCGATGGAGCATGTCTCTCCATACTCCATACTCCATACTGTGTACGAGGGTACTACAGACTGAGATACGTGCTTGCCACCGCTAGTGCTTAGTGCTTCTACCCCAAGGGGATATCTCCAGAATTCTCCGTAGTCCGTAGCCGTAGAGTATCCCGACTCGGACTCGGAGGCAGACTGCAGACTTGAAAACTCGGATCTCATCCGAGAGCGCATTCACCTTGCTCCTTGCCATTGCCAATGCAAAGTGCCACATTTGACTCTTGCATATCGACACTTTGCGGTGGACGGCATGCACTTGAACGTGGCACCGTAGAATCCAACTCAAACGTGTCTAAATGGTATTCCGCGGTTGGCGAGGGATTACATCCCGTGTCCTGCACGATGCTGCAGGGGATCTTTTGGATGTCAATTTTGCTTGTCTGTCTGGGAGAGAGTGAAGCGAACTGCAGGTGCGGTTGTAGCGCGATTGACTGAGGAAGGTGCAGTCCACTACTCCGTACTCCGCAAATTCGCCTATTACGAGGACGATGGGACTCCTACAGAATGGGGATTTGGAGTATGGCTCAATCCCTAGTTGGTTTTGGTAGTTGCACGTCTTGGGGCCAAGATGAGGATTGTATTGTCCTCTTTACTGTGCAGTCGTTGCGGTATGACATATTCCAGAACGGTGCGGTGCTGATTTACTCCATACTCCATACTATGTGTAATGCAATTAATCACCCAGCCATCTCCTACTCCACGACTGCAGAAAATCCCTCACCAGGATCCTCGATGAGACAGCTTGGCACGCAAACCAGGCCGATCGTCCCGGTGGGGCGTTCGATATTACCACTAGGATAATGGTACTAACCGCTAGAGTGTTAGTCAATGGACTCGCCGACAGATTACTCCGTCCGTACCTGGTTGCAATTTAGCACCGGTGAGTGGGAGATGCCCACTTGCCGCTTTGGAAGCTAGTATGCCAGTCCGACTGGCACTATGGAGTCGGCTACTGTAGGTACGAGAACACAGAGCGAAGCCAAGAACATAGGCGCCAAATGGATCAGTCGGTCTAGCTGATTAGTCTCGGTTTTCGCGGGATGAGCGTCGGTTCATCTTATTTATCCCAGACTGGGGCCAGTAGCGAGCGGGGATTGTCTCTTCTGCGAGGTAATAAGGGTAATTTTGATGCTATTGTCATTTCTTATTTGTCAGAGCTTCGGACTTGGTGTTTGCGCTTGCTCGCTGCCCAGTGAATACGCTTTTGAATTACTGGTTAATTGGTTAAATGAGCAGACGATCATGAGTCAATTTCCTTATTTTTAGACAACTATAGATTCGAGATATGAGTGAACTGAGTATTGACATCTGAAGCTTAGCAAATTGATCCCCCTGGTCTCTTGCCTGAATCGGCAAAATACGTCGTCCAGCGTAACCCTATTCACACCGACACTAACCGAAACGGGAATCTCGTTCCTCGCTCATTAATATTACTCCGTACTCCGTGGATGTTTCTAAACTCCCTCAGTGCCTATCAGTAATCAAGCTTAGCCGCGCTCAAGAAGGACAAATTAGCAGTCAAAACGAATCACACTTGAGTATTCAGTGGTTTGTGTCTGATACTATAGCCGTCACCGATAGGACTACGGTATCGGTCATCGGCCGAGTCAGGAATAATCCCTCGTAAATTGCTGCATATGATTGTCGGTGACTGATAGACACGGGATACTACAGAAACATATGACGTAGGCGTTGTATTATTGTGTCAATCAAAGCGTGCAAATCTGTCGCTATCAGAGAATGGCGGCAGCGTCGGTATCGGTGTCGGTGTTCTGGTGAAATTTGCCGATCAACCGAGCAATAGTACCGTACGGAGTAGTCCGTACCATGATCTCATCAGTCACCAGAAGTAAGACTGAGACAACATGATTAATCAGATTCGGCTCATCGTTGCAACTGCACCTCAATTTGCAGAGAACTGGAATTCTCCGCTACCATCGGGTAGTAAGAATTGCTCGATGCGACGATGCAGCTAGGTGAAAAGGGATGGAGCCAAAGGACCCAATGACGACTCGTCACTCGTGGGTGTTCAACTTCTGAACCATGGCACCACCCACCCACAGAAGGTTTCTAGAAAACGTCGAGAAAGCGCCGGCTGCAGGCGAGCGGATTTTCGTTGCCCGATGCATCCACATCCCAATGCAGCCAGATTCTCTCCTGTCCGTCTTTGGTAGGCGGACTCTGGGCTGCAGATTGTAGTCCTATCAGATACAACGAGCACTTTAGGCAGTGGCAAGATGTCAACCCGGTAGCCAGTTGGTGATTGCCCTGCAGGGTGCGTCATCGCATGTGCCTCTGTAACTGGTATGGTAATCTGCACGTTCGGAGTGCTGTACTGGTACTTACGCATTACGTAGGCGCTGCCCAAGGTAACCTAACTGCAAAAGGTAGGTAAGGACGAGGCATTTTCAAGCTGTACGAATACGGCCCCATACATGAACTTGATTATCGCGAGGCTGCTTTGTAGTAATCAAGATAGGTAATCTACCCTGAATCAACGTACTGGATGCAGGTAAATGTCTATTTGTATTTAGATGATGGGCACAAAGCACAAAGGACAACCGTGCGACCGGGCCGGCATCGGACCCGGCGCGGAGGCGTATCACCAGAGTTTTAAGGCTGGAAATAATTACCTCAACCATGGATCTGTCGATATGGTTGTTAGAGATATCGGTATCAGATTCGAGAAGTGTACCCGGTACAAAGGAATAAGTTAATAGTTTCAAGTCTGCCAGTCGGACAACATGAAAGCACTGGAACTCTGCACACGAGTATCAGGGTGCAGGGAGATTGGCATGTCAGAGCCAAAGTAATCGCTCACATAGCGCCAGGTACGGCATCAGGACTACACCGTTATCAGACCGCTCGTTCCACGGCTCAATGTGGAGAGTTACTATTCAAGACGATTCCACGCTTCCACGCTTCTTCGAGCCCTTGCGGTGTTGTCTGGATAACTCCACTTGCAGCTCCATACATTTGCACTGTAGCATCCTATGAGAGAGGGCGAGAGTCAGCCCTGTACCATAATTTCGTATGCCTAGCTACACGCTACTCTAGTCTACTACTTTGACTGAGACATCAAATTCAATATCATATATCTTATTATGAAGCGTCGTCGCTATGGCCATGACGACGGTTTCACTTCACGAGCAAAAATAAGATGGCTGGGATGGCCGGCAACCCTCCGCCGATGATGGCATCCTAAGTGATCGCCCGACCATTACCTACTCTTGGCTGACGTGGGTGCATTACTCTGCCGTGCGCGCTCTTACTCTGCTAGGTAAGGAAAGCCCAATAGTGATGAGAATCCCCCGGAAAGTTGATCGAAAGAGGTGCAGTAGCAGGATTGGTCTGCAGGTAGTGCTCTGGGCGTGGCTGATTTGTTTGTTTCGAGGCGTGTTGCGCACGGGGCTACATAAGGATGAAGCGTCAACAATTCGACCGAGGACGACCATTTTCGTCCGTCCGCCTTGGATTGTTGCATCATTCTCTGGTGTATGACTTAGGACCGTGAAAATTTGTCTTCTCCCCGCTATCCATGCAGTAACAGGAAAAGAGCTATCGCGATGATTCACTCATCGATGCAGTAAACAACTTTCCTAGCTCTTCGGAGCAGAAGCGTCTCATGCAACCCAGACCTCCAGCTAACTAATAATAATCTCACTAATTAATATCGCTCATTAGCCTAACCTCATCCATCGTAGCCCCATTAACTCAAGACTGACAGTCCGAGCTCCTCCGTCCAGAACTGGACTATTTCGCCTCGACACATCATGATTCATTAATATTGCTTCGTGCCAGCCGCGGAAAGCGCCGGCCAAACCAAACTGGGTAAGCTGTTTCATCAGAGGTTAGGGACTAGGGGATAGCATTTTCATTTCGGAGTATTGCCGTGTAGATAGTTATTATTGTTGCTCTTGGGTTGTATCTGCTACTGCATGCGATTGAATCCAGCTAGATACTCCGTAGTCTTGAATATACTTGCCTTTTGTAGCGGTCGCCATCCCAAGTAGGCTCACCGTGAGAAATTGGGACCGCCAGAGCTACTACGGAGTAGTTAGAGATGAGGATCCCCTCGGCAATTGACTTTGAGACTGTAGTATGCCAGCCGTGAGCCGTCGAAAGTCAGGATTCAGGGGTATCCCAGAGTCAGAGGTTGAAGCTGAAGACCCTAGAGTTGGCTTTGACCCTCAAAGCGAATAGAACTGTGCCAGCTCAACGAGCGTCGTAATCTGCAACTGGACTTGAGTTGGAAGAGGAGATGGCCACGCGGTTGTCTTGTGCCGTCTGTCCATGTTCGGCCAGCTGCCTATTGCTTTTCAACGGCATCGGACCCTTGAAAACCTGGGGCTGTATTTGGGGCAGCGGAAAAGAAAACATGACGAACCATCTAGCCTTTTAAATCCCCTCATTTTCCTACAAGGCAAACAATAGCAACCAGAACCAAAGTCTGGTAGGCGACGATTAAGGAATTATTTTAAGCATAGAATAGGTTATTTTCGCTCGCGATGAACCATCCCGCACCGTGACCTAGAAATAGGCATCTATATTTTGAATGACAGGAGCCACAGGACAGCCAGTGACAGCTCTCCAGACTCCAGGCTTCTCCGGATTCCTGGAATTCCTGGAGACTGGAGACTGGAGATAGTGACCGTGCAGTGCTCATAAAAATCTGGGGATACTAAAGGTAGATACTTGGCGGTATAATGAAATTCAACCACCACCGTTGGCTTAAGTGCTGCAATTACCTACCATGAGACAAGCCTTATGCGCGATGAAGCTTGATGAGTTTTGGGGTCCGCTGCGATCATGGAACTTCCATGTTTGACATCGCCTGAAATGGTAATGGGAAGTAGACAAGATTTACAGGCCAGAAGAAAAAGAAAAAGTCTCCGAATTACCAGGTAGCAGATACACGGTGTCAGCCGATGTCGAAAGTTAGACGTGGATGTGACGAGATCATGGCCATTCGGCATATGCATGGAATCCTCCCAGGGCTGACCGGGAGGCAACTGGTTTGCCGTCGCCGTTCTGACATGAGGTTGAGGATCATAGTCAAAATTTTCCCTTTTTTTTGTTGCCGTATCCCGAACCAACTTACGGTGTAGATACTGCATGGAGAAAATTCGGATTCTGTCAAATCTGGCTGGCGTCGACATCGTTATGATGACGGCAAACTCGGTACCTCAGCTTAATCATGGATGGTTGAAAGTGAGCAATCGGAACGAGATACACGCTATTGGATAGATAGGTAGTAGGAGAAAGTACAGTCCTTCAGAAGCGATATCCGCCACCACCATCATCATCCATCGAGGTTATCTGGCAGGGATCTTTGACAACCTTGTCTCTAGTCTCCGGCACGGTACAGAAGTACAAAGTATCTACATGTGCTCTGCACCATTTCCAAGATTCTACGTGGCCTATGCCAGTGTCAATTTGCCAACCAGATGGATGGACATCGTCGGCACAGTCACGCGAAAGTTTGCCAGCCCTCTTAGCCAGAGGGAAAAAAGAAGTCGCAGACGTGCATCCTACACTCTTCGTCCGAGGAGATATCTCATAGGTAGCAAAGAGGGCCAAACTACGGAGCTCAATCACCGCCCATGAAATCATTTTCTTTCAAGTAAAAGGAACAGCGCTGATTTGCTCGAATTCAGCCTTTACTTTTGTAGCTACTTGTCCGGAGTAGTGGCCGATTGAGCCCGTCAGTGCTCTCTCCAAGCAAATCAAATGCGGATCATATCTCAATAGTAATACCAATAGTACCTAGTATGCACAGGGAAATAATCGGAGAGGACCCAAGAGGAGCCTCTCTGGAGGCCTTGTGGGCTGGGCCCAACTTGTCCACCACTCAGATAAATGACGCTCGTGGGCGTGGGAAATGTACTCCACGAGACAAGGCGGCACGAAACTCAATCAGGATTAGACAGATGGGCGATTGGTGCAAGGAAAAATAAGGAGGGGTGGAGGGGTCAGGATGACCAGTTGTTGCACGCACAGAGAGCGATCGACCCTGGGTTGAGTTTTAGTCTGATGTCGAGAAAAACTTAGTTAACCATTTAAATGGAGAGTAGCTGTTTGGGCCGTGGTGACAATGTCACTGCGTGCGTGGCCATACACCAAAAGTCCTAGAGATAACGGAGGGTGATAAAGAATAATAATTCTCACGACAAATAATGATAATCCTGGATGACATAATGTATTTTATTTCTGTATGAGTATGTTCTGCGTACAGCTGAAACAGTGCTCTAGCTCTAGAAACCAGGCATGTTCTGAATGGCATTAGATCAAACCGTGTCAACTGAATCGTTATTGGCATCGCTGATTTATCCAAAGCTGAAAGGCATCTACGGCGTCTACGTGCAAGATAGTCGAGGCAATCGACATCATCGGCCCGGGAAAAGTGTTTGTTTTGACCATACCTGGCGAAAGTTGATTGAGGAAAAGGCCTTGCCCCTTGCGTTCCTAGCTTACTGAACTCGTGGTTCCAAGATCGGGTAGGACGGCCCTGCGTCCTGTGGTACTGGTAACCGCAGGTATTTCGGTACGGTGCCCTGGCATCGGACCATAACACTGGAAGAAGAAATATGTTCGTTGTATGGTTTGCTCTGTTTGTTTTATTTCCCCAAGTCTACCAGGTAGGTACAACATTTTTCCCTCTGTAAGGGAATGAAGGATGACCTCAATGTCTGACTGTCACGCTGCATAGCTAGTTAACAAAATAATGAGAACATTTTAGTCCATCAATAATAATCTGATAGCGGCTTCTTGTCCCTTTCTTGTCCTTCAGCGGTCTCCAATTTCTCTTGCAAATAGTCATGAATAGGATTTCTAGGCGTTAGGTCATGATACTGAAGGCGCGTCTCAGACCTCATCCGCAAAGTCAAGAAAATCGCGCATAGTTAAGATGAGGGAAAGGTGATGTTGGATGGGCAAAATTAACGAGAAGCCAGCCGCAGACGGTAACCACTCATACCGTATGGAATTTCATTTCGCCTATTCCGAGATAGGCTTGATCGAGCTGGCTGGCCGATATCCCGTGGTATCTTACAATCTTGTATCAAAGATGTAATGCTGACAGAGTCCTCATTCCCCCGAAGACTGAGCCCCAGATGTTCTTCTACACCGTGCTGTCTGTATGGAGGCGGATTTACCGTAATGGTCTGGAGGGGTGGAGGATTTGGGGGGGCAAACTCGGCAGTCGGCACCGACCCGCCGCTCTACGAAGAAGCAGACGATACGACAGCATCGTGCATAGGAGAGTGAGCGGTGATGCTACAAAGCGCTGTACCGCTGGTAAGATACCATATCATCGTGATCTTTAAGGAAAAGTCAGGTTTTCCGGCATGTCGAGCCTAAACTGCATTCAGAAAAGGATCCACTTTGCCTGGTTGGAGAAGAAGCCCGCAGAGAAGGAAAGAAGGCAAGGAAAAAGCCGGGCGTACCGTTAAGCACAAATTGTGTGTGCGAGCGAGGCAAGAGAAGAGGATGGGAAACGGAAGAGGGAAAAAAAAATTAAAAAAAAAAAAAAAACAGGTACGAGGAGGCAAAAGATCCATAGTCACTCTAAACCTTCGAGAGGGTGTGGGCTAACCACGCTAAACCTTATCCGGTCACACCAGTCCATCAACAACAAGGATTTATTTTTCCCTTTTTAATTAATTAAAAAAAAAGTGAAAAAAGAAAAAGGAAAAGGAAAAAAAAAGTGGGTTTACGCACAGGGAAGGTCGCCCGTTAGAGCTCGGGAGACGTGTTTGTGCTGCTCCCATGCAAATCCCCCCAAAATATTAAAGGATACATTCTCCCATCCCCCCTCGCCTTCATTCCCCTCTTCTTCTCTCCTTCTTTTCTCTATAGGAATATTCCGACTCTTGCCATTCCTGCCATTTCTTGTTTGCATCTGCTCATATCGTTGGGTTCCAAAGGCTTTGTGAGCCGAAGCAACAATGGCGGAGCGGAGGATCTCCTATGCTCCCGACGTGGAGAATGGTGACCATTCTCGTCACGCTGAAAATGAAGGCAACCTCGATGAGTACACTGCTTTGAACCGTTACATCTCGACTGCTCGCGATGGCCGTCGCGGCTCGACCTCCAGTGCCGGTGCTAGAAGCGTCCAGGAGAAGAAGAAGCCCTGGTACGCCTTCTGGAGGAAGGACGCTGAGACAGACGGCGCATTCATCTGCCCCGATGAATGGCTCGAGACCGACCTGCGCGCTGGTCTCCCCTCCAGCGAAATCGAGATGCGTCGTAAGAAGGGTGGCTGGAACGAACTGACCACCGAGAAGACAAATTTCTTTGTTCAGTTCATTGGTTACTTCCGTGGTCCTATTCTCTATGGTACGTTAACAATTTCTTCAGGGCTGGAGGACTGTCCTTCCCAAGAAACAATGCTGACGATTATCATTGTCCAGTTATGGAATTGGCTGTTCTTTTGGCTGCTGGTCTTCGTGACTGGATTGATCTGGGTGTCATTTGCGGTATTCTGCTGCTCAACGCTACTGTCGGTTGGTACCAGGAGAAGCAGGCTGCCGACGTCGTCGCCAGTCTTAAGGGTGATATTGCTATGAAGGCTGTTGTTATCCGTGATGGTCAGGAGCAGGAAATCCTCGCTCGTGAGCTGGTCACTGGTGATATTGTGAGTTGACTGATCTCCATATCTTCCAGCGTCTTGATCTGGACTAATTCATTCCTTCATTACAGATCGTTGTCGAGGAAGGTACTGTCATTCCCGCCGATATTCGCCTGATCTGCGACTACGACAAGCCTGAGATGTTCGAGACCTACAAGGAGTACCTCGCCACTGCCAACGATGACACCCTCAAGGAGAAGGAGGATGAGGACGACGAAGACGGTGGCATTGAGGCCCGTGTTGGTGTCTCCCTCATCGCCGTTGACCAGTCAGCCATCACTGGTGAATCTCTCGCTGTCGACAAGTACATGGCCGACACTTGCTACTACACCACTGGTTGCAAGCGTGGTAAGGCCTACGCTGTCGTTACTGCCACCGCTAAGCAGTCCTTCGTCGGTAAGACCGCTGCTCTCGTGCAGGGTGCCAAGGACCAGGGTCACTTCAAGGCTGTCATGGACAACATCGGTACTACTCTGCTCGTTCTCGTCATGTTCTGGATTCTGGCCGCTTGGATTGGTGGTTTCTACCGTCATCTCAAGATCGCTACTCCTGAGAACGAGGACAACAACCTGCTCCACTACACCCTTATTCTCCTGATTATCGGTGTTCCCGTTGGTCTGCCCGTCGTCACCACCACCACCCTCGCCGTCGGTGCCGCTTACCTTGCTGAGCAGAAGGCTATCGTCCAGAAGCTCACTGCCATCGAGTCTCTTGCTGGTGTCGACATCCTCTGCTCTGACAAGACTGGTACTCTCACTGCTAACCAGCTCTCCATCCGTGAGCCCTACGTGAATGAGGGTGTTGATATCAACTGGATGATGGCCGTTGCTGCTATTGCCTCCAACCACAACGTCAAGAACCTCGACCCCATTGACAAGGTTACCATCCTTACCCTCCGCCGCTATCCCAAGGCCCGTGAGATTCTCTCCCGCAACTGGGTTACTGAGAAGTATACTCCTTTCGACCCCGTCTCCAAGCGTATCACCACTGTCTGCACTTGCGACGGTGTCCGCTACGTCTGTGCTAAGGGTGCCCCTAAGGCTATCCTGAACATGTCTCAGTGCTCTGAGGAGGAGGCTGCCAAGTTCCGTGAGAAGGCCGCTGAGTTCGCTCGCCGTGGTTTCCGTTCCCTTGGTGTTGCCGTTCAGAAGGAGGGCGAGCCCTGGCAACTGCTGGGCATGTACCCCATGTTCGACCCCCCTCGTGAGGATACTGCCCACACCATCGCTGAGGCTCAGCACCTCGGTCTGTCCGTCAAGATGTTGACTGGTGATGCCCTTGCCATTGCCAAGGAAACCTGCAAGATGCTTGCCTTGAGCACCAAGGTTTACGACTCCGAGCGTCTGATCCACGGTGGTCTCGCCGGCTCTGCCCAGCACGACCTCGTTGAGAAGGCTGATGGTTTCGCTGAGGTCTTCCCCGAGCACAAGTACCAGGTCGTCGAGATGTTGCAGCAGCGTGGTCACTTGACTGCCATGACTGGTGACGGTGTCAACGACGCTCCCTCTCTGAAGAAGGCTGACTGTGGTATTGCCGTCGAGGGTTCCACTGAGGCTGCTCAGGCTGCTGCTGATATCGTCTTCCTTGCCCCCGGTCTCAGCACCATCGTCGATGCCATCAAGCTTGCCCGTCAGATCTTCCAGCGTATGAAGGCCTACATTCAGTACCGTATTGCCCTCTGTCTCCACCTTGAGATCTACCTTGTTACCTCCATGATCATCATTGACGAGACCATCAACGCCGACCTGGTTGTCTTCATCGCCCTGTTCGCTGATCTGGCCACCATCGCCGTTGCCTACGACAATGCCCACTACGAAATGCGCCCTGTCGAGTGGCAATTGCCTAAGATCTGGGTCATCTCCATTGTCCTCGGTATCTTGCTTGCTGGTGCCACTTGGATCATGCGTGCTGCCCTCTTCCTGGACAACGGTGGTTTCATCCAGAACTTCGGTTCTCCTCAGGAGATTATCTTCCTTGAGGTCGCCCTTACCGAGAACTGGCTCATCTTCGTCACCCGTGGTGGTAAGACCTGGCCTTCGTGGCAGCTGGTTGGCGCCATCTTCGTTGTCGATGTGCTCGCCACCCTCTTCTGTGTCTTCGGCTGGCTCAACGGTGGCTACCGCCAGACCAGCCCTCCCAGCCACGCCGAGTTCTCCGTCAACGGCGACGTCGACATCGTCACCGTCGTTGTCATCTGGGCCTACTCCATTGGTGTCACTATCATCATCGCCGTTGTCTACTACATCCTCACCATCATCCCCGCCCTTGACAACCTCGGCCGTAAGACCCGCTCCAAGGCTGACACCAAGATCGAGAACATGATTGCCCACCTCTCCAAGCTGGCTGTCGAGCATGAGACCGATTCCAACGGCAAGTCCTACTACACTCTCGGAGCTCGTGCCGAGGTGGAGGAGGAGGATGAGTAAACGCTTGATTACTCTCACTACTAATTTCTCATCTGGATATCACTTGAGCATACATGCATAGGGCTGGGCTTCGGCTGGTTACCTTTTTTTAACAGTATTATAGACTTTTTTTTCTCATTTGTCTCTACATAGAGTCAATTCTTTTCTTTACATGTATGTATGTCATTAATAGTGGTAAATTTAGTGAATCAAGCGATCTCAAGAAGTTATTCGTGTTTCCTCCATCTTTTCACCCGTATTCGAAATGCTCTTCCAAAATTTCCCCTCGATGCAGCAAATCTACGTGGGCACTCGCTTCCAGCCTGCGATAGCTCTAGTTGAGCTCCAGAGCTGCCCCCCTTTTTTTTTTTTTTCTATTTAGATCGACCGTTGTATTTGCTATGCTCCACTTCTCTTGCATAGTCTCTCCGCTGGATCCAGGAACAAGAGCAGAACTGCAGTAACTAGCCTGGTACTGCGCAGTATGCATCCCACTTGGTGTCCGGAGCCCGCCCGAAGGAGCTTCTGCCGAGGTAGCTTCCAGCCTCTCAGCGCCTTGAACTGTAGGATGAATAGATTAAGACGCAGGAACTATCGTCATTCTTGGCAGTAGTGCGCTGTAGCTCGACCTGCTAGTCTGCTAGAGGGGTAACTGTGCAGCCGCTAGCTCTCACCCGAATCGTTAGCTCGTCCGGCGGCCTGCCCATTTTGGTGTCTCGCTCGGGATCCATGACGCACGTCGTAATACTCACGATGGACTCTTGATTCCCGCTGCTTGATTTCTTCTTTCGGACTTTCTCCACCGAAATCAGATTATTCGTATTGTCTGATCAACGCGGCTGGCGGTCTGACCATATGATGGGCGCTGAGTAGTCCGGACTAATCTGCGCAAGATGCTATAATCCGGCTGTAATAGTCGCGAGTAGCCGAGCATGGACGAACTAAGTGCTATAGCTTGGTTGAATTGATTGCTGCTATGGTGCCGTTCGAGCCGTGTTCATAGCTTTGCTCAAGTAACCGCATTCTCATAGATGAATATTATTGTGTTTGTGGATACGGCGGTAGTATGCAGTCAGCAGTCATGCCTCAGGCAGCCAGGCACAGGCCTTTGAAAGTATCTGCAGACCATCACCATAACATCACCATCATCACCCATACTGTATCTTCATTTGCCGCTGATCATGCTCAAGTCTTTCCAACGACGGATGAAACGTCGTTCATGGCTATATCACCAACCCTCGTCTCGTGATAATCATTGAGCCCGTCCTATCAGCGATGGGCGCGGAGACTCGTCCACTATGCTTGCCTCAAGCAATCTAAGTGATCCTCAGCAATAATTGGTACGCTTTAGATCCACACTACGAGATACATATGCGTGGGACAGGCAAGGCTCGACATAGAGCAGAGCCATCCTAATTCTCCGCCTGTGTCTCCGTTGACGGGGTCACTCAGACATTATACTTTGCAGGCCGTCAGCAGGACCATCATCAAGCTGGAGCCAATTTGAGGAGGATAGTTTAAGCTGCTTTGCTTAAACGGACGTATCTTGAGATTGATAACGAGAAACAGGCCGCTGTTTGCGCCTCATCGAGCATTTCAAACCTGACAGGTGGAATCCAATTTTCCGTCGCCGCTGCAATTGATTTCCGGGCTTATTCTGGGGAGATCGCCCTGGACGGCGGGGAAGTTATCCTCTGCCAGGACGAGAGTCCAAGTGCAATTGGCCAATTGATAGTTTGACGTGTATCCAAGAGTCTTCACCATGCTTGTTTCCCCGGTCGAGACTCGCCAGTGTGCGCGTTCCAAGCACTGTCAGCAGCGGGGATTCTCTCCCGACTTGTTCGATCCCCGTCTCTGCCCCCGCAATTTCTCCAGATTTCTCCAGAAGCACAATTAACGCGTTGGTCATCGTCTGGAGCGAAGAGACAATATAAGAGACGGCGACCCGGGCGACCTTCATGCTGGAGCGCTGACACTCGGCGTCGGGCTTCGTGACGAAATCTGCATAGTCAAGGCAAAATGAAGTCTTATCTGTTGTTCCTTGCGGTGATTCTGCAGGCCGTGCTTGGACGAACGGCTGCATTGCATTCCTCATCTCGTCGCGCTTGTCAGACCTCCTTGAGAAACTGTCCTGATGGAACAATCATCGTCTCCAAGTCTCATCCCAAGGCCCAGTTCTCCACGGTTCAGGCTGCTATCGAATCTCTGCCGAATGACAACAGCAAGCAGACCATTTTGATACTGGCAGGCAACTACACTGAGCAGCTAAATGTCACCCGTTCCGGTCCTATAACCCTGCTTGGTCAGACCGACTGCGTCACCGATGCCTCGAAGAACAAGGTCACCATCACCTGGGCCCAAGCGAACCACGACAACACCGGAAAGAGCGTAGACAATGTCTTTTCCAGCGTTCTGGTTGTTGCACCTACACTCGAGGCCAGCTACAGCGGCTCGGGGCCAACGGGGTATCCGGTGCCGGAGGATACGCCGTTCGGTAACGTCGATTTCAGCGTCTACAACATCGATTTCCGCAACACATGGGCCGATTACTCCGATGGACCGGCGCATGCCCTCAGCTTCAGTCGCGCCAACGGCGGCTTCTACTACTGCGGATTCTACTCTTACCAGGATACTGTATGTCTCTTACGCAGGCTCCTAGTCGGTTGTAGGGACGGAACAAACTGACCATGCACAGGTGTACGTTGGCAAGCTAGGAAACGCCTACTTCTATAAGAACATCATCGCCGGCCAGACCGACTTCCTGTACGGCTTCGGTACTGCCTGGATCCAATCGTCGGACATCCTCCTGCGCAATTGCGGCGGCGGTATCACCGCGTGGAAGGGCACCAACACCACGTTTGAGAACCAGTACGGCGTGTACATTGTCGATTCAACTGTGAGAGCGGCGAACGCATCTATTGCCCCGGTGATTGCGGGCCAATGTGCTCTGGGCCGGCCATGGAACAGTCTGCACCGGTCCATCTTCGCCAATACCTACGAGGATGGCAGTATCGAGCCCAGCGGCTACATCGATTGGGTGGTCTCTGGCGTGAGCCGATTCACCAATCAGACAGTCATGGCCGAATACAAGGCGTTTGGACCCGGGTTCAACGCGACAGGCCGTTCACAAGGCGGGTTCACCATCGTCATGGACAAGAAGAAGTACACGCGCTACGACTCGCCGGCGAAGGTGTTCCAGACGCCGGACGGCAAGCCGGGAAACATCGGCTGGATCGATTTCCACGCGGATCACGTCTAGTTCCATCTATGGCGACGTCAAAAGCTTAGATATCTACGAAGTAGACTTACACGAATGAACTCGATACCACTCAAGTCTATATCCCAAAACAGATCTATGCCGTCCCACTTCCCCCCGCATAAACCCTCTGCCCCTCCCCAATAAGATTCCCATGCCCGCTCCTCGTCCTCTCCATCGACTTCTTCGTCTCCCTCGCCGCCAGCTCCCGCTGCACCTCGCCCAATTGGTGCATCCGCGCCAGATACGCCGCCCCGGTATCAGCCCACACGCGGTACTCCTGCACCTTCAAACCGCCCCCTCCTGCCCCCTGATCCTCCGCCAGCCCAATCCGATAACAGAACGTCTCATCCCACTCCTCGCCTGTCTCCTTCCATGTGAACCGCGCCCGCCCCCGCAGCGAAACAGCCATCGACACCGTATCAACAATCCACTCCTCCTCCCCGTCGAAGCTCATCTTCTCGAAGGAGAGCAAGTCCGCAATGAGCTCGAAGTATCGGCCCACCCCGTCTGTGCCGGTGAATGTGCGGCCCAGGAACGGTGCGAGGACGGGGAGCCCGTGCTCGTGGACCATGGGGAGGGGGTCCGCTGTGAAATGGCTGAGGAGGACGGGGACGGGGGCTGCGGAGGCGAAGGCGTCGCAGAGGGCTAGGGTGGGTTGGATTAGGGAGCTGCGGGTGTAGGTTTTTGGGGTGGTCATTTTTCTTTTGATTTTTGGGTTGGGGGCTGCTTGCGATAAGGTTGATGGAGATGGAAACGCGATGTGATTTTGTACCTCTTGCTTGAGGATGGTGTGGAGCGGAGCTGCGTTGTGTTGACTTACATAACTATGACGTCTGTATTTACTTGAGCATCGGGTCTGAAATATGTTGAGGTGGTGAAACATAAACAGAAAAAGCCTGAGTAACAGGTTGTATCATTGGCTGAAGCGTATTATAGCTGTCTACCGTCTTGTGTGCTGTGCGGATGCAGTACAGATGTCCTCGATCTACTCAATCAGCTAGTATAAAGAGAACCCGAGTTGAAGAGGAACAGAATAATCAGAATGAAAGTCATCATGGGCTAGCCCTCCCACGCCCATGACGAGACAAAAACAACCGTCTTTTACCACTCAAACTCCGTGCCTATCGGCAATAGAACCAGAAAGGCCTGCGTGCGAGGCCAACAAACGAAAAGAAACACCGAAGACAAAAATCACTGCCGCCACGATTTACCACAGTTCATACACGTACAGAACAGGGTCATCGGTTCATCTGCACTGCGTGTTTGCGCCTCGGTGTAGGTGACCTTGCGTTGTCCGCACTTGCCGCACTGCAGACTGGTGCTGATACTGCGCTCGGCCTGCGCGACCATAGCCTTGTCCATGTTCTCCTTCTGAATTTTGCGGTCCTGTTCGCGCTGTTCCGCCGATTTGAGCTCATCGTGCGACATCTTCACGAACTGCTCGGGTGTCACTTCATTCGATAACACGCGCACCCGTAGCGTCGGGTTAGATTTGTTCTTGAGGTTCTGATACAAGCTGCGAATCTTGGTGCGGTATTGCTCCTTGGTCTCCGGGCCCAAAGCGCTGAACGCCGCCGCCTCCACCGCGCAGGCCTTGGACAGCACCGCTCGAGGCGACTCGGTCGAGTTGAGGCACAACCCATCGTACATCAGGCCAATGCAACTATCCCGGATCCTGTTCGAGGTCTGATTGACATCCACCCCATCCGCCTTCCACGTCCGCTTGTCTGGGGGAACGGAGAGTTTCGACATCTTGTCCGATGGGGTTGTCCCGGCAGGCGATGCGGTGCCGTTCTGTGCTGGGCGCGGGGAGCCGCTCGAACGCTGGCTGACGGACGGTGACCCGCTGGCCTTTTGTTTGTTAACCTCGTTCCGCCATTTCGAGACGATCTCGCTGGATAGACGGGCAACCTCGGGCGACTTGTGCTGTTTGAACTTGTTGACGATGATCCCGACGCGCGTCGACCGTAGCAGATCCTCCGTTGCCTTCACTCCGGTTTGCAGCTCCTTGAGCAGTGAGACAATGTTGGCTGCAGGCTCGTTCTGGGTGGCGGCTTTCGTCAGGGCCTTCGCCTTGAGCTCGATTTCTTTCGCATCCAGCGCCATTTTGACCGATCCCGATCGTAGATTGGATGATGATAGGGAGGGGACGTGTCGTGAGATTGTACCTGCGTCAGTCTTAGCAAAACCAGAAGACCAAATCACTTGTAGATGTAGCGCATAATCAGAAACGGCCAACGATTGGTACAAGGTTTGGATGCAATGGGAAATGCGTAAAAATTGTCGCAAGTAGGCGCAACCTAATCCAACAAAATCCTCCTGCGACAGCGGTTTGCCATCACTGTCGCGGCACATCCGGCAGCACGTGCCTGAGACGGCTGTAGCTGCAAATGCTCGTATCACTTGAGCAAGAGAAACACATGCAATGCTTCTTATTAAAGCGCCCAGCTCATTCAGAAAATAACTGCAAACAGACTTGACGAAAGACAGGGAAGCAAAAGGAACTGCTGCTTCAACTCACTTCACGACGTCGGGGTCTTGTGACCCGATAATCAACGGCTTCGGGGCGAATTCCCTGGACTAGAGGGGGAGGCGAGTCTGCGACGGTGCTAGCAAAGCTGAGCAACGGAAAGACCGGTGAAGTGAGATGAAAATGGCGCAGAACTTGAAGGTGGTGGACAAGTAAATGAAGATGAAGCAATTAGTGAACCTCCGCGCCAAGACCAGCGTTGCTCTTTTCGGAAGCTCCCACGTGCCGAGTACCAAATGTATGGGGTCGTGCCCCTCAGCTTCCATGACAGCTGGAACGAGTATTAAGGCTATCATCGACTGGCTACGATTCAACATGCAGTGGCCGTTGTCATCAATTCATTCACTTTTCAACATTATATACATAAGTAGGGGTAGTAACATGCTGCTTGGGACAATCAATAGGGATGAATGGCATAAATCTATCCGCGTATCTGTGCAGTAAAAGACGCAATTGGAACGCTATGGTGAGATCAGCGCAATGAATGCAACCTGATATGGCCACTCGTAGTGGTACTTCGAAGCAGTGAGAACTCGTCGTGAGGCACTATTTGACCCATTTTCGGGTCCCCGTCGGTGCGGTGGGCTGTTCACCCATCGTTGTTGATGGCATATTGCCGCATGTCTTCCTAGACATGCCGTCGAGTATGGTCATACATCAATGACCGCTGCGAGATAAGCCTGATCGCCGCTGAGTCGGGATACTAGACAGGGCAATGGCCTGAGTAAACAGGTAATCGAGACAACTCCTCAATGTCTACAGAGCAGTCTTGTCCAGAGCCTCCGCGAGAGCATCGACATCCTTGTCCTGTCTTTGAGCGACCGTCTCGTCTTCCGCCTTCACGTTGTCCTTGAGGAACTTGTCGGCCTTGCGCTCTTCCAGCTCTTCTTCTTCGGCCTCCTCAATTTCCTCTTCCTCCTCCTCGGCTTCACTCTCCTCCTCAAGCTCATCCAGCTCATCCACACCCCACATGTCCTCCGGATCATCATCGGTACCGTGCTCCTCTTTGCGCGCCTCCAAAACCTCCTGCAACTCTGTCACATTCGGGTCGTCTTCGAAGAATTTGTTGCCGTTCAGCTCGATGCGGCGAAGAGCCGGAAGGGCGGTTTTCGTAGCGTGCAAGAATTGCTTCACACCCTCTGCCGTAATTTCGTTGTACTGCAGACGCAGAGTCTGGATGCTTTGATTCTTGCCCTCCGCCAAAGCCTGAGCGACCTTGACACCACCGCGGGCGGATAGCAGGCAGTCGCCGACGCCGAGTTCACGCAGAGAGGGCCATCCAGCCACAACACTGGCGAGAGCAGTAGATCCCATGATGGTGAACGTGTTGTCCTGCAAGTCCAAAACCTCCAGGGCGCTAGCGTGACGGAGACCCTCCTTCAAAAGCAGAGAGATACCCTCCTGACGAATACCGTTCTGTGTCATCTTGACGGAGCGGATGCCAGCGGCGTGTACCTTGTAGGCACGTGCCCAGGCTTCCATACTGCCATTCTCCAATCGGTTCCGTCCGCAAACAATGCTTTCCAGAAGAGGAATCTCCTCGCCGGCCTTGCGGGCCTCCTCCTTGCGCTCCGCAAGTTTTGTGAGCGCATCCGCAATAAGCGTACCGGCAGCGGGACCCAACCCGTTATTATTCAGGATCAGATGGCGGAGGGGCACGTGGCGGGAGAGGAAATCGACGAGGGGCGCTTGGGTGTTCAGGCCGAACGCGTTGTCGGAAAGGTTGACGGTGTGGAGAGTTTTGATCTCAAGCAGCGCATTGAGAAGGGCAGTCAGAGCCTGGGGGATTTCGGAGAGCAGGCGCGAGGTGAAGATATCAGCGAGGTCGGCGACTTCGAGGTTCTTCTGCGAAGCAAGTACGGGGGCCAGGCGTTCCGAGGCTGGTACACCGAGGGTGTTACCACCCAGACGAATCTCCGTGAAATCAGTGCTTTCAATCAATGGCTTGATATGKGCCTCGATATCTTCAGCAGTGTCTAATTTGAGGCCTTTGCCCTCAAGTGAAAAGACCTTTGGAGGGGCCATGGTGGGGTAGTTTCAGGGGCAAACAAAAAAATTGGAGAATTAACCAATAATCCAAAGAAATATGAAAATTTGTGAGAGTAAGTCTGAAAGCACTGTGGATCAGACAGAATAATCTAATATTCAGAGAGATTGCAGGTGTTGATGGTATTCACAGTTCAAATGTGGAGGAGAAAGAGAAAATCCTCCGCTATTGTTAATATTATTATTTTGCCTCCTCAAAGTATGCAAACAAAAGGCCCAGTACCAAAAATCTTCGCGATCGGCGGCACTCCGGCAATCCGCAGAGACCAAATGCGCTGTTTCCGCTCCATCGCAGTCAATTAATCAGCACTCCAGCTCCATCGCCTGTCATCATCTGCTGCTTCATATCCGTACATAGATCTTCAATCTCTGTCGCACATTCTTCTATTTCACTCTCTCATTTCGTTCCGCTCAGAGATCAGAAATCCGCCATGTCCTGGCTCTTCGGCTCTTCCAAAGGTATGCAATCCAGATTCTTCTCCGCATGTCTCCGACAGAACTATACCGACGAGCACCTGTTCCAATTCCACTCTCCATTCCCCTCTCGAAGTTCAAATAAAATACTGATATAATTCCCAGGTGCTGCCGAACAGACTCCCGTTCCCGCAGCCGGCCAGTCAACACCAACCGAGAAACCCAAGGTACGTGGTTGAGCGCACTTCGCCCCGGAGGAACCGATCTGACCATTCCATCTCCAGCCCTGCTGCGTCTGCAAGACCGAAAAGTCCGCCCGGGATGACTGCATGTTGTTCTCGAAAACCGATGACCCGACTCAAGAGTGCAAGCCCCTGATCGAGCAGTACAAGGCCTGCATGGCTGGATACGGATTCAAGGTTTAAGCTGCTGGAGTCGACTGGACCCTGTTGTCCATCGGTCTTGTTGGGCGATATATGATATGCGTCGCCTACGTCAGTTAGGCATGATGTGGCCATTCTCTCGGTGTTGATCGAATGCTGAGCGATGGATTGGGAATATTGCGGCTGTACTATGGGCCAGGTGTTGGATTATGGGGCTACGGTTTGATTTTTAGATTGTATATTAGCATCATTGTACGGAGTTTTTGTCCATGCATATTTATGTACACTACAGGTATATAGTCGTCTGGCAAAGGCGTCTGTCAGACATCTGAATAGAACATCTCTCCTTGACTCAGGACGTACGAGATTGGAAAAATGACAATCGGATCTACCCGTCTGAGGGTTATAAAATACATTTGAGAGTATAAAATGGGTATCACTTGAGAAATTTTTTCAAGAAAATCGGGCCTCTGACCCTCGGCTATCACTGCTTCTTTTTCCGGCTCTCCTCTTCTGCTGCCTTGCGATCAATCTGCCAGCATTGCGTGATCAGTCTCCACATACACCACAAGTAAGCAATGCCAAATCCTCCCGCGCCAATCAGGACGTTCAGCACCACCCATAAATCGGGCTTGCCCTCCGGTGGAGGCACAAATGCGTCGAGGACATGCCAAACGATCATGGCCAGGTAGAAGCAAGAATGCAGCAGTTTGGTGAGTATGCGAGGCTCGGAGGCAGGTCCTGATTCGCCCTCAGGGGTTCGGCTGCGATATGTCTCAAAGGAAGTTGGTGGAAGACCCATCAGATAGGCCCAGAGACCCGTCATGACAAAGTACGGGACCCGGAGTTCGTCGCGTTTGAGAAGAGGATACATGGTCCAGGAGCCTAGAACGTTGGCCCATCCAACCCAGGACCGGGTGTCTTTGCTTAGGCCGCCATCACTTGCAAGGAGGAGTGTCATGGGAAGCAAGGGCAACAGCACACTCTTTTCATGGACCTGGAAGGAGAAAAGGAAGAAGCCCCAGGCTACGCTGGCCAAAGCTGGGAGAAGTAGAGATGCTCGCGGGTGGCGGAAAATGATGCCACAAGGGACTATAATAGATGCCAGCGTGGCGCCAAGTGAGACGCGCTGGAGAAGGCTCGCTTCGAACCGATGAAGTTTGTAGAACGTGTGGATGGCGCACCAGGCGTTGGCGACCTTGTCTTCAAACAAACCCCGTGCGAAAGGGAACACACGGTGGATGATTTGCATCAGTTGAAAGACGGGTGCGTACAGGAACGAGTCCTGTGACAGTTTGATGGGTAGAGCCTCCAGCAAAGGAGGTTGTGGAGAAGAACTCAGATAGCCACGAGCATCGGCATTGGTTGTGGCGACAAGCAGCGGGGCAAATAATAGTGCAAATGCAAGTATGGTGATAATGGCTATGTTCAGAAGGCGAAGAATGCGTATCCTGGGGAAGATGCAAACGCCTAGAAGAAAGGCGAACATGACGGGCGCGTAATAGAGCGCCATCTGCTTGAAGCCCAAGGCGCCCACAAAGAAGAGACAAGCCCACAGCATCCGCCCGGCCAATATAGCATCCAAACTTGCGACAACAAGCCCCAGCATCACGGTATTATATTGGAAATGGCCATGATCGATGAGAATGGTTGCCGGTTGCAATAGAAAGGCGACCAGGGCAATTGAGGCGGACCAGACTGGAACACCTTGCATCCGAGTATAACGACGAAGAAAATTAACGACAGCCGGGATGTAGACAAGGTACTCTGAAGCGATCACGGTTCCCCGCATGAAGACCTTCAATTTTGGGTCCTCGAAGCCGCGCGAGTCGTCCAGGGCGAACCAGGAGGGGTCAAGAGCGCTTCCACTACTGACTGTCAGCAATGAACGCCTTCCTTATCATATGTCCCAGAAATCCACGTACAATTTCCCCAGCAGCCAGCTATGGTATGCCGTGAGAGGCGGGTAGTCAAGTCCCCAGTATTGCAAGTCGTAGAGATACCATTTCGACATTGGGAGGTGGATGGTGAGCTCCATCCAGTGTCTTTGCGCTTCGAAATCGCCATGCATCGGAGGCACCTGAAAACCTGCATGAATATGTCAGCCACATGTACTTGGACGCATATTCTCAACATGCAGGCAATGCACAAACCAGAGTAGCCCCATAGACTGACAGCCCAACGGAAGAGGCCTACCACCATAAGGATCAGAGGTAGCACCAGCCATTGAGATACACCAGCTCTAGCAGCCCACAGGAACGAGACGAGAGGGAACGCAGGGGATGATTTTCCACCCTCAGCTTCAAGAATGAGGGAGTTGTTCGAGCCAGTGGGATACTTTCTCCTCTTCCGTGGCCGATGGGACGAAGGGGTCGGAGGAGCCATGGTGGTCAGACAGCAGCAGTATCACCTGCCTCCCATTGGCTCAATATAGTTCGTCTTCGAGGAAGAGAGATCCGATAGGTAAGAATCTGAGAATGCCAGTGGTAGTCGAACAAGCAGTTTGGGGTGGAAGCTCCGGTGGTCTGCGGAGGTGGAACTTGATGGTAGTACCAGCAAGTGACACTCTGGTTCCAGCGACCGGCCGCGTGCACACCGAGTACCTGCCAGGTACCCACTTTTCTTAAGTAACTGTCGCATACTAGTAGTACTACTAGTGCCTGAGCTAGCTGCTACAAAGTAGGCGGTGTGCGTAAATCTCTGCCAACCTCCGGAAATTTTCTGTACTGTTAAATTCTTATCACAGCTCTCGAGAATTTTTTTTTCCTTCTCTTCATCCTCACACTTTTCCCCTTTATCAACTCACTTTTCTTACATCTTTCTCATCTGAATCATTTTTGATTCAGTGAACCTCTTCAGTCTCCTTCTTAGAAACTATATTCTAACTGACGCAGCAGCGTGGGCCGTACTTTGCAAAGTACACTTCAACAGACATTCTGTGGGCTTAATACACTGAGGGCTGTGGGCTGTGGCATATTCCAATCTATTCTGTGGGATCTGTGGGATACTCTCGTGGGTTTCATATTATAGACGAGTGCATATTTCCTCTCCGTCTCTGTGGGCTTGAACACTGTCGTTGTGGGTTACTTGTGGGTATTTGTGCTAAATCTCTTCCATTTGTGTTGAGATTTACGTCCAGCTGTGATAAGGTCATCACTCCTGGATTTCACATCAGGGGGCTCTAACTCAAATCGGGTGATTGAGGGATTGTAGGCTTTGCCGCACAATTACAACTTTTCGTTTCTGAGAAATTTATTGTATGCACTAATCTCTCATCTCTGATCTCCCCTGTTGATGCTCACGCTAATCATCGTCGTTCATAGTACAAAATGTCTAAGACCAAGTCCGTTACCAAGAAGGGTGCCGACAAGCCCGTCGACAAGGCCTTGAGCAAGGTCAAGGACGCTGGCGTCGCCAAGGCTTCCCAGTCTCCCAAGGCTAAGAGCAAGCAGATCGCTCGCGAGCTCGCCTCCAAGGAGAAGTCCAAGGGCAAGAAGAAGGAGCCTACTCCTAGCAGCAGCTCCGAGTCTGACAGCGATGAGGAGATGGAGTCCACCAGCTCCAGCAGTGAGAGCGAAAGCGAGGAGGAGAAGCCTACCAAGAAGGAGGTGAAGAAGCAGTCCAAGAAGGCTGAATCTTCAGACTCCGAGTCGGAGTCTGACAGCGACGAGGAGATGGACGACGCTTCTAGCAGTGAGAGTGAGAGCGAGGATGAGAAGCCTGCCAAGAAGGACGCCAAGAAGGTGTCGAAGAAGGCTGAGACCTCTTCTGATTCTGAGTCCGAGTCCGAGTCGGAGTCTGAAGATGAGAAGGTCGTTAAGAAGGAAGTGAAGGCCAAGGCTGACACTTCTGAATCCTCCGAGTCCGAGTCCGACTCTGACGAAGAGGAGGAGGCTCCCAAGAAGGCCGCCAAGAAGGTTTCCAGCGACAGCGAGGATTCCGAGTCCGAGTCAGAGAGCGAGGACGAGGCTCCTGCTAAGGCTAAGAAGGCTGAGAAGGTATGTACCTGTCGCTCGCAGTGTTTGTAATGTTGTCTGACCGTCTCAGGAATCTTCCGAGGATTCTGATGAGTCCGAAGACTCCGAGGCCTCTGACTCTGACTCTTCCGAGTCCGAGTCTGAGTCTGAGAAGCCCTCCAAGAAGCGCAAGGCTGAGGAGGAGCCTGCTGCCGCCGCCAAGAAGTCGAAGAAGACTGATGAGGAGGCTTCCGGCGCTTCTGCCAACCTTTTCGTCGGTAACCTGTCCTGGAACGTCGACGAGGAGTGGCTCCGCCAGGAGTTCGAGAGCTTCGGTGAGCTTTCTGGTGCGCGCATTGTCACCGACCGCGACTCTGGTCGCTCCCGTGGGTAAGTTTAGGTCCACTAGTCGTGAGTTCTTCACCTTGCTAAACTTCATCCAGATTCGGTTACGTCGAGTTCGTCAGCGCTGCCGACGCTGCCAAGGCTTACGAGGCCAAGAAGGACACTGAAATTGATGGTCGCAAGATCAACCTCGACTACGCCACTGGCCGCCCTGCCAACAAGGAAAACAACAACCAGGACCGCGCTCAGGCTCGCGCTCGTAACTTCGGTGACCAAGCCAGCCCTGAGAGCGACACCCTGTTCGTCGGCAACATCCCCTTCAGCGCCAACGAGGACTCAGTCTCCGAGCTGTTCGGTCAGTCGGGTACCATCGTTGGAATCCGTCTGCCCACCGACCCCGAGTCGGGCCGCCCCAAGGGCTTCGGTTATGTGCAGTTCTCCTCTGTTGACGAGGCTCGCCAGGCCTTCAACGACCTCAACGGCGCTGAGCTGAACGGCCGTGCCGTCCGTCTCGACTTCAGCACTCCCCGCCCCAGCAACGGGGATGCTCCTCGTGGTGGCCGTGGCGGCTTCGGCGGTCGCGGTGGCCGTGGTGGTCCTCGCGGTGGTGGTCCTCGCGGAGGTGGCCGTGGTGGTCGTGGAGGCTTCGGCGGTCGCGGCGGCGGCTTTGCCCCCAACAAGGCTCGTGGTGGTATCCCCGAGTACAAGGGCACCAAGGTCACCTTCTAGATGAGTAGCAACATGGTGTCTTGATTTAGGCGTTTCTTTACGGCTTACAAAAGATCTGGGTTATGTCTAGGTTGCATGGGTTCGAAAAAGTTGGTCATTTTAAGTTCTGATGGGAATTTGTCTGTACTACATAGGTCGACTACTTAGGGTAATATGAATGGTCAGTGACATTCTCAAATTATTGTTTGGTTGTTCAGCCTTTTGTCCAATGTGAGAGCGTGCTGTGGTGATAGCAGAGTTGCTGATCGACAGCACGAGCGCTGCCTGAGATGTGGTTGGTGCCCCGCTTTTGTGGCTTCAATCTTGGCGCTGTTTTCTTTGATCAGCAGTCGTCCACGTCTCTGCTTATATCTATCTTTCACGCTTATCATGCTGCATCGTCTTTTCATCTCCTTTCTAAAGACCCCTTCTTCTTGATTCTTCTTTTTCTTTTAGATGTGTGTTCTTTGTTGTGTAACTTTTGTTCCTTTCTGATTTCCAGAGGTCTGTATTTACTGGGTCGTGTGCGTGATTCTCTCCTGTGCGCGCCCAAGTCACCTGCCCACAGTCTGGTGATCCTCTGACGTCCACTCATTGCGCCGACCATCCAAGACAGCCCTCCCTACCTTTCTTACTTTGCCTTTCCAATCTCCTCCTCGACCTGATTCATCTGGTCTACTTATCGTCATCGATCACAAACCTGGTTGATGATCTTCTTTCTGCCAAAGATTTGCCGGGACTCCACCTTGATAAGATAATACACTGCTGCCGCGCTGCTTGGTCGACGATCCGGTGGTTCTCTTCCCCACGCACCCCCACCGGCTTCCCCATCGGCTTCCTCAGTTGTCTGCCTGGAGTCCTTGACCGCTCTCTCTACCTGCGTGGTCTGACCTGACACCCCTCTTTTCCTAGTCGAACCAGATGGTTCAAACTCCTTTCTATCTTCTATTCTAGATAGGGTCTTTCGGATCGAATCTCGCACGTCGAGTTGTAGATACAGACAATGCAGCCAAATCACTATGACCTGCTTGGTCAGGCGCAACAGGATGAGTGCCGACCTGCCCCCCGAATGACAAGAGAGGCTCATCAGCCGCTTCGGGAGCATATCCTTCAGTCACGAACTCCATCGGGTGCTGCGCTCACGAGATCTGAAGGT
This sequence comes from Aspergillus pseudoviridinutans, assembly GCF_018340605.1. NCBI lineage: Eukaryota > Fungi > Ascomycota > Eurotiomycetes > Eurotiales > Aspergillaceae > Aspergillus > Aspergillus pseudoviridinutans. Next base: position 2,565,985 of record NW_025091284.1, read on the forward strand.
CAGTTGGTTGATATACTTGTTGTCTCGCTGCGGTGATGTTCCTTTGACCGCATATTTGATCAAACATGTATAATCGATATCAACAATCGTGGCATAATGTACTCACTTCGGCATTATATAGATTCGTGGATCGAAGTATCGTCCCAACCGTCCTCTTCCTCCCTTTCATCCGCCGCAACCAATGATGATATTATTACGACGGGCCTGCGTGTGGAGCGGACGGAATCCAGGTCCTATCACCACCGTAGCCGGCGCCGTCGTTTGCAACAACTAGCAGCCGTGGCCACAGCGCACGTCGACTATCCGTTGCGGGAGACCAGCAGTAGCCAGGATGAATATGACGAAAGTGAAAGTGAATCAGACCATGTGCTTAGCAGTTCCAACGAAGACATGACCCGCGCACCCGCCGTTGAGATGCCTCTCCTTTCGCAGACAGACCCTGCCTTGCCCGAGCTAGATGCAACTGTTGCGAGCGATGAAGACGACGCATCAACGGCACTGGGAATGCGGATAAGCTCATCGCCCTTCGTCCCGCAGCCCAACGTGTTTTCTCATCCACCCGAGAACCCGTCTTGGACGAGAGCAACGGGTACCCATCAATCTCAGCCCAGTACACTGTCCAACTCGAGTCGTCAGACTGCGATTCGAAGAAACTCGCAGGCCAGCGTACGGTCGAACAGAAGGCCTCAACACAGCCCGTACAATATGATATCACCATCATATCATGCAGACCACGATGCTGCTCTTCGTGCTAGTCTGTCCACGCTTCTCTCGTGTGCTGCCGCTGCAAGGGGATTACCCAAGTCCGATCCTCAGCCTTCACCGGCTGAGCCTGCGAGAGGGCCACCGTCCTCATTCCGCCTGGTGCCCGAATCGGTCGCGATGGGAGAAGTGGAGGCCAGCGAGAAGGAGGAACAGTCTGCCACAGAGACCACCTCGACCGGGTCCCATCCCCCAAGCAAAAGGCACGCAGATGCTACGCCTTGCACTCACAGGACCAAGCGTCGATCCAGCTTGTCCAAGGAACGGAACGCTGGACATCCGTCTGTGGCAAAGAAGAGCCGTCGAGCGGGAATGGCCGAGTCCATGTCGACAGGCAGCCCAACCATTATGACGTGGGTGATCAGCGCGGGCGTTGTGGTACTCTTTTCGGCCATCAGTTTTTCAGCGGGCTATGTACTTGGACGCGAAGTTGGCAGGCTGGAGTCGAGCACTGGCGTGGGGTCGGTCATGGGAGACGGAGGGGCGGGGGCCCTGGGAGGCAGGGTTTCGGCCGGCTGCGGCCAAGAAGCCGTTCGGGGCGGTTTGAAGCGGTTACGCTGGGGGACAGGGTCTGGTGCATCCGGCATCATTGCATAAACTATTGATTCTCGACTGATGATCATGACCAATGACGGAGATGGCTGGCGTTCAGGGTTGGTTGTTCGTTCGTTATACTGCACGACGCGGAGTGTTTCTTTTGTAATGGCTCATTCTGGATATCCAGGAGGGAAAATTTCTTGTCCTTGATTTACTTGTTTTGGAGTTGGAGTTTGATTTCTGTGGTTGATGATATATTCGCTTGCCAATCTATACCCACTTGACCGATAAGGATATGGACGGGGAGATGGACTTGCAAGAACAATGAATAATGAATGGACAATATACCATATCTAACTGTGCCCCTGACGCCACGGCCCGTTCCCGCTCATCACGTAGATATGATACAGAGCACACGATACGGTCGAGGCGTTCCTGTCTGCAGTCTGAAGTGCTCATGACCAGGCACGGACATGGTGATTTGAAATGATATGCAGATTGCGGGGTGCAGACAGATGCAGGTGCACAGGCTCACAGTCTCACAGCGCCTGAAGCGCGAAAAAGCCATTGAACATGCCTGAACTCGGGCATATGCGCCTCACCTCATCCTGTGATATATCATGTATCATCTCAATGTACAGTAGGAATGATGACATCGCAGCAGCAGAGGGAGACTACACTGTACAGGCTACGGCAGGTACAGTAGCATCAGCATGATCACTAACCCCTTACTCCTAGCTTCGCAAAAGAAAAGAACGATAAGATAGGAAAGAATGAAAGGAGCGGTCAGTGTAGGCATGTTTCTGGTTCAGGATGTGTTTCACAGGACACAGATACATACAGGTTCTGAACGATGATCATGTCGTGATGGTGACGGTTATAGCTTACCCTGAGCATATTTCTTGATTTGACTGGCKAATGGTTTGAGGATGTGATGCCATACAGCGAGCTGGCTGATGCGTGTGCGTGACTATCTCTGCTGTCGTGGACTCTTGCTCCGCTCAGACTACCTATGTTCTTACTCCGTCTGGCAGATCTCGGCGAATATCTATTCCCGTGGCGAGAGTCTCTAAGACAGAATCATAGAATTAGACGTATTGCATTCAGAGTTTCGTATCAGCAGCATGAATGTCAGTGCGGTGCGGCGTACTCGGGTATACGGAGTCACCTGGGTCAGGCACTCGGGCATGAGCAAGTTAACACACCGACCCATCCTTGTGTTTCGTCTATCATATCCACTGGAGGCAGCAAGTGATGCTGCTCTGAGACTGCTACATTCCAATGCAAGAAGCAATTATCTCCGCGTGAAGCGAAGATGCAGGACATGGATCTTATTGGTGGGCTAGCCCTGCAGCTGCATGCACGCTAGCCAGAGGAACCTGTGTGTCTATGTGATCTGGAAGAAACGGCATGTGAGGCATCTAAATTCTAAACTAGAACAATTGTTGCATGGATTGTGGAAGGGTGTTCGTACACGTTTCGAATTGGGTTAGGATTTAGATAAGATTCGCTTGCTGATCTGGAATTGACAATTGACTTTGTATCGTGTTGCTTGTTCTCGCAATGAAATGGACATTAAACTAATATGATACTCGTGATGATGCCGTTGCGCTCCTTGCTTGAGCCCTGAACTCCTCGCTAATCTGACCTGATGAAACAAAACAAAACAAACCCGAGACTGAGACTGAGACTGAGACTCACACTGACACATGAAGGATTGATGCAGGACAAAGGAAAAGAATTTAATGCGGTAGGACTCTGAAACTTTCGTGTAGATGCCCGATCCTGCAGGTCTCACAAACTTGTCAAACTTAAAGTTGGGAATGGAAGAAAGAAAAAGACGGTGAAGAAGAAGCGAATGAGAAACAACGCCGGCTATGCAGCTCGCTGGCGTCGCCTGATCTCATCTCGTGTGAGAAATCGGCGGATTCGCAAGACGAAGCGGTAGGCTGAGGAGTCTAACTCATGTTAGTCTTAGACTTCCGCAAATTATAGATCAAATGTGATAGATAGAGAGATAAACTCACCACTGTTCCTGCGCGCCGAGGGCTTGGAATAATCGTCTGTGGAGTATACATCTGTCCAGGAATTGTTGTCTTGATAGGCAGAGTTTTTGGCGCGGATCCATGGAGTGTCGTCGGATTGGAGTTGGAGAGCGACGACGTGAGGATAGAGAGACCCTAATGGGTTGAGGAGCTCTTCTGACGAGAGGTCTTCTGCCCTTTTGATGTCAAGGCTTTGACTGGTCTGGATGATTGTTAGTACTGAAGCTGTTCTTTGAACTAAAGAGGAAGACATTATACATACATAAGGCTCATAGTTGGACTTGTAGCACATGATGACGAACGTGGAGTAGGAAATTGATAAAATGGGTTGACTTTCGACTTTGAGTATTCAAAGTTCAGACTGAGTCTTGGAAGGAACTTGAAGGCTATATATCTTCATCTTCCTTAAGGTTGTGCCCTGCATGAGGCGAGATGGTTGGGCTGGTGGAGGTCGGTGTGGTCAGCCACTCCATAACAATCCAGGTACAACACACCTAGATACATGATGGTGGGGTAGATCAGTGCGCATGTCATAAACCGTGGATCTGAGTTGGCTTTGCTTTTTCCCCCTCGCCCATGAGAAAATCATTGGTGGTGATTTGTATTAGACAGAGTCATGATCTCATCTACTTCTAGACTGGGAATAGTACTGTGGCCCTGCCATTGGCTGGTACCTGTCTTACTCAGATTGGTTGGCCTGTTAGTCTTACACTAGGAACTTAGTTTTCTCATTCTCATACCCCGTAAGATATTAATAATGTCATTGATCCGTCAATTTAATCGATCAGGGAAGAGTCTAGCGAGATTAATGAAATGCTTTGCTGACTGTCCAGCTGCAGTCCCACCATAATTCCCAGTTCCAATCCCAATATCCTGACTAGTGGTTCCCGGTCGCCCTGTTTACCTTGCCTGTCCCACTTTAGTCATTACAAATATAGACATCATCATTATTGATAACAATTACAATTACCCTGTACACAGTACCCTCCTAGGTAAGATTGACGTCGTCTTCCAAAGCGACTTCAGAACCTGAGATCTGCGCCAGTGAGCTGCCCCTTGCGTGGTTCGTACACCCTCAGAGTATCAGAATCGTCAGTCGTCACAGCCAGACCACGTTCGACATTGTTGCGTTGTACAATCCTGAGACTTATGTTACCGTCTCCATGTTGTGTCACCCACATTCCTGTTGCCCTGTAGTATCACCTGAGCCTATTGCAGTCCACGCTGACCGCCATGTGTGCCTTGAAGAATCATGATCCCTGCTTCAGGTCTATTGTCCAGATGGAACCACGACTAGACCGAGCGCGCCCGGGGATTCTCCAACAGAGCTGTCACATTTGTTTGAGGAGGGATCCTGACTATTACTGATTTGATTAAATAATCAAGGCCCTGGATGACGCCACACCTTGGCGGGTAACGCCACATCTCAGCTCCTAAACAATCACATGGTGTAAGTCAAACTCTAACATAAATCAGACTTACGATATCAAAAGTATACATTCCTGAAGAAGGTAATCTCCCAATCTAACACTCTATTAATGATTTCTGCTTTCAAATACCTCTTGATATGGGCGTCATCTAGATTCTACCCTACCTAATAATGACCCTGCCAAGTGCGAAACCTGCGAGATCGGCCCCAGAACTCCCTCCCTTCCGCGACACCTCAATGGCCTATTAAATCTATTATCAGTTCAGCTAGTTATTAGAATGATAGTACAGCACTAGAAAACCAACTGATTATCTGTATAATTATTACTTGCTGTCTATACATGGAGGAGCGCGAACCTACAGATGTGCGGACTGCCGAGATCATGTGACAAATTGATCGTTTACAAGCCAGGGGTGTTGATATCCAATAGGGTGTGGCGTTATCCACCGCAGTATGGATCGAACCAGGCCCTAAATCAATAGTGATCATGATAAGCCAAGTCCAGCATCCAGTAGACTGGCGGATCTACGAGGATGAAGGGTTAGTGCTTGAGTCTTCCAAATCATTACTCTAGTGTGTGATCCTGTCCAGGTACCCGGGATCTGCAGGTATTGCAATGGTCTGTCGTCCAGTCCTGGTTTACTTAGTCGCTTATGTCCGGGCCTACAGATTATTGGGCTGCGAAAGCCACATTGCATGACAAAGCGTAGCACAGCCACACGGCCCACCGGCGATATGGCACAATATGATTGGTCAAGCCACATAATCAAGCAAGATGTGGCTAGGCTTCGGCATTCCATCTGTGGCTGGTGCAGATGTGGCTTGATCCCTCGATCGATAGACGCCTACTAGTCTGCTCGAAAAAAGCATCACAATCGTCAGATCAGTGACCTTTTACTCAACAGAGCAAACTCCACTTGCCAGACGGCGCACGAACTATCTGCCGAGACCGAATGAAGCTTTTTTCATTTTCTGCTTCCCTGTCTGGTTCGGCATGCCCGTCTTGTTTCGTATCTCGGGATGGCAGTGGGCCGTGAGATCTATAAGATGGCCGCCTCGCTCGCTCTCGCCTCAGACTTGTTTTACCTAGAGACTAAACTACTCCAGTAGATGAAACCAAAGCTTGGTCACTCATCATTCATGTCCCATTTCAGCCATGACGTTGCACGTTCAGGCTTCCGCCAGAGACTGCTGGCCAAGTTCTCCCTATACAGACGAGCAAGCTCTCTCTTCCCCCGCTAGTAAGTCCTCACTCTTGCCCTCTATCCTACCCCCCCGCAGCATACTCCCCCACACCCCTCACTCTGAAACACCTTCTGAGATCCTCCCAGAGTCAATGAACATGGAGACTGAATGCACCCCCGGCAGCCGCGCGAATCACTCCATCTTCTCAGTAACCGAGTGTCCACCTCCGTCTCCATCAGCATGGCCCGCCCCTGGCTTGGGCGCGGCCCCGGCCCCGGAGCCAGAGACAGAGTCTGAGACAGACACTCACACCGACTTCTCCACCCTGGACCTGACAGACTGGTACGCGCGGTACCTAGGCTGCATGCACTTCTTCCTAGCGGAGAGCCAGCACACCCCCGCCGTGCAGGCACTGGCATCCTTTCTCAATATCCGACTACCAGGACAGGGCCTCGACGCCTCAGCCGTCTCCGCCAGAGCGTACGTCCGGCGCCTGGTCGCCACAGGCCAGGATACCCCGGCGAACCTGCAGCTAGTCTTCGGGGAGGATTGGGCAGCCGGTGTAGGCGGGATCCGTCAGCAGGAGCGGCTGAACTATCTCTTCGCGGCGAAGAGCGGGGGGTGGGTGTCGACGAAGAGCGCGTATGACATCCTTCCTGACCAGCAGACGCCGTTTCTGCGGCCGCTGCGCGAGCCGACGGAGGAGGAGCTGCGGGTTGCGGATGCAAGGTGGAGCGATTGGTTGGCGATGGAGGATTGGATGGTGGGACCGAGGAGGCCTTGGTAGAGCCTAGGGGTGACGCTCATGACTTATGATTCATGATATTTCTTTCTTTTGTCATTCGCTACTCTACATATTTCTTTTGTTGTCGATATCCACGCCGAGCGTGCGGAGTACAGAGTACAGCTAGCTGTCTATCATTGATTGGCTCATTCCCTGTAGTCAGGTACAATTAATGATATTATCACCTCAACTCGGCTTCTGCAGACGACTAGGACCAGAACCATGAGCTCGGAAAATAATTACGAATCCGCATCCCCCTTTTCCTTATCCAAGATAACATGGCAATCACCTTGGCAGCGACGCTAAACAGGACATCCGTGCGAACTATTGGCACTAACAGGGAAGACAATTCCAGTAAGCAAGAGCTTTAGCCGGCTCGGGCCCAATAATAGTCCCTACTCAAGGTATCTAGATAATCCGTAGTGAAAATGCCGAATCCAGCAGAAGTTAAAGAAAATGACCTGTCAGATCTACTACAGGCTGCAGTTGCACCGCCACAGTTGGGCATCATGATTTGCAGCAGACATGCCTATCCTGGTAATCAGAATGACAAATACTGTCTGACTATGCTCTTAGGGCCGGAGCCAAGCTTCGCGACAGCTGCTAGTCAGGGGATAGATTATTAAGTTAACTAGTGATTCATTAGTGATGACTCAATAGTGTAGTCCGTAGTCCGTACTCTATAAGCGAGAGAGGTTCAGGTGCAAGTGAAATTGAATTATTGTATGGTGTCAAGGGATTGCCCCGCACTGTTCTCAAATCAATGACAATGACAGTCGGTGATCAAAGGCTTTATTCGGGGTTTATTGAGATCACCATCCAGGATGATCCTTGGGCACTACTCCCCCTGCTCAAATCCCAGCTCCCTCATTCGATTCCTCTCCTCCGACGTCTGCAGCACAACCTGGCATTCCCATCAGAGACGGCCAGACTGCTGACGACATTCCCAGGGGTCAAGCCTCCCTCCGGACCATGGCTGGCTGCGTATGTGGATCTCCCACGTGGGCGAGAGACGCAGATGACCCTCTATTCGAGTCTCGAGCGGGAGTCTGTCGATGATGACAAGGATGATAACCAGGATCCTGCTGTCATCTCCACTCTCCACGCTCCCCCCGAAACTCTAGCGCTCGCTCGCGCCCAACTACTGGCCTTACTCTCGTATGTCAAGACGGCTTTGTTGCCGGGGTACCTGGCCTCTCTTGCTGCCCCAAGCGTAGCTCCTCCCCCTCCCATCGCGCTGGGTCAGATGCCGCCCCCGCCGCCGCAGGCCTTTCTCATCGGAAATCTGCATACAGGCCTCATGGCCCTGCTCAAGGCGTCGGGGACTTATACGGACCCGGAGCCGGTACCAGGTATCCGGATCCACCGTTACGATAATCCCCCATATGTCAAGTACCTATTCCGGAATGCGAACTTGCTCTCAGACAGATTAGATACAGGACTACCACCCGGGTATCGGTTCCAAGACCAGCAAGGGCGGACGGGAGTCCTCCCGCACCATTACTCGCTGGTGCGTAGCCGGACGCATCTGCCTCGCTTGGACGAGACACTGTCCAGGATCCCCGGAGTGGCTGTGTATGTTGATCGACCTGGGGAGGGGGAGGAGACACCCATCGGATGGGTCTTTCTCGGCCTTGACGGGAGTTTGGCGACGTTGTTCGTTGAGCCAGAGCATCGCGGCAAGGGAATCGCTGAAGCTCTCTCGCGAGAGGTTATGCGGCGTGGGATGGCGGAAGGAGGGATCTGGCGGGAGGTTGGCGAAGAAGGCGAGGTCTGGGTTCATGCGAATGTGCTCGCGACGAACGGGGCCAGTCGGCGGGTGCTGGAGAAGGTGGGAGGGGAGGTCGGGTGGACGAATACGTGGACGGTGGTCGAGTTGCAGGGCTGATAGAATCATGCAGAAGCAGACGACTTCCAGCATACTGCCCTTTAGCTTTCCACGACAACATACTTGACGATGGTCTTGTTTCCTATGAGGGCAACGGTAGAGAAGCAATCCTAAATCAGATAACCCGTCGGTTTCACAAAGGTCGTCGGCCTCACACCCTTGTCAGCAACAAGTTTAGCCCATCCATCTGCTTTGGCATTCCACTCGCACGGGATCAGCCAGATCCCAAGCTTCGTCTTTGCCCGACTCGTAGCCGCATCTTCGCGCCATCCCAACAAACACTCCACAGATCCTTCATCTTGACCGGTCTTCCATACCGTCCGCCACTCATTCTGTACCCAGCCCTTAATCCACGACGTAGCTCCCTCAAGCACATACTCCGAATCCGTAGCGATAACAATCTTTGTCCACCCTTCGCCAGGCCAAAAGCGGAACTGCAAAGCGACAATCACAGCCCGCAGCTCGGCCCGGTTGCTCGTCTGCGGACGCAAGTGCCCTCCCTGTCGGACCCTGCAGCTCAAGCGGGAACGCAAAATGGCCCCTTCGTCCCGGCCGCTCGTCTCTGAAGACCACGCCGCAGCCTGCCCTCGGATTCGCCTGGCCGTGCTCTCAAATCGTGGATTACCTGTTTCCCAGACTGTGGGCAAGAACTGGGTATATAACTTCATTAATCGGCATGAAGAGACCAAGACTCGGTACTCTAGGCGCTATAATCACCAGCGTGCTAAAATGTGAAGATCCAAATGTTATCCAAGTGTGGTTTAATCGTGTCCAGATCAATATAATGCAGCATGGATTGCGCCTGAAGATAACTATAACTTTGATGAGACTGGCTTTGTTATGGGCTTAGTAGCTACTGCTAAGGTAGTTATAAGAGCTGAGATGCTTGGTTGGCCCTCTCTTATCCAGCCAGGGAACCGCGAATGGGTTATTTTTATAGAGTGTATTAACTCTACTGGATAGGTGTTTCCACCGTGCATTATCTTCAAGGGAAAGGTCCATATTAAGGGCTGGTATTAAGATACAGCCTTACCAGCAGACTGGCAGATTAAGGTCAGTGAGAATAGATAGATACTGATTAGATTAGATTATAATGGCTTTATAAAGTCTTTATTCCTGCTACTAGTTGTATAACTGTAGATAGCAACTCTTGATTCTTGATGGCTATGGGAGCTATCTAACACTGTAGTTTAACCAAATCTATACTAAGAATAATAGTATTCTAATCTGCATGCCTGCACATTTATTATATCTTCTCCAGCCTCTGGATGTTGGCTGTTTCTCTCTGCTAAAACACGCACATGGCATCTTGATTGAGGATAAGATGCGACTTGGTTGCAACCATATTGATAAGTTTGACTTCCTTAAGGCCTATCGGCAGGCTCGTACAGCAATCTCTTCAGCAGATAATATTAAAAGTGCTTTTCTGCAACTGGATTAATACCACTGAATCTAGATTAGGTGCTCAGTCAGCTTAATATCCAGCTTAAGACCCCTACGCCACCAGGCAGCAGATCAACTAATTCCATCCCAAAAACACCTTATAATCATAAGCAGCTAAAAAACAGGAAAGCATGCTTAAGAAGCTACTTAGAGGGTGTATATATAGTCCTCCTACCTCTTCTAAGACTGTGCTAGATCAGCTTATTAAGGCGTGTGAGATGGCAATGAATAATGCTATCCTTCTTGCAAAGGAACAGTATGATCTACATGCTGCACATGAGAAGCAGCTTCAACACAGGAAGCAATCTAGGAGGTAGATAGAATCTGCAGAGGATTCTCTATCCAGGAAGGCAGTAGTTCATTCAACGCAGGAATCAGGCTGAAGCTATCCCAACTATCCCTACAGAGCAGGCAGGAGATGCAGAACAACGACCTCAACGGGCACCCCTGCGCTGCAGTAACTGTCATATTATAGGCTATAAGCAATTGCAATGTCCTCAGCGCAAGGATAACTAGTTGTAGTAATATAATCATGTTTTAGGCGTTCAAATACCCTCTACGCGGCCAAAATTCTATGGTTCAGTGGCCGCTCGATGGGAATGGCCGCTGCTAGTAATAAAAGAGTATCTTATGAAATAATCGCTAACAATGGTTTAAGCCGTTTATATCTATAATAAATCATCAAATTTCCAAGAGAAGACGAAGAATGTCCAATGCATCAAAAACCGCCAAAGAAGGGCTGCGGCGGCGGTTCCATACTCTTCAACACGTCCCCGATCGCCTGAAATATGGCAATCTGCCGCTCCTGCTCTTCCTGAGGCAGGGCAGCAAAAGCAGCAGTTTCTTCGTCCCACTTTTTCACACACTCCACGTTCCAATTGCACTTCTCAACCTCCCCAAGGATGGGGTGATAGAATCGGGGGTGACGTTTTGGCCACTCGGAGGCATGGTAATGATGCTTGACCAACGCGTTGCGCGAATTATGGGTGCCCGAGTCGGAATGACCTTGCCCAGCGGCGAACGCTTCAACCGTCAGGACCAGAAACCCTCCAACAACTTTGGACTCGGGGATATCATGGAACGTATCCCATGTCACKGTCTTGCCAGTGATTCGGCTCATTTCAGATAGGATGGCACCCGTAAAGGCAGAAGGCCCGGTGCCTGTGATCACATCATCGAAGTCCAGCTGAAGCTCTGAGATTGGCTTTCCTTGCTTGATGGAGAGCTCATTGAGCCAGTGGAGGATATTCTCGACTAGTCGCATCATCACGGGCTGTCGGGGCTTGCACATGAAGGTCCATTGGCAGAAGGATTGCGATTTCTGACCCAATATAGGATGGTCGCGGAAGTGTGGCTCATCAATTTCGACGCCTATGACCATGCCGATATCTCTTTCGTCATGAGTGCTTGGGACAAACCGCTCGACGGGTCTCAATGCTTCCACGTCTATATCAGCATAGACACCTCCTTCTATGTACATCACAAGGTACCGAAGCAGGTCAGCCTTGATAATCGGCGCAGTCAAAGATCGATACGTTTCCACGATATCTGGCCGATTCTCCCCATGAGGCCCGAAATTTGTTTCGACATATTCGAGGTCATTCTGGTCGGTCAGAACTTCGTACCGATAGCCCGGGTTTTTCGCAGTCCAGCTGCGCGCAACCTCGATATCACGTCCGTCAAATTCCAATGGGTTTACTTTCCAAATCTGCCAGATTTTCCGGGGAAATGTTTCACCAACACCGGCAACACCGGTTGTCACCTGTGTCGAGTATGATCGAGTCTCGCCAAAGTTGTGTGATGTCCTGGTGAGACAGAAGTAGAGGAACAGGAACAATGCCGCCAGGCCCCCATGCGTGAATCGACGTGCCCTCTTTGGAAAGAGACTGATCGGCACAAATTTCTTCTCCCCCATGACTGTGCCTGTGATGATCATGATCTTATCCACTGGCCTCTTGTCTGGGGAAAGCATAGAAGTCGGAAAAGGTAAAAGATCGTGAGTTCAGGAAATCATAGCCTTATTTCACCGCCGTGTAGATTACATACAGTACATAGCTTTGTATTTAACATGTGGTCTTCACTAAATCTGCAATGCATTGCCTCGGACCTGACGCCTTTGAAAGCTTATGTCTCATTTGCCGGGCTGTATTGTTCGTAACCCCGCGAGCGCAGTCGTAGCCATGGTATGGAATAATGGAATCCACTCCAATGCCGATCCCCAACCTTGGCAAATTGCGGGGGCCAGATCGTGCCTGCACGGCCTTCAGCCACTCGGTGATGTTTCCCGACCGGGCATAATCTATACGAAACGCAATTTAGCGGCAGCCTCGGAACCAGTGGGTAGTGGCACTGGCCTGCTCAGCGACCCGCTAAGGAGCACTAGTCACCGTATGAGTCCACACAATTCATGTGTTATCGCGTTACGAGGAGCTGTGTAATAATTATCAAGCAGTGAGACTTGGGTTTTTATTGATCGTCTTCTTCGACCTTTCAAAGGACTCTGGCAACTTCAACTCTTGCCCCCAATGCCCATCCTACCCACCTCAATCGAGAGCTTCTCGCCTGAACGAGTCATCGACGGTGGACAGTGGAAACCACAGTCAGCCCAGAGGACACACCCTCGACATGGAATGTCGTCTTTTTCATGGATGGCTCCTTTCGTGCCCAGTTTGTTCACTGGGCCGACAAATGGCGATACAAACACGAATGAAAAGCAACGACAGCGTGCCAGGCCGACCGCATACCTAGATGGATTGCGAGGGTTTGCGGCTCTCCTGGTCTACTGGGGACATCATCAACTTTGGGCCCACGATGGCGCGGGAGAGGGAAAGGCCTTCGAGCTAGCCTACGGTTACGACAACAAGTACTATTTCGCATGCCTTCCTGGTGTTCGAACGCTCTTCGCCGGGGGCCATTTTGCCGTCACCGTCTTCTTCGTGCTCTCTGGGTACGTTCTCTCCATGAAGCCACTGGGATGCATCCAGGATGGCGACTACGCCGAACTAGGTAAAAGTCTGTCCTCGGCGGTATTCCGCCGATGGTTTCGTCTCTATATACCCGTCATTTGCACAACGTTTTGCTACATGACGTTTTTGCATCTCTTTAAAATTCGCACTATCCCAGAGCTTCAAGGAAGCTACCTCTCGGAGCTATGGAATTGGTACGCCGAATTCAAGAATTTCAGCTTCGTTCTGCGAACCGGCGGGGAGCCTTGGTTCACGTACAATTTCCATGCTTGGTCTATACCCGTCGAATATCGAGGCTCTCTGGCGGTTTACACCGCCGCGATCGCTTTTGCAAGGTTTCGCCGCAACGCCCGGCTGATCGGCGAAGTCGCATTGGTGGTGTACTTTTTGTACATTGCGGATGGGGCGCACTTTGCCATGTTTATTGCTGGCATGCTTTTGAGAGATCTCGATCTCCTCGCCATGCGCAATGACTTGCCCGGCTTCTTTCGCAGACTGGAGCCCTTCAAGTCAGCCATTATGACTTTACTCTTCTATGTTAGCCTCTACCTCGGCGGGGTCCCATCGCATACGGATAACGTGCAACAACTACGTGACTCACCGGGGTGGTACCTCTTATCATTCCTCAAGCCACAGGCCGTGTTCGACTACAAGTGGTTCTACCTGTTCTGGGCCGCTGTCTTCCTTGTCTCGTGCACAACTCACCTTCCGTGGCTCAAGGCATTTTTTGCAGCCCCGTTCAACCAGTACTTGGGCCGCATTTCATTTGCCTTCTATCTAGTCCACGGACCGGTTCTGTGGATTCTGGGAGACAGGCTCTACGCTGCAGTGGGATTCGTGCGCGATTCACATGCGCAAAATTGTCCCTGGTGGATTAATCGTTTGCCCCTGCCTACCTTTGGTCCTTTTGGGCTCGAGGTCAACTTTCTCGTCCCACAGCTGGTTTTGTTGCCCTTGACCCTCTGGCTTGCAGATGTCACGACTAGACTAGTTGACGAGCCCGCTGTGAGGCTCTCTCAGCGGCTGTATCAAGAGGCGCTGGACGACGAAACTTGACAAATCTCCGCTGGTGTTTATGATCTATTTATTTGTTTTTGAGCCTCTCATGCAAAGCCTACCCTGCATTATAAATTGTTGTATAATTCTTGGAGTCTAAGTCCGGATACACCTCGATCCTGAAGACTTGCTACGAAATTACGTACGCCATGTGTAAGACCATAGTGGCAAAGCTTGTCAGATTTTTGATTTCGGCATGTGTCTTCGTAGCTTTACCTCAATTCTCACGGTCGATGTAATAATTGTATCTAGCGAGGAATTAACTTGATGCTCCGAGGGTACGCCGATTACCATACACAGAAATTTAAGAGTTGCGGGGGTGGGCACGCTACTCCCCGTCGATGACTAGAGGCAAACTACCACCCCTCAATTCAGCCACTACCCGCGTTCGTCGGGACTTTCTAGTCAATGGGTAGTGACCAATCTCCGCAACCCATTTTCTGAAATATGGCTTATTACCTCTTACTGATACATCCCTGAATGCTCTACACACGCCAGACTGAACATGGCCAAAAAAACAGCCACACGCCTGATGCTTATTGCAGGGCTATTGTCCGCAGTGGTCCTCGTCGCTAAACTTCAATCCAACCATCTCGACTTGCAAACGAATTTTCTGTCCTCGTATCACTCCACGGTTGGTCCAAAAGGGCAATCACCCATTAATGCTGGGGAATCCGAGACAGCTTGCTCAGGCGTCCCCGGCAGCGAAGCCTGGTCTCACTGCCAGGATGGACAACCCGCAGACGAGGACGGAAGACGTCCTGAATTCGAAAAGGAAATGTCTCAAACGCACCATATATTATACTCAGAATCGAATCCCGATCGGGAGTATTTTAACATCGATTTTGGGAGAAGATCCGTGATGAATCCCAGTATCATACCGCATCCTGAATTGCCTGACACCTGGATCATCACGGCGCAACTTCATAAGCCTCCTTCGGCTCGAATGGCATCAGTCTGGTTTGCCGAACTCGTCTGCAATGCGGCGTTCTCAGAAGATAAGCGAGTTCTGCGCTGTCTGGAACCACCACTGCAATTGCCCATCCCAGCGACGTTTGGGGACTCCAGCAAGTGCGTCGGCGACCTTTCATACTTTAGTCTCAGCGTTGGGCCTCATGATGCGAGGGTATTCTACGGGCCCGAGATTCCGTACACCATTTACGGCTCCAATTCTTTCTTTACGTGCTTTGGCCAATGGATCTCCGATTTTCGAATCTTGGTGGACTGGGGCATAGACACGATACAGGAACACGAGTTCCGCCAGTATCGTGAGCTGCAACGTCCAATGCCATGGAATGCGGTTGAGAAGAATTGGTTCCTTTTCTGGGACGACTTTGGACAAATGTTCGTACACCATGATATTGCACCGGAGCGAGTATTTGCAAAACTCGAGCTCGATGGCTCCGTTGGGCCAAACTTGGCTCTGGCGACCGCAGCTTCTGACCAAGCGTGTCTCAAGAGATTCATGCGTCAGAGTGCGAACCCAACGGAGAGGATTCATCAAGCGACAAACTCGCTAGCTATCACTCTCTGTGCACGATCTGACCAATCTTGCCAACCCGATACGACCAATACCTTTGTGCTTTTCATCATCCAACAAAAGACCTTACAAGGTCTCCACCCCGTATATGAGCCGTATGTCGTGCTTACTCGGCGTTCGATGCCATACGAGATTCATGCGGTCTCGTCAAAACCAATTTGGATTTTTGGTCGCAAAACTGCGGCAAAAGAGTCGGATGTATCTTCTACAACACTGTTCTCAGAAGACTCCGAGATGCTCTACGTGACTAGCATCAGCTGGAAAAGCCACGGCCAGAAGTATCATGGGTACATTGATGACACACTGTTCCTAGCATTTGGCAGGGAGGACTCGGCCGCCGGCGGTATCGACGTTACCGCGAGAGACCTCCTAGCAGAGCTGGGTATATGTGCAGGATTTTGATTTAATGCTTTACTAGGAGTTCTAGTGCTTGCATGGTGGCTTGCATGTCTCGTTTTTCATTTATCTTGAGGGTGACTGCGATCTTGTTACGATGTACAATACATAGATGAGCTTGAATATTGGGAAATTAATCCAGCACCGAACAATCCACTATGGATACTCGGAAATTACAGAACGAACAAAGCGAGAGAGATAACCAGGATCAAAATCCCTTTCAGAGTCAGTGGCGGTCCAGAATCCTTGTCAGTCTCCAGTTCTCGTGCTGTCTTCTTATCTTCCTCTCTGTTTGTTCCCGTAGAACCTGGTCAGTGAGCATTGGTGGCTTGGACGGCGCTGTGTTAGCGTGCTCTCCCACAGGATTAGTTTTTTTAGCCATGAAAAGTGCTGGCCTGCTGCCAAGTGTTCGGCGTCCTTTCACATGTTTTTGCCACCATTTTGTCTAAGATCAATGATCGACCGAGGTGAATCCTGTACCTGGAGAGTGCCGCCATCTACTTTGAGCATGTGCCCGAAACTTAAAATAGTTAGTGCCTGCGTGGTGGGGCCCCGAGGGCATATGGTCCTCAAGCCAAGAACCCAAGCTTTTCCAATATGGTCCTAGAACACATGGGCGTACGTACTGTCATAGCAGGGCCTCCCTGGTCTCCCGCGTTGGGCGTCTGCATCAATTGGTCACTGGAGGCTTTTCAACCTCACACCTCACTGCCAGAACGTGCCTGGCTGACTTTCGCGGAAATCAGTTTCCACCGGGGAAATGAGCTTTCAGCTGGGGGGCACAGTGACGAGGTCCGAGGGGAACTGACCTGGCAGACCTGAGGATCCAGACAAAGTTTTTTCGCTCTAGTATTTTCTCCCCTTAGTTTTGGGCAACCCGTTCTTCTTGCTCTCTTGGGTCTCGTACCTTACAGAGTCGGAACAAAGTTAAATCCCCATGTAAGAATTACTCACGGACGCCACGAATAATAATCTAAAAACTCAGAACCAAGGAACGGATTTAGGTTCTCTTTCTATTTTCGGTTAGTTTGCCGTTACCGATGTTGTATCCAATATTACGACTAGGACGTCTGTTTTCCGCATACCCCTGCTTTTAGAGATGTGCATATTTATATAGGCAGTGTTGCAGGGGAGTGCCTTGCTTCGAACCGCCATGACGCCATGACGCCATTTCAATGAGACTTCGTGCAGGCCTATTCATGTGAACAGGTCCGAATATTTTGACCGTACGAATGCCTTCGTGTCATAGGGCGCTCCTCTTTTGAGGGCTCCGTTCATCGTTATTCTTTCCATGGCTCATAACAGTCGAATTTGAGAAGGCTCTAGGTCTAGGTGGAGACAGACAACAGACAATTAGTAAAGAAATGCACCCCGCAGTCAGGTTTTCCACAGTGTTGTAATGTATAATGTATTCTAGAATAGATGATATTAAATGATTGTAGCTTGAGATAGCTTGGTAGCAAGAAGCTACCAGCGTCAAATTAAGTATATCAGACAACTGTGCAAAGAACCTCCGAGTCTTTCTCCACGCCATTCTCTAGAACAGGAACATCATGCTGGCTAGCAGGATGGCAGTACCAGCCACCTGAGCAGCTCCGGATCCAATACCAGAGGCCCCGTTGGATAGGGAGGTGCTCGAAGGCGAAGCAGTGTTGACCGTGGACGCAGTCGTGGAAGCCAGAGTCGAAGTCTTGGAGGCCGTAGACGAAGTCCGAGGGCCTCCGCCCAAACCACTGACCGTGTTAGAATTGAAGCTGCTCGATGTGGTCGATGTGGTCGTAGCACTTCCTGCAGCAGTCGACGTGGGAGCCGATGTGTCCACCGGCGGGACAGAGACCGGGTGGCCAACACCAGAGCACAAAGACACGACGACACTGGAAACGGCTAAAGGGCATGGTTAGAGGACATCATACGGAGGTGAATATGGCTTCTCATACCTTGTTGGTCTTTGACATCACAAGCTTTTTTGACGCAGGGCACAACCTGATCCACAAGGCCCGTCTTTGAGCAATGGCATGCGAAATCCGTCAGCTCAGAGCAGCCGTCCGCACCAAGGGCCGACGTGAGACAGCTAAGCTTCAAGAGGAGAGAGCACGGGTTAGTTTGAAACGAGATATGGAGCTGGGGCATTGAGCGGACAGGCCTTACAGAGCATTGTGGGATACTGGATAGCTGGGCGCTGGTGATGACACCGGCACCGAGCACGACAGCAGCAGCAGCGAGACGCATTTTGGCTATGAGGCGGAAACGAAGGGATGGAGAGACTGGAGGTTGTCTTGGTGTGAAGGGGCTCTCAACGCGACAAGCACAATAAATCTCGAATGTACTGTGGACTAGACTTATATGATCTGGCACTCCAGGCCCTATTTCTAGCTAGCGGAGTATACCGGCCACGAGCACATCGTTCATGTCACGTTATTGGTCGCGTAGAGTTATCTTTGAATCCTCTTTTCCATTGACTCAGTCAGCTCGGATCTTTTCAGACTCGGTCTGCTGATTTTTTATACAGAGAACCCTGTTACTATGGTACGGTTGGCCCTGTAATGGTATGAACAAATCAAATCCACGGTTGAACGAGGCGGACCCCCACAAAGATGGTTTAGCGTGATCCTTTGGCTCTGTTGCTGGAGTGTTCGTACCCCGACTACACGGCGTTACCCACACTTCAGTTGTCTCTAATTAAACGAAGTGGAGCGAGCCTGGGGGTGCGTGCGGGGTAATTGGAAAACCAAGCCACCGTTCAACTTGCCGTCCCCATGATCTCTGTCCATGGAGTCCAGTGACATTGCGAAACCTGAGATACCTCTCCTACAAGACATCATGTCGATGGGTTCTGACAGTAGGTGAACGAACAGTTCTGGAAAGGGCTTGCAATGGAAACAAGGCGTCAGATGGGAAGATGTGATGAGGTGGAGCCATGCAATTTGCGAGTTGGCAGATGAGCAGACCAAGATGATATACTCCGTCCAACGCGCGCTAACCGAACCTGGATGATAAACAGGCGATCCTTCTTCTATGGGCTAGAAGCATTCGTAGGACGTCAATTTTCTGACCATCATTGAGATGGCCAAATCCAGGGCCGGAAATGGCCAGAATTTGGAGATCACTTTTCTTTGAATTACTGGAACGCCGTATGAGCAAAGCAGTAGAGCAGAAACAAAGAATCTATGATGACGTACCAATGCCAACGATGTCAGACAGAGTGGTCGAATGTGCGCAACTTGGAGATTTTGAACTGATCACTTGTCGCTGTAATCAATGGCTTCCCATCATCATCCGTACTGCTCTCCCATAGTGCGCAAACTTCACTTCCAGCAAACTTTCGAGACAGTACACTTCGGCGGCGATCTCATATAAGGCAGCTCTGACGCGGAAAAGATACCCGCTGTCTTGTGACTCTTAGTCTTTTCCCAGTTGGAGTACACGTCTGTACAGAGAACAACGATGTAGGGATCAGCTGTGGTGTCTGCACAGATGAAGACTTGACCAGTATGCAACAGTTAATACTTTACTCCAGCTGCCAGGCGCACAGATGCACATACATGGAAGAAGAGGATCTCAACAATACTCAGCCAGCTTTCAATGGCGCTCCTGACGTTGTCCTTTCGTTGATTCAAGTGAGGAAACACATCGTAATCATCTTCTCTTTCTAACCCGAGCACGGCTCTCCATGATTGTACAAGAAAAGGACACGTCCCCCGACGCAACATGTCGTAAGATCCGCCTTACTCAATCCAAGTCTTCCCAGTCACGAGTTCGCGGCGCAGGTGAAATGCTTCTGGAAGCCATAAGGAAAGAATGTCTTTTCAAGAGGCCGGCTTGTAGGGATTGCTCATCCTATTCACTTTTGGTGCCTTTCCATACGTTCGATCTGCTCTTCGTTATCTGGCGCAGTGACCGCCACAGCCGCTTAGATCCCCTCGGGATGTGATCACTTTTGGCCTGATCAGGTCGCAGCAGGTGATCATCTAATAACCGGCCATCCTCTTTTGTCCACTCCATGAGGTTGCGAGAGGACAACAAGATAGCTGGATGGTCTGGTCCCAGGACTTTCCTCTGGAGCGCAACACATTGTTCCAGGAGAGCCAATGCGGCTTGAATCTTCCCTTGCAATTTCCAGAAGAAAGCCAAGCTGTACATGTGGCTCAGAGTGTGTGGATGCTCTGGCCCTAGCACCTTTTTATGTATCTCTGTTACCTGCACCTGCAGTTCCTCAGCTTCCTTTTCCTGTCCCAGTTGCCAGTATGTCAATGCTAAGCCGGCCATGCTAAGCAGAGTGTATAGATGCTCTGGCCCTAGCACTTGTTTCTGGATCCTCATCACTTCCACATTTAGCTCCTCTGCTTGCTTCCATTGTCCCTGAGACCGGTATATGGATGCCAAGTCAGACATGGTAGCCAAAGTGTCAGGATGCTCTGGTCCTAGCACTTGTTTCTGGATCCTCGTCACTTCCACATTTAGCTCCTCTGCTTCCTTCCATCGTCTCTGAGACTCATATGTGGATGCCAAGTCAGCCATGGTAACCAAAGTGTCAGGATGCTCTGGTCCTAGCACTTGTTTCTGGATCCTCATCACTTCCACATTCAGCTCCTCTGCTTCCTTCCATCGTCTCTGGTTCCTATATGTTGTTGCTAGGCGGTTCATATTTCTCAGAGTGCTCCGATGCTCTGGCCCTAGCACTTTTTTGTGCATCTCTGTTACCTGCACCTGCAGCTCCTCAGCTTCCTTTTGTTGTCCCAGATACCAGTATGCCCTTGCTAACTTGGCCATGCTAAGCAGAGTGTTGGGATGCTCAGGCCCCAGCACGCGCTTTTGGATATTTAACACCTCCATAGCTAGCTTCTCTGCTTCCTTCCATCGTCCAAGACCCCCATATGTTTCTACTAAGTAAACCATGCTAATCAGAGTTTGTGGATGCTCTGGCCCTAGCACCATTTTGTGCATCTCTGTTGCCTGCACCTGCACCTCCTCTGCTTTCCGTCGGTTCTGATTCATATATGTTGATGCTAACTGCGTCATGCTAAACAGAGTGTATGGATGCTCTGGCCCCAGCACCTGTTTCCGGATCTTTAGTACCTTCAAGAACTGATCTTCTGCTTCCTTATATCTTCCGTCACTGAGAAGGCAATCCCCAATGTTCTCAACCATATCAACATATTTCTCCTGCTCCTTTTGAAATTCAGCTTCTTCAGTCAATGAAAGAACATGAGGCAGATGTTCGCGCCACAGCTCCCGATTGGTATGGTCATTATCTGGAAAGGCTTCCCTTAATCGATCTGCTGTCTTTAAAATTTGCTGGCTGAACAGCTGGTTCTTCCTCACCCAGTTCCGGGTGGCAAGATGGACGAGTCGGTGAATATTAAGAGAACAGGCTTCGCCCTCTTCATTCACAAATGAAAAGGCCTTAAGAAGACCTATGGCATCGGTCCTTTTCTTTAATGATGTCGTCTGAGGAAGCAAAGACTGCGGAATGTGGCGAGGGTTGATACAGGCCATGAATAATAGATAGTCAATTGCTGTCGGATTCAATTGCTGAATTTGTTGGAATGAGATTCACCAAGTTGTTGCAACAGGATTCTGGATATCTTTGTACCGCCCCTCGTCCCCAAAGTTTTCACTCAGCAACTCAATCACGTCCGGCTCACTCTCATGTAAGAGTCTGCTGTATGCAGAGAGTCTAATATCTTTTTCATTGATATACGCTGCCGCCTGAGCAATCGCCAGAGGAAGGCAGACAAGCTCTTTAAGGAGGGCAATGGCTGCCTCATGATCATTGAGCAAGTCGGTCTCAATCAATGACTTTCGTAGGATCTCAATAGCAGTCTCTGTGTCCGGTTCAGAGATCATTATCACATGAGATGACGCCAGTCTCACGGCTATCTGCCGGCTTCGGGTGGTGAAGAGAATGTGGCCTCGCTCGCTCTCAGGCAGAAAGTCTGCCATTGTCCACATCTCCATATCATCTGCGTTATCACAAATGAGGAGCCATCTCGCCGTGCTTTCCAGGCTAAGATAAGCCTTGACCTGTTGTTTAACCTCTCCCGGCTTTGGGTCCGTGATTCCGAGCTTTAATGCGACGCTCATATAGGCCTGCTCCATGCTCTCGTAGCTGGTGCATGAGATCCACAAAATTGAGCATTCAGGGTCTCGATTCCGCATGCGGTATGCCAATTCAAGTATGATTTGGGTCTTTCCAACTCCGCCTAGTCCGCAGATAGCGATCCTGCCTGGGCTGTCCAGTTGCATGATCCATCCTTCAATTTGACTGATTTCTTCTTCCCGGCCCACGAATCGCGAGCTTTTTCTAAAGGGGACCATCCAAACTGATTCCTTTGATGCACCTTTCCCGGAGTACGAAGTAGGAACCTGTGACAGGAGGGCCTTCGCATAGGCAGCAGCCGCAAGGGCTGCATATTCTTGCCACTTTTTATTTTTGTGGGAATCACAGTAGTCGCAGATGCCTCGAATGGCAATGGATGGAAGTTCATCCATCAGACCGGCAGCTTCCATTTCAAAGCAGAGAATGTCTTCATTTTGGACAATGAAATCTCGGGCCCGCGCATCTTTTATGACCTGATCTCCAGAAGCGATCAAGCCATAATGAATGTAAGGCTCAGCAGTTGTTCGTGGAGGCCGATCTACTAGCTGTTTCTGATCACACGCTGAGCAGTTCGCTTCGTTCCCCTTATGGCCATACGTCGATTGGAACAGCCAGTCGTATTCTGGTCGGGAGAACTTCCTAGTTTCTTCTTTCTGCAGTGCATCACCTATGATTTTGCTGACTAGGTTCTTTCCAGTCATATAGTCACTCTCCAATTGAGCGACAGCCTTTAACAAGATTGGAGGAGGTTTGTTGAGAGATCCAGTGCGCTGAAAATGTCCTCCACTGAGTGTTTTGCCATAGTCATACTGGATAACGCCGCCTGAGGTAGCAGTTGGCTTGCTAACCACAACATCACCAAGGCGAACGTCGGTCTTGCTGGGAACTCCCCCTCCAATGCCGACCATCAATCCAAACCGGATATTCGGATAGGTCGAAACCATGTGCGACACCACATTTGAAGCAGATATCGTTCCGTATACACCCAAAGGTAGGCAGGCCACGACCACATTGTGGCCGCTGACGGTTCCGAGAGTGTAGACGTTGTGATCGGCTTCTGGTTGCGGTAGTGAAGCATGAACTTCATCCAACATCACCTTCGCCGCTGCTGTTTCCAGCGGCAAAGCGCAGATCCATGACACCGTATAGTCGCTGTGTGATAGTATTCGGGTGGCCATTCTCATGAGTCACTGAGGATATAGCACACCAACATACAACACTCGCTGTCTCTCCGTCATGCGGTGGCCGTTGTCCGTACGTTCCGTTGATTGCGATTTGGTGTAGAGGGGGAATCAGCTCCATGAGGCTGACAGCAAGGCTATGTTTTACCCAGTGCGTCCACTCAAATTGCAAGCTAATCTGGTGCCCAATAAATGCATGCCGTGAAGGACTAGCCACCAGCAGAGTTGTCAGGCGCCGCTAGGCTGAGCAGGGGGGTATAGCAAACAAATCACAGGCGCGAACACGCACCAATCAGATTCAATGCAATCAGAGTCATGCGTAGAGATACAACACACCATGGTGATTCCACAGTCGAGTGTAATAGTTTACGGAGCCCACAGTTCACCCATCTGGTTGTCGATGTACGTATATGTAAACTTTTTGATAGAAGTATAGACGAATAGATGGCTCTAGTCCTCAATTATATCAACTTCCTCCTTCGTCAGTTGCAAATATTTACATTCAGAAGCAAGATGATCACGCTGAGTTTATTCCAAGCTTTCCATAGAAGCGGCAGTAAGTATAGAGTACAGCGTACAGTTGCATTCATCTTTCCAACTTCTTTGCTCTCTTCAACCTGACTGATTGCAACACCACATATATCCTCCCGTGCACGAACCATTGAAAAAGAAACATATAGCTAAATCACCCCAATCCTGAGAAATCTCCCAGTTGCTTGTTACGCCGTTCAGTCCCACGTATGGGGGTGTTCATAGGGTGAAGCACTATAATGCCATAACGCTCATAATCCCCGTCGAAACTCGACAAGAAATATACGTAGACGCTGCAAGGGCCAACAGAAGCACTCTTGAATCTGATGGGAGATTCCGTCAATCAATGGCATGCTTCCTCACGAAGTTCAACCGGCCTCAGGTACTGCCTCGAAGCAGCAGGACAGCATCTGTTGCTGGCGTTGTGTTTTTGTTTCAATGGCAGCCCCTCTTCCAGGTGGTATGTCATGCCATATCGCCTTCTTTCTAGCTCGATAGCGTGCCGATTTCCGGTGGAAGTACCGGAACGGCAAGAACGTGGTAGGTACATATATGCGCCGAGGGACTGTCGGATGCTCCTCAGCATTGCCGATCGTACTTATGAACAGACGGCGAAGCTCTGTTACACCACGCGTGAAGTGTTGCTAAGCATGAAGAGAAGAAGAGAAAGAAACGAATTATATATAGTATAGTCAGACGACTATATCCAGAGTTGATAGATATATCAAACATGTAAAGAGGGAAGCTGTGACAGGAAGATCCAGTAGACAGACGGGAGGTTGGAGAAAACTACCACATATACATATCCAGCAGAGGCAGAGCTTTCTGAGCCTCAAGTTGGATTGCACAGCAGCTCAACCATGACAGAGAATCAAAGACGCAGACGCTGAACAAAGATATGTCTACAAGCTGTTTCGGGAATACACATTGTTTGTTAGAAAGTGATCTTTGCTAAGTAGCAAATACGTAAGTCAAAGCGCCTCATCTCTCGTTCTTTGACTGTCACTATTTCCCACCCGCAACCTCTGCATGATACAAAGACATGTACATTGCTTCTCAATGTGGGCCCAAAAGAGATTGGAGCCATTGGCTAGAGATCTGTTTGATTCTTGTCTTCAAACGACATCGGAGTTGCCGCCCCAAGCAAGGGGTAGAAACACTGCACTATCATGAGAAAATCATACTCTATAGGGGCATGCAGTGGCTAATGCATACGAGGAGCCAATCTTTATCTTTTTTCACAGAAACTGTTGCATCTGTGGCTGTGCTCCTGTACTCTGCAGTTCTTTGGTTAGTTGCATTGGTAAGGGATTCTCTGGGATTCTGCCAGTTTACATCACACGTAGCGGAATAAGAGACAGATCGTGAGACATTTGATGATCCAAGCACGGCTAAAGGCATTAAAATTCTCTCCATTCTTTACCCTCACCATCAGACTCTTCTATCGCTTGCGTGCATCGGGCTGGGATGCCCTCTAGCTTGGAGAATCCTTGACTAATGCGGCCCTCCGTCGCAAGGTAGAACAGTTTGTTAATATCATATTCTCCTCGAGGGAGTTGTTCAGTACACCAGAGATCTGCAAACTCATCCGTGTCTTGATGTTCTTGCCTTTATCCAGCGGCTGAAGAAGTTGAGCACTGATCTAGTCCATGAGCCAAGGTGACCACTTTCTGTCTTCAATCCTCAGAGCTAACGACCTCACGACCGGTCACTGGAGAGTAGACTGGACGAGGACAAGGCTAAGTCCTCTATCAGATGCTGATGCTGGGGGAGCTTTTGGTCAAGATATGATGTAATTGACTGAGATTTGAGGTACTTCGCTTTTTTGGACTCTTCAAATCCCTTCTTTCTTACCAGACTTGGTTCTCCATTGATTGCCGTCATGCTACTCGGTTGGAACGAAGATGATTCGTACGTCAGTAAGACTTCCCATAATCGGTCCATTCCACTTGATCCTGAGAGCTGTATATAGGAGTTCTCTAGCACATCTTCAGGCATTGTTTGCGTCAGTGGTAGTAGTTTCACCCTGCACCGATATCCATATGTCTAGTATCATTCTAGCCATTGGTAACTTGACTGCTTTGCTCGATCCAAGATCTCGAGCTTCTCACCCTTCGTCTTGCGATTAGCAAGAATCGTACCTGTCGTCGACCTGTACTGTGTTTTCACAACATTCCGCATCACGTATATATTACTTATCGTATCATTAGATACGATACGATAATAAACCTGTAGACAGTCTCAGACGATACGTCCTTTTGCTGCATCAACCTCAATTGATGAAGATTGATTGATTAGCATGGCGGTTGAACTCGCCCAACCGTACTCCGACAGCGGACCATTGCAACGCTTGTAAGGCAACATGGGAACTCATACGCCCAGAATATCATCGTATTTATTGAGAGCATGGAATCAGTAGGAAACCAACACTCTATGGCTCTAGCATCAAGACGACGTTTAGAGTAAGTTGTGAACTTGTGAGTTGTGACTCATTGTTGATAGGAGTCGGCCCCATCTGGTTAGCGCCGATGTCGCTCTCCGCATGAATCACCAAATAATTATTTAGATTCCGACCTGTCCATCACCTCCTACTTGCAACATTTTCCTCTTCAATTCATCAATTCCTTCATCTACAGCTTCCACAATGAGTGCTCCCAAGGCTGTCGCAGAGAACATGCTCTGGGGTGGTCGATTCACCCGTGTGTACCCCCTACCGCAGTTTCAATGCCTCCGAATACAACTAACCTACCTATCTTTTGACTCATAGAGGGCCTCGACCCCCTGATGGTTCAGTACAACCAATCCCTCCCCTACGATCGTATCTTCTGGAAGCAGGACATTGCTGGCTCGCTTGCCTTCGCCCGAGCCAACACCAAGACCGGCATCCTGACACAGCACGAGTTCTCCGAGATCGAGCGCGGGTTCAAGCAGATCGCCGAAGAATGGAGCACCAACACCTTTGTCGTCAAGGAGAACGACGAAGACATCCACACAGCCAACGAGCGTCGACTCTCCGAGATTATCGGCAAGGAGATCGGTGGCAAGCTGCACACCGGCCGGTCCCGCAACGAGCAGATTGCAACCGACATGCGCCTGTGGCTGCGGGACGAGCTGCGCAAGCTGGACGCCGTCCTGTGCGACCTCGTCAAGGTCTCCATCGCGCGCGCCGAGAACGAGCTCGACTTCATCATGCCCGGCTACACACACTTGCAGAAGGCCCAACCCGTCCGGTGGAGCCACTGGCTGCTGTCGCATGCTACTGCCTTCGCCAGTGAGCTGCAGCGTCTGCGGGAGGTCACCCGGCGTGTCAACCGCAGCCCTCTGGGCACCGGCGCTCTGGCCGGAAACCCCTTCCAGATTGACCGGGAGGCAATGGCCGCGGAGCTGGGCTTCGAGGGTCTGMTGTACAACTCGATGAACGCGGTGGCCGACCGCGACTTTGCCATGGAGACCATGCAGTGGGGAAGCTCGTTCATGCTCAAGATCTCTCGCTGGGCCGAGGATCTGATCATCTACAGCAGTTTGGAATTTGGGTTCGTCCGGTTGTCGGACGCCTACTCGACCGGCTCGTCGTTGATGCCTCAGAAGAAGAACGCAGGTGAGTTGCTCTTGTGTACTGTCGTTCCTCACCTCAACTAACGAGACCAGACAGCCTGGAGCTTCTGCGTGGCAAGGCCGGTCGCGCCTTCGGCCACATGGCTGGCTTGATGATGACCATTAAGGGTCTCCCCACCACCTACAACAAGGACCTGCAGGAGAGCGTCGAGCCCCTGCTGGACCACATCAAGACCGTCAGCGACAGCATCCAGATCGCCACCGGCGTCCTGTCCACCCTCACCGTCCTCCCGGAGAAGATGACCGCCGCCCTGGCGCCCGAGATGCTGGCCACCGAAATCGCCGACTACCTCGTCCGCAAGGGCGTCCCCTTCCGCGAGGGCCACCACATCTCCGGCCGGGTCGTCGCCTTGGCCGAGAAGAACAATGTCCCCATGGACACGCTGTCGCTGGAGCAGTTGAAGGCGATTGACGCGCGCTTCGACGAAGACGTCCAGGCCTGCCTGGACTACGAGCGTGCCGTTGAGCTGAAGGACGCGGTCGGCGGCACCAGCCGCCGTGCTGTGCTGGAGCAGACCGCCGTTCTCAGGGGTCTGTTGTAAGAATATGATATGTCGTAATATTAGGAATGAAAAGCTAGATCTTTCGGGTTATATGTTTTAGTCGGTATATAGAATACATTTCGGTCTTGTCTAGCCAACAATTGCTCTATATAACATTTACCACCAACGGTATACAAAGGAATCCACGAGACAAATTCAATGCATCAAAGCACCCAGCAATAGACACTAGGTATACAGTCACCAAGATCAACCACCCAGCACCTGAGCAGCAACCCAACCGCCGACGTCAACAACAACGTCAAACCCCCGTCCCACTCTCAAAACTCTTCCTCCACTCCTCCCTGCGTCCTTCCTCCTCAAAATGCATAAAGCTAAGCACATGGCCCAGCCTCTCCCCAGAACCAGGATACGGATCGTCCCGCGGAACTCTATAATCGAAGTTCGCGTCCAGGATAACCCCGTCCGGGGTGATGATCGACGGCAGCTGTGGCTGAGGCGGCTGGTCTGGATCCGGGTTGGTATGCTGCGCAGGGGGAATCTGCAACTGCCGGCGCTCGGGAGGGATATTGATGAGTTCGCTTTGGGAGTAGGCTGCTAGCTCGGCGCGTTGGCGGTAGAAGCCTGTGTCTGAGAGTTCGGGGGTTGTGTCTGCTCTGTCTGGGGCTGGTGGTTGGGGACTGGTGCTTGTGCTTGTGCTGATGTTGAGGTTGAGATCGGGGGAGGGGTGGTTCGTTGTGGATGATGCTAGTGGTACCGAGGACATGGAGCTGTGGTGGGTTGTCTCAGCCGGGGCTGAGGTTTTACTTGTGCTTGCGTTTGCGTGAGTGGACGCTTGGCTTATGGTCTTTGACGTTGTGGATGTTGGTTCTGAGGCGGGCACCGGTAAGGCTTGGTTGACAACTGGGTTGGCTCGCGTGTTGCAGTTTGATGCTGGAGCTTGAAGCACGTCAGTTTTGAAAACTCATGTAGGGGACGGTCGTAACTCACCATCAAGTAATCGTCCTTCGTTCCCTGCCCCAAGACCCCTACTGCTTGCAACGGTTGACGCGTTCTCATGGTTGTCGCCACGAGGGACACGCCAGCGGAGCAAAACGAAGCGTTTACCACGCTTCTTGCGAGACCGATAAAGCAGGAAGAACAGCCCGCTTAGCAGTATCAAAGCCAGTACGCCTCCCACAACACCCCCGATCAATGCGCCGTGGTCATGGCCAGAACTCGCACCGGCAGTATCAGTACCCGTCGCCGGTGCAACAGCCTGAGTCACAGTCCGAGTCGGAATGATGCCTGGGATATCTCCCTGCGAGCTTGTAGAGGGTGCGGTGGTGATAGCTGTCGTTGGTGAGCTCGCTGTGGTAGTTGAGGCAGCTTTCGAGGTGGTTGCAGTGGTCGCAATCGACAATGTAGTCTGGCCATCTTGATCCGGGCACACCCCAGTATTGCACGGATCGACTGAGCAACAGCCGTGGAAGTTGCCCTTGGAGCAAACATACCATTGCTTGCTGCCAGTGCAAGTGTTGGCTTGACGGGCGAGATGGAGAGTCATCTCTCAGACGACTGAGACGTCAAATAAGACAACTACAACTTGCACTCACACTCGCAGAAGATAGAATCAATAAATTGAAACGACAGTGACGACAACAACAACGAATGCATAAGAGCGAGATCTTCAGAGGCCACAGCTAAGTGGTTACCATGGAGTCGAGCGCCATGTGGTCGTTCTGATCTAAGAACGGTAAAAGGAGGTATGAGGTGCAATGAGCATTGTTTCTTTTCCTGGGAAAGCATGGCTATGCAGGTCGTGCTGAAACAACTTACCCCAAAACGAAAGAGCCATGCGAAGTGGCAACAACTCAATGACTCGAGTTCTTTGTCTGCCAAAAATATTGGTCGGGGCACGGTACTCGATGCGCAATCATTCAATCTATGAAGCCGACACCAGCCACCACAAGGATTACCGACTCAATGTTCGTAGCGGAGGACAGGCGAAGCATTCTTCACCGTCGAATCCGAGATATGTGGAAAGAAAGCTATGGTAGCAATAGTGGCATTCGTCTGGACTGGAAGGATCAGCGCTTTGCATCACTACCTTACGACTGAGCTACTAGACATCACTGAATCCAGGTCCATTGAAAGGATAAAAGCTCATTGACTTGCTGATGCTCTTTGACGACCAGTATCTAATCGTAGGCATTCGACAGGCCCGTGGGGTGATTTCTTTGTCTTGAGACGAGGGACTGTCAAACAAAGAAAAAGCCAGGAACACTGCACAACCGGATTAGGCCATTTTCGACCAAGGTCAAAGCCAGAGGAAATTCCGAGGGCACGTACCATGGCAGCAGGAATTAAGAGACTTGCCTCCAGCCTGCCATATAGCGGTTTTATTGAAGAATTCTAAGTTGGATCGGATAGCCCTATCCTGACGCAAAAGTAACTCCAATTGTATATGAGAAACTGCTATGAAAACAAATAACGTGAGTACACCTAACTCATCGCCTGAAAGGGAAAACATGGATATACAGTTATAAAACAGGGAAATGCAGAATTTTCATGACGCTCCTTTTGATCAATCCATCCTCCACAGTTCAGCAAAGCAATTAAGGGCTGATGGGTCGAAAAGCCTGTGGTTCCTATCTTGAGGTTGACCCGGATCCTGTGGCCAATCCAGCCTCATTGAAGACATGTGAATGCTGAGATTACACTTCACATCAAGTGCAAAGGAATGTATCTAGTAGACACGCTTGAAGGGAGGCACACTCTTGCACTCGTTCTCGTCGAGGGTCTTGTGCTCGACAGCACGGTAGCTGAGGTCGATCTCACCGTGAGGCTTCTTCTGCCAGGTGAGAGTGTGCTTCATCCACTGCTCATCATCACGCTCGGGGTAGTCCTCACGGGCGTGGGCACCGCGAGACTCCTTGCGGTTGGCAGCGGCAACGGCGGTTTGAGTACTAGAGGACATCTTGTTAGCATATATTTGAAAATTTCAGAGCCGAAAGGATACATACGCGCAAGTAAGCAGGTTACGAAGTTCCAGAGTCTCGACAAGGTCAGAGTTCCAGATCATGCTGCGGTCCTTGGTACCGACTTGGTCGAACAACTTGTCGATGGCGGTGATCTTCTCAACACCCTCATCCAAACTCTCCTGGGTACGGAAGACGCTGACATCAGTCTGCATGGTCTTCTGCATGGCGTTACGGATCTCGTGGGTCGACTTGGGGCCATCGGCGTTGCGGACAAAGTCGAGGTCCTTGATGGACTCGGCACCAGCGTCGGAGCTCAGCTCACGATGAGCCTTGCCAGGGGTGGCGATGTCACGGACACGGTGAGAAACGGCACGGCCGAAGACGACGAGATCGAGGAGGGAGTTGGCACCCAGACGGTTGGCACCGTGGACGGAGACACAGGCGGCCTCACCACAGGCGTACAGACCGGGGACAACCTTGTCGTTGCCCTGCTCATCCACAGTCAAGACCTCACCAGTGTACTTGGTGGGGATACCACCCATGTTGTAGTGGACAGTCGGCAGGACGGGGATGGGCTGCTTGGTGACGTCGACACCAGCGAAGATGGAGGCGGTCTCCGAGATACCGGGCAGACGCTCGTGCAGAAGCTCAGCGGGCAGGTGGCTCAGCTGCAGGTAGATGTGGTCCTTCTCGGGACCGACACCACGGCCCTCACGGATTTCGAGGGTCATGGAACGGGAGACGACGTCACGGGAAGCCAGATCCTTGGCGGTGGGGGCGTAACGCTCCATGAAACGCTCACCCTCGGAGTTGAGCAGGTAACCACCCTCACCACGGGCACCCTCGGTGATCAGGCAACCGGCACCATAGATACCAGTTGGGTGGAACTGAACGAACTCAAGATCCTGGTTGGGCAAACCAGCACGGGCGACCATGGCCATACCGTCACCAGTGCAAGTGTGGGCAGATGTGCAGCTGAAGTAGGCACGTCCGTATCCACCAGTGGCCAAAACAGTGTGGTGGGCCTTGAAGCGGTGCAGGGTACCGTCCTCCTGGTTGTAGGCGATGATACCACGGCACTCGCCATCCTCCATCAGCAGATCAAGGGCGAAGTACTCGATGAAGTAGTTAGTGTTGTGGCGCAGAGACTGTCCGTAGAGAGTGTGGAGAAGAGCGTGACCGGTACGATCAGCGACGGCGCAGCAACGGTAGGCCTGACCACCCTTGCCGAATTCCTTAGACTGACCACCGAAAGCACGCTGGTAGATAAGGCCATCCTCGGTACGGGAGAAGGGGCATCCGTAGCCCTCGAGCTCACGAACACTAGCGGGAGCCTCTCTGGTCATGTAGTGGATGGCGTCCTGGTCACCAAGCCAATCGGAACCCTTCACAGTATCGTACATGTGCCATCTCCAGTCGTCGGGGTGCATGCTGCACATCGAGGTTAGCGCAATCATCCAAGATACAACTCCATCATTTCATTGACATACTTTCCCAGAGCAGCATTGATACCACCCTGAGCAGCAACAGTGTGAGATCTTGTAGGGAAGAGCTTGGAGACACAGGCAGTGTTGAATCCGKCTTCCGCCAGACCGAAGGCCGCACGCAGACCGGCACCACCTGCACCGACAACAACAGCATCGTATTCGTGGTCCTGCGGTCAATTAGACCAGCTTGTTTCCATGCTAATGCGACAGTCACTTACAATAACAGGATACTTCGAGGAAATGTAACCAGTAGCCTCCTTAGCGCGCAAAGGACGGTTGGCGAATATGCGGGCTGGAAGAACGGAGTTAGTGAACGGTGGGGAGGTCAACTTCGCGGGATTCAATGCGTACCTGCTGGCCTTGTCGAGGAGAATAGACGTCTCTGGTCCCTCAAAGCACGGGAAATCTGCGCAAATATGCGAGTCAGCACGGCAACAGTACAGAATAAAGGGTCGTCAAAAGACCCTCGGGTAACCGACCTTCGAAGCGGGAGCTAGGCTCCGCAAGCTCAGGGAGCTCATTGTGGGCGGATCAAACGAAAAGAGACACTATTCTATATGACTCTGAGAGGAGGCTATCAGAGGAGGAGGACCAACAGCACCAAGGCGGTTGTTAGTGGGAAGAGGAGGGGAGAACAGGCAAGACGAGGTCGGAAGCCGGTGGTAGTATTCACGAGCTGCACTTTTGGATCGTCGGTTCTCAGAAGAACAGGAAGAGTAGCTGACATAATCTTCCCTCACTTGCCGACGGGGAGGACCGGGGCCGAGCCAGCCAATCAACTGGCGCGCAGTAGTAATCACCTCGGGCAGCCGGGAGCTTCTCATTGGCCGAAATGGGCAAGGCACGTGGCCGGTCTTCTATTTAACCCGGCGGCAGCGAAGAATTCCGGGGTGAATGGCCGATGAAGACGATGAGACGGGGTTGATTTATAGATGAGCTTCAAGTATTCAATAAGCTGCTACACTTTATTCTCTAGGCCAAATTGAAAAGCTGAACTTATTTCCAGCACAGTATGGGTGGAACTCGGCTATGCCTCGGTGGGAATCACGTGACTATGCGTATATCTCATCCAACCGATCGATCGACTTACTAGGACACAACTAGTACACCATGAGTATGTTGGCATCTGATAATGCATAGTAGATCATATTAAGGAAGCATCATAGACCGAATCACCGAGCTAAATCTGATCATACATCCATCCAGCCATGCAATGTAACCCAAGATGCAATAAGACGTCATTTAATTGTACTGCATGTATGTCGCCGTCGAGTTGAACTTGAGGTTGCCCTTGATGACCTTGTCCACAGCGGCCAAGAAGTCCTTCTCTGTGGCGACCTTCCGCCGGGCCCGGATCGCAAACATGCCAGCTTCTGTGGCAACACTCCGTAGCTCCGCACCGGTAGCATTAGGGCACAGTCGGGAGATCAGCTCCCACCGAATGTCTCTCTCGACTGACATACTCTTGGCATGAATGCGGAGGATGTTGGCGCGACCTTCAACGTCGGGAAGCGAGAACTCGATCTTGCGGTCAATACGACCAGGACGCATCAGGGCAGGGTCCAAGGTCGACGGTCGGTTGGTTGCAAACATGACCTTGATGTTACCACGGGCATCGAAACCATCCAGCTGTGTAATCAACTCAAGCATAGTACGTTGAACCTCGTTGTCACCGCCAGCTCCATCGTCGAAACGAGCACCACCGACCGCGTCGATCTCGTCAAAGAAGATGATGCAGGCCTTCTTCGTACGGGCCATCTCAAAGAGCTCTCGAACCATTCGTGCACCTTCACCAACGTACTTCTGAACCAACTCGCTACCGATAACACGGATGAACGTGGCGTCGGTCCGGTTAGCGACTGCTCGAGCGCAGAGGGTCTTGCCAGTACCGGGAGGACCGTACAGCAGCGCACCCTTGGGCGGATCAATACCGAGGTTGACGAATCGTTCTGGTGACAGCAAAGGCATTTCGACAACTTCTCTCAACTTCTCGATCTGTTCCTTGCATCCGCCAACATCGCCGTACGTCACATCCGGTTTGTCTTCGACAGTCATCATCGTCACACTAGGGTCGATCTTGGGAGGAAGAGGCAACATGATCTGGTACTTATTCCGGTCGACGCTACAAAATAATCAGAATTGCCAAAAACAACACAAACCGTAGCCACTTACCCGACCCTCATGCCTTCTTCGATATCTGTAGGGCTCACTCTCTCCCCTAGATTCACGACAAACTTGGCAATCTGCTTGACGTTGATGACATATTTGCTCTTATCGGGATCCTTCTCGTCGGAAATGATCTTTGTACAACGAGCCACCTGCAATGGCTGTTCCTCTGCCATGCGTTGCCTATCTGCCGCGACATCCCAAAGGTGTGGAGGCGCAAGACCGGTGTCGGATTCCTGTCTAAGGTCAGCCAACATCCGGAAATAAGAAGCATCATCCTTAACAAACCTTAACACCAATCTTCTCGTTTACGCTCGCGTGTTTGTCCTTGATCTGCTTTTCGAGCTTCTTTAATGCGGTCGCGTAAGGAGCGGCGCCGTATGTCTTGAGTACTTGAATGTCACTGTCTCATAATCAGCCGATACATCATAGTTTTCATTTAGAGCTCAGCTTGCTCCCAGCCGCAACATACTCGTCTGTGAGAGGTGTGATCTTCTTCTCCGGTTCTTCGTCGTCAGCGAAGTTCTTCTGGTACTTCTCCCAGTTCGCTCCCGTGGCGCTAGGCATGGTGAGACTGGACTGCGGAACCGGATGACAAGGAAGGCCAGGGAAAAAAAGAAATCAATACAGTCGTAACAGAATAGGGTTTATGATGACAGTATAAGGTCGAAAGAGTCTGACGAGATGGATGTGTGAGGAGAAGTTTGATTGGGAAAGTGATGTGATCGAGCTCTCAAGCTTGAGCTGCTGTCACCGACGGGTTCCAGCTGTTGACGCTAGTGGCCGCCAAGCATCACCACCGCCAAAGCACCTTCGAAGAAATTCCCAGAGCCGCTTCCAGACACTGGATCTGCTCCCCTCATCACGACCCGTGTCCCTGTTCAACTTCTAGTTTATTCCTGTGCCTCTATCCGCGGACATATTCAAAATGGCGACCGCAGTCTCCCAGGGGGCCCCTGGCACTACTTTCAAGGTGGGCGGTTTTTACGGAACAAATACTGCTTGTGGGCCGTTTACTGATACTCGCGCAGGACAAGGAGAAGCCTATGGCTGTTCGGACAGCCAACATTCTGGCTGCTAGAGGTATTTACCATTGCTTTTGCCTTTGTATTACATGATAGCTGACATGATTCTAGCCGTCGCCGATGCCATCAGAACGGTTTGCAATCCAGAAACCCACATATGTCGAAGGTGAGGGGCTAACGGCTTTTGCAGTCTCTGGGGCCCAGAGGAATGGATAAGATGGTATGGTCATGTCCAAAGTTGCATGTTGATCAATGCTAACTGTCATTAGATCCAAACACCCAAGGGAAACACGATTATCGTACGAATTTCAGTCCCGAAATATGCAGCTTGGCGCTAACCCCTCCATAGACCAACGATGGAAACACGATGCTGAGAGACATGAGCGTGATGCACCCTGCGGCCAGGATGCTTGTCGATCTGAGTGCTGCTCAGGATGTCGAAGCTGGTGATGGAACAACTTCCGTGGTCGTGATCGCTGGTAGCTTGCTCGGAGCCGCCGAGCGCCTGTTGGGCAAGGGTATCCATCCCACCATCATCTCCGAATCTTTCCAGCGAGCCGCTGCTGCTGCGGTGGAAATCCTCCAGAACATGTCTCGCCCGATCAACCTGATGGACCGTGCTACTCTCCTGCAAGCCGCTTCTACATCGCTATCCTCCAAGATCGTATCGCAGCATTCTGGCCTTCTTGGCCCTATGGCCGTGGATTCGGTGCTCAAGGTCATCGATCCTAAAACAGCAGAGAACGTGGATCTGAGAAACATCAGAATTGTGAAGAAGGTCGGCGGTACAATTGAGGACAGTGAGATGGTTGACGGTCTCGTGTTGAACCAGCCCGTCATCAAGAGCAGCGGCGGCCCCACAAGAATCGAGAAGGCCCGGATAGGCTTGATTCAGTTCCAGCTCAGCCCTCCCAAGCCTGATGTGCGTTTATCTACCTCAAAAAGCACGATACAGATGGCTAACGTGTGCATGAATGCAGATGGAAAACCAGATCGTGGTCAATGACTACCGTCAGATGGACAAGATCCTCAAGGAGGAACGCCAGTACCTCCTGAACATGGTCAAGAAGATCCAGAAGACCAAGTGTAACGTCCTTCTCATCCAAAAATCGATCCTCCGTGACGCCGTCAACGACCTCTCCCTTCACTTCCTTTCACGACTTAAGATCCTTGCCATCAAGGACATTGAGCGGGATGAGGTTGAGTTCCTGTGCAAGAGCCTTGGCTGCAAGCCCGTCGCCAATATTGACTCCTTCACTGAGGACAAACTGGGTACTGCTGACCTTGTCGAGGAGGTCCAGGCGTCTGGTGCTCGGTACGTCAAGATCACCGGCATCAAGACACCTGCCACTGCTGCCAACCAGACCGTATCTATCGTCGCTCGCGGCGCCAACAACCTGATTCTGGATGAGGCCGAGCGGTCTCTGCACGATGCTCTCTGTGTCATTCGCTGCTTGGTCAAGAAACGCGCCCTTATTGCTGGTGGTGGTGCTCCTGAAATTGAGGTCGCCCACTCCTTGGCGATGCGTGCCCGTGAGCTCGCAGGCACCGAGGCCATATGCTGGAAGGCGTTTGCGGATGCCATGGAGGTTATTCCAACCACATTGGCTGAGAACGCCGGTCTGAATTCGATCAAGGTTGTCACTGAGCTGCGACACCGCCACGCTCAAGGCCAGCACAATGCTGGTGTCAGCATCCGCAGCGGTGGTGTGCGGGACGATATCACCGAGGAGAACATTCTGCAGCCGCTCTTGGTGAGCACCAGCGCCATCGAACTTGCGGCTGAGACGGTTAAGATGATTATGAGAATTGATGATATCGCTCTATCGAGATGATTTGGAAGCATATAACTCAGAAGGGATCAGATGTGGTGTATTATGATAAGTAATTTTACCCAAAAATCAAATGATTCAGAATATAGATGATCCACCAATGAATATAACTCTTACGCTGCGTACTACTTCCATTGTCTTGTGCTATCTGACCTTTCTAACTCAGAAGTCACCATATATGCAGTGTCAGACCTGCTACGAATGCTGCCCGATTCTTCAGGCCGCGAGCGTCCTGACTTCTGCGAATGTCGTCACTTTGACTCGTTGAAGCCAGACATGGCCGCTCTACCTTGGTTCAACACAGTCATAGTTGCTAAATATGGCTCTCTCGCAGACTCCTCTCTCCTTCTCACTTTTCTCTCTGACAATCTACAGTCGTTCGCTCTACTCGCAACAATCAACATATTCACTCGCTTGATAACCAACTACAAACTTTCGCTTGTCCCAGCAACTAAACAACATGAAGGTCCAATCCATCACTGCTTTCGTGAAAGGGCTGAAGGCCGTCATCGCCCAGATGGAGACAGTTCCTCACAGTTCCTGCCACAAGCGGGTCCTTAAACAAGCTGCCACTCCCCCACCAACTATCGATCTCGACCTGGGAGACGATGAGCTCTTCCCGTGCGACTGCACTCTACAGGGCCGAAACTCTCTGGATGCCGCCTACCTCAGCAACCCACTACTCAGCTCGCTCAAGAGCAAGGAGTGCGGCCTGGACTACATCAGGCGCGCTCTCGACTCCCTTGAGGCCATGAGCACCTGCACGCGGTGCTCGGGGAAGCAATACGTCCGAACCTTCCTCTATCAGCTCTGCCGAACGATCTTGCAAAGATGCCGGGCGTTCCATCAGCACCTGGTTCGGACGTACGAGGGCAAAGACAAGCAGCCTCTTTTGCTGGATAATTACCAGCTTGCAACGGTTGAGGAACGGGCCGCGCTGCTGTGTATGTTCACTTATGTCGAGATAAAGCGGTTCCACGGCAGTGTGGGTCGCATTATTGAGACGCTCAGAGAACAGCCCATGTTCGATGAGGATTCGTGGGCCCTCATCAAGGGTCAGGCCTATAAGCTAGCCATCGATACGGCTGAGCTTCGCTTCAGATCCATCCACTGTTAAGTTGCTCAATGGGATGGATAGGATGAATTGTATTTGAACACACTTTGTATCTTGTTTTCGCAAATACCCAGGAAGATCTTTGCAGGAGTTTGGAGTTTATTTGCTATTTAGAGTGTATGGATCATTCTGTATTCCCTCGCTTGAAGCAGGCATTCATATACGTTAATAAAGATCGTTAGCCTGCACGTCGACTGGTGACATCTTGAAGTTTTGCGGCTCAGGTCCTATGTTCTTGATCCTTGAAAGCCCCAAGTAGAATATACGCAGCTTGGTTTGATATACAACAAATTGCTAATTAGTGCCATCCTGCCCCTGCAGTATGTAAAACCTCACAGTTATCTCTAGCGATAGATAGATGAAAATTGACTTAGTTGATATTCATTGAAGTTGTGAATAGATCGAGATACCCAAATAGGAGCTCAATAAGCTGAATAGGATCGGCTGCCAAGAGGCGCTATCTGCATCGCCGCCATCAACAACAGCTTACCCCAGACTTCATCAATCATCACTATTCCCACTTTACAGCCATTCCTTGACTTTCTTTGTCTACTGCGAAGAATTGACCTTGTCTGGACGATGATCTACCTGTTTATTTGATGATATTCTTATAGATGGCTGCAAATTAGCCTTCCTGACTGCCACAACCTCGCTCGTTCAAGGATCCTTATCGTCGATCTGCTGTGACCCGTCACATGTAACAATCACTGCAGCCTCTGTCTTACAACCACCGTGACAATGAGGCCGTCCGACGACCATGGAGACACCTCTGAATTCCTTCCCATGACCCGCCCTCGAACTGCATCCGTCGCATCTCAAACCTCCACCGACTCTAGTCTATCCACCGAATCCCTCTTTCCGGGAGAACAGAAACCCTTCCCCAACGCCAACGTGACAATGGGACCCGCCGACGATGACCGATACCGCGACCTCGAGGATGGTGAGGTGGAACAAACAGAGCCGTTCCTTGCGTCGTCCAAGAAAACAACCACCGGAGGCGGTCGCGCACGGCGGATATTCTGGGTTCTCGTTCTTCTCTGCCTTGGAGGCTGGCTGCTTGCCTTCGTACTGTTTTTAACAGGGGGACGAGCGAACTACCAGACTGCTTCGGACGCATTACAGGCGCACGGAGCGGACTCCGCGTTGGGTAGCACGAGCACAAGCTCCGGCAAGCCTGTCACGTTGCAGCAGGTGCTCTCGGGGGAATGGCTTCCACGGTATCATGCGATCGGGTGGGTTGCGGGGCCGAACAATGAAGACGGTCTATTAGTTGAGAAGGGTGG
This sequence comes from Aspergillus pseudoviridinutans, assembly GCF_018340605.1. Classification (NCBI taxonomy): domain Eukaryota; kingdom Fungi; phylum Ascomycota; class Eurotiomycetes; order Eurotiales; family Aspergillaceae; genus Aspergillus; species Aspergillus pseudoviridinutans. The sequence continues at coordinate 2,605,813 of NW_025091284.1, forward strand.
GAATGAGAAGGAAGGGTATCTCCGGGTGGATGATATCCGGAATCGAAAGGGCAATGCCACCAGTCAGGAGAGCAAGGTGCTAATGAGGAAGCCCATCGTGCATGTGGACGGGAGGGCGATTATTCCCAGCAACGTATGGCCGAGTCCGGACTTGAAGAAGGTGCTGTTGATATCAGAGCAGCAGAAGAACTGGAGGCACTCGTTCACCGGGAAGTATTGGGTGTTGGACGTGGATTCTCAGACAGCGCAGCCGCTGGATCCCAGTGCTCCGGATGGTCGAGTGCAGCTTGCGCTTTGGTCTCCTGCCTCTGATGCGGTCGTCTTTGTTCGGGACAACAATTTGTATCTGCGGAGATTGTCGTCGGAGAGCGTTGTCGCGATTACCAAGGAGGGCGGGGAGAACCTTTTCTACGGTGTTCCCGATTGGGTGTATGAGGAGGAGGTGATATCGGGGAACAGCGTCACATGGTGGTCCACTGACGCCAAATATATCGCTTTCTTCAGGACAAATGAGACGAATGTGCCCGAGTTCCCGGTCCAGTACTACATCTCGCGGCCATCGGGGAAGAAGCCTCTCCCGGGGTTGGAGAATTACCCCGACGTGAGGGAGATCAAATATCCCAAGTCTGGTGCCCCGAACCCAGTTGTCGACCTGCAGTTCTATGATGTCGAGAAGAACGAGGTCTTCTCCGTCGAAGTAGCGGACGACTTTGCCGACGATGACCGCATCATCATTGAGGTTCTGTGGGCCTCCGAGGGCAAGGTCCTCGTGAGATCGACCAACCGCGAAAGCGACATTCTCAAGGTGTATCTGATCGACACCAAGTCCAGAACAGGTAAACTGGTGAGATCCGATGACATTGCCAGTCTTGACGGTGGTTGGGTTGAGCCTTCGCAATCCACACGCTTCATCCCGGCGGACCCCAATAATGGACGACCATACGACGGGTACATCGACACCGTGCCGTACAACGGATACGACCACCTCGCATACTTCACGCCACTCGATAGCCCCAACCCCCTGATGCTCACGTCGGGCGAGTGGGAAGTGGTGAACGCACCAGCTGCCGTAGATCTGCAACGCGGCCTGGTGTACTTCGTCGGGACGAGGGAAGCACCCACCCAGCGCCATGTCTACCGGGTGCAGCTGGATGGGTCGAATCTTAAGCCTTTGACCGACACTTCCAAACCAGGCTATTATGACGTCTCCTTCTCATCCGGCACAGGCTACGCGCTTCTCACATACAAAGGGCCTTCTATTCCCTGGCAGGCGATCATCAACACGCAAGGCGATGAAATCACCTATGAAGACCGCATCGAAGAGAACGAACAGCTTAGCAAGATGGTAGAGGCGTACGCGGTCCCGACTGAAGTCTACCAAAACGTCACTGTCGACGGCTACACGCTGCAACTCGTCGAGCGCCGCCCCCCACACTTCAACCCGGCCAAGAAGTACCCAGTCCTGTTTTATCTGTATGGCGGACCGGGCTCGCAGACCGTGGACCGTCAGTTCGCCGTTGATTTCCAGTCCTACGTCGCCTCCAGCCTGGGCTACATCGTCGTGACCGTCGACGGTCGCGGCACAGGCTACATCGGCCGCAAGGCCCGGTGCATCGTCCGCGGCAACTTAGGCTTTTACGAGGCGCACGATCAAATCGCCACCGCAAAGATGTGGGCGGCGAAACCGTACGTCGATGAAACCCGCATGGCGATCTGGGGATGGAGCTTCGGCGGATTCATGACGCTGAAGACCCTCGAACAAGACGCTGGCCAGACCTTCCAGTACGGAATGGCCGTTGCACCTGTTACAGATTGGCGGTTCTACGGTATTCTTTCCCCTGCGTTTTTTACTCATAACATACCATACTAACTGATTCAGACTCAATCTACACAGAGCGATACATGCACACCCCGCAGCATAATCCTAGCGGGTACGACAACTCGAGCATAACCGACATGGCCGCCCTGTCTGAGAGCGTCCGCTTCCTCGTCATGCACGGCGCGTCGGACGATAACGTCCATATCCAGAATACTCTTGTGTTAATCGACAAGCTGGACTTGTCGAACGTCGAGAACTACGATCTGCAGTTCTACCCGGACTCGGATCATAGTATTTACTTTCACAACGCACACAGCATGGTCTACGAGCGTATGTCCCCCCCCTTCTGATACCTGTGTCGAGTACTGTGTACGAAATACTAATCGGAACAGGTCTTTCGAACTGGCTCGTCAACGCGTTTAACGGAGAGTGGCATCGGATAGCGAAGCCCGTGCCGGACGAGTCAATGTGGGAGCGTATGAGGCGGTCGCTGCCCCTGCCTCTGTTTGCACATTAACTGTATCTTTATCTTAGGGTATCTATATAAACTTCTAGTATAGCCTTACGTCGACCGATGTATGTAATTCAAATGAAGAAAGTGTATATTCAATCACGCTATGCAAACTATAAACACAATGCTATGCAACAACTCTTTTGGGGTAATGCGATGCGGCTTCGCCTTTATACATTAATTTCTGCAGTGCACGCAGTACATGATAATAACAGGGTAAAGTAAGGAAGGACATAGACATGCATGCATGTATATACAGCCAGCCAGCCAGTCAGTCATCATAGTCCAGACCGGTATGATATGTGCAATAGGGTAGGGTAGGTATAGATGTGACGCGGCGCGATCATTTACTGCCGTTGCTGCTGCCGCTGCCGCCGTTACTACCCTCCAAAGACTTGAAGATACTCGACTGCATAAACTCCTCCCGCATATGCAGACTGACATCCGAGTTCCGGTACGGATGGGGTTCCTCGCGCTGCAGACCACGCAGCTGCTCGCGGCCCAGCGTGGAGATGGAGCGGGCATGCGAATGCCGGTGCCGATTGAACGCCGGGGAGAGGCGGCCAGACGGCGACAGCCTGCCTGTCGGTGTGACTGCTCCCGAAGCATCAAAGGAGAGGGTCTGCCGCGGTGCGAAAACAGGGAGGGATGCGTTGCCTGGCAGCGCCATGAAAGACTCGGAGTCTGTGGCGGTGGAGAAGTTACTGAAGGAGGAGCGGATGGAGGCGGGGCGGGTGAGCGGGAGCATGGGGTAGCCCGAGACGGTGGAGTAGAGGGTTGACATGCCGGAGGCGGCGGAGGAGCGCCAGGAGTGGACAGCGCTCTGGGGGATGGTGATGACTTCCTCCTCGATGGGGTCTGCGTGCTGGAGGGCGGCGGCGATGTCGAGGGGTTCGGCGAGGGCTTCGCCGCCAGCAGCGGCGCGGGCAGCCATCGTCTTTGCGGCCTTGCCGATCCAGAGCATCTGCTCGTGTTCGCGCAGGTAGCGGTCGCCGCTGAAGGACTTTTGGACGATGTTGCGGGTCATCATGCCGAGTTTGCGGCGGTGTTCGCTCTTCTCGTACATGCGGCGGGTGATTTTAGCGACGTCTTCGGGGGTCGGGGACGAGGTGAGGACGGGGGCGGGCTCGGTGTCGTCGGTGTATTGGGCCCATTCGCCGAGGAGGGCGAGCATGGTGATTTGGGCGCGGGCGAGGGCGAGCGCGTCGTTGGGGGCGACGACCGCGCTGAAGCGGGAGAAGTCGTCGGGGTCGCTGAGGACGCGGAGGGAGGCGCCGACGTCGGTGCAGACGACGGGGGCGCCGGTTAGGGCGGCCTCGCCGAGGGCTAGGGGGAGACCCTCGGAGAGGGAGGAGTTCAGGAACAGCCAGGTGTTTTCGAGGACTTTCATCGGGTCGGCGCTGCCGCGGAGGGTGACGCGGCCACGGAGACCCTTGGATGCGATGATCTCCTGACATTCGGTGGAGTAGGTCGGGGCCTTGTCGATGGCACCGTAGATGTCAAGATGATAATCGTCGAATTTCCACTGGTTGATGATGATGTCGGCGGCCAGGAGGGCGGTCTTGATGTCTTTGGCGTACCAGACGTGCGACAACATGGTGACGGTCGGGCGCTCCGACTTGATCTCCTTGACGGGGGCGAACTTCTGCATGTCCGTGATACCGTTGACAACGGGGTCAACCTTGCGGCGGAAGATGTTGCGGTGCTCGATCGTGCCCTGGCACGTACCGATCTCCACCTCCCAGCCGGGATTGAAGAAATCGGCACAAGGCGAGATGATGTCGGCATGATGAAGCGTAATGACGGAGGTGATCCGCATCAAGCCGAGGAGGCAATTCCGGACAAAAGGCGAGAGCTTGCACAGGGCAGACGAAAGGCAGAGGTTGGTTTCGCGCCAGCTGATCGCGTGGTCCCAGATCTGAAGGGTGCAGTTTCGCTTGATCTTGCAGACGACGCCGTACGACGCACTGACACTGTGATGCGAGGCCTGGAACACGCTGGGGATCTTTTCGGGGATGGGAATGGAGAAGATGAACAGGTAGCGGTACCACAGTTCCAGCGCAACGTCGAGCGTCCCCAGTGTGGGAAGCTCAGTATGGAACCACTCCGCAGAAGGTATCGTGTTGGGCATCTCCTGCGTGAGCCAGAGATCCCGCCAGCTCTCCTTGACGATATCGCTGTTCCAGACCTGCGTCCAATGCCTCGAGTCCTGGAAGTAGGTGTTGAGGTTGACTAGTGCGCGTGTGGCCTGGTGGATATCCGCCTTGGACAGTTCGATGGCGCGAGCACCCTTGACCAGTGCCGTCAGGATCGGGATAAAGTTCATCTTGATATCCATATCGTTGGCGGACGTGACGTTCTCCACCTCAGAGTCGAGCTTGTTCTTGAAGAGACCATGCGTCGGCGTCAAAAAGTCCAACCCCCACAGAGGGATCATCTTCAACGAGAGCACGTTCTGTTCCGTCTGATGCTTGGGAATGCCAAAGTCGTTGGCCGACTCGCAGATCATGTGCCACTTGATCGTCCGGAGGGAATTGATCATATCACGACGACAGGCAGACACACCACCTCCCTCGTTCGGCCAGGTGCCCGTGTCGGCCGCCATGACGTGCAGCGACTTGTCCGTGTCAGACCCGAAATCCTTGGACCGAGTGTTGACGACCGCATCGCCACCGGGACCAAAGTTCAGCAAATCGCTGACTTTGATCGCCATGGGCGTCCAGCTGGAAATGTTGTCGTCGAGGTCAGCGCTCGCCATGACTGTGTCGGCGCGCAGATCCAGGTACTTCTTCGCCGAGGCTAGGTCGCCCCGGTCCCGGCTGCGCCAGTACGGGGCCAGCGTCTTGTCTCTGCGCAGCAGCCGCTCATCCATCCAACGGACGATGATGCCGTCAAAGTCGACGCGGTCCTTCCACGCCTTCCAGACCAGAGAGCGGGCCCGCGAGGTCGAGACGGGGAACCGTTTGGTGGAGAGTCCCAGGAAGCGGGTGATGGCGTTCGACCTGAGACTGTCGCAGTAGAAGAGGGGATTATCATGGACAAAGCTGGTGTACTTGGGTTTGGCCAGGACGCCGAGGAAGTCATGTTCGATCATTGGCGGCGTCTGAATCTTCTGCCCGTTGAGCGTGGTGAAGATGGTAGGGTGGAACTTGTGGTCGTACAGCCAGCGAGCCTCGTAGACATCGGCGCCTTGGACAAATGTCGCCTCGGTGACCTTGGAGTGAGGGATCCAGCGCTCAACCTTCTCGGGATGCCGCACGGGAGGAGCACACCAGGAGACAGTGCAGGTAATGTGCGAAAGCACAAACTCCGCGCGCAGTAGTTCATCGCCGAACCGGGGATTTTTCCGGTAGTGATACTTGAACCGGATCAAATTGCCGTCTTTCATGTAGGAACCGGCCTCGATGAGACCCTTGCGGTTATACTGAACGCTCTGCAGATGGCTGTCGCCGCGGATGCAACGCCGGCCCATGGGGATTCTGCTGTCGGACGCGCGGGTTAACTTGAAATTCTTCTTCGTCGCGGCGCGGTAGTCATAATGGAACTCGTCGATCGCTTTGCCATCCTTGAATTCTTGTCGGATGAGAAGTAGCATATCCTTGGAGTACGTGCTGACGTACTTGAGCGCCTTGGTGCCCTCGGGTTCGGCCTTGTGCTCGCCACTGTAGTAGTAGACCTTGAAGCCTCCATCCTCGTCATCGTGCTTGAAGGCAGTAAAGGTTCCGTCGAGACTCTGGACCATGAACCTGCTCTTCTTGATGCTGATGGTCATACCCTTGGTCTCGTCCCAGAGTCGCTTGACGTTGTCCCGACCATGAAAGAGGAAGAACGACAGGACAAAATCTTGCATGATCTTCGAGTACGACCAGATCATGTTGAGGATAAACACGCAGGGCACCCTGATGATGGGCGTGCGGTTTTTCATCACATGGTCGAATTCTCGCTGGAATTCCGGATCGGCGATCAAGGCAATGATGATGAATTTAATGGCGGACGCAAGCGCGTAGTAGAAGTTGTGAAGGGGCTCCTTGATGAACGCGAGAGCTGCAGGCAGCTTGTTAGGCACGTAGGGAATGAACAGCGGCGTCTCAACATCCTTGAACATGGCCTCTTCACCGGTGCCGTAGTGGGCGTAATCAAGAACGCTGACGGCAGTGGCGGCCCCCAGGTTGCATCGGGCAACGTGGACATCCAGATCACTGGTGTCAAAGCGGCAAAGGTGTTCCTGAAGCCATTGCCTGTCGCGGTCCGAGAAGTAGGAAGGCTTGCCGAGACAACGATCCAGCAGCGCCTTACGGATGGTCTTGGGCAGTTTCTCCCAGTGCGTGTCGCATTCGAAACCCAGACACAGCTGCCGGAGGAGTTCCTTCTTGGCCCACCGCACGACGACGGGCGTGTTGGCTTCTTCGCGAAGCTGCCGTGCCATGGTCTCTGTCACTCCGGCCGTGACGAGCGACTCGGCCAGCACCGCGTACTCGTGAGGCATCCGCAGCATGGACTCGGACACTGCGTGGAGAAGAGTCTCAGCAATGACTTGGCAGTTTCCACTGACGTCGATGCGCTGATCCAGTCCGCGTCCGACAGCGATGACCAATTTCAGCTGGTCCGTGGTATTGCAGCTCAAAGCGCGGATGCCGGGACCAAGGGCGCCCAAGGGAACGAGCTCAATTGAGATCTCCCCTTTACCCCAGGATTCCAGGGCTAGGTTGATGAGATCTTGGGCCTTTGGGAAAGCCTCCTCGATTCTCGGCTCTTCTCTGCGCGAAAGCAGCAGAGACTTCACTTCGATTCCAGGATGCACACTAGGCTCAAGCTTCAGTCGCGCGTCCGAAGGCACAACAGAGATTCTCTCGAAGAAGGTCTGCAGTTCCTGCTGAGACCATTCGGGATCCGCCCATGGGGTAGTGTAGGCATGGAATGTCTTGCCCAGGTCGACTGGCGAGTCCACCTTCTTCGGCATACCCATTTTCGCAGTGAGCAGAGTGAGGATGGCCGTTGTCCAGGTCGCGGTTCCCAGTCCAATCACTTCGCCGTATTTGAAGTCATGGCCCACACAGGTCTTGAGGGCGATACTAACGGGGAGACCAACGACGACACCGACAAGCAACGGTTTGAGGGCATGGGGACCGGAGAAGATCTTCGTGTATTGGTACCACAGCAGGCCGGTGTACGCGAGCACATAGGCGCAGAACATGGCCATGGCATCGCTTGACGCGCGAAACGTCCAGAGCAACGCGGTTGACAAGGCAAGACTCCATACCTGCCACATGAGATACCTGAAGAACGTCCTCCAATACACGTGCCTCTTGAACCTCACAGCGCGCTTCTGCGAGGGACGAATGTCCTTGGACGTACCTACAGCCTGGTTGGTCTGGCCCCCAATGAGATCATGGAGCTCTTGGGCCTTGGTGTCGATGAGGACCGCGCCGATCAGGTAATATGCCAGGCCGAAACCAACCGCATAGCGCGAGTCGTCATTATCGAAATTCAGAACACTAATGATAGGGCCACCGGTAAGGAGATCGGCCCATTTATCCAGCAGAGCCAAGACAAAGTAGAGAACACCGCAGCCGATCTCTCGGCTTGACTGGCGCCAATGCATGAACGCATTGTGCAAGCGCTGGCCCTTTTGTGAATTGCGGAGCACGTCCAGCCCGACCTTGGTCTGGATGTTCCAGCCCGAGCTGAAGGGGATGGGCCTGGGCACGTCGGCGTACCGGCAGTACCAGTTCAGAAGGAAGTTGGTTGCTTCCCAGTCCCGGGCAAGTTCCAGGACCAGTTGATCCTTCGTCGGCTTGGAGAAGATGCCGCGAGACACTTCAGCCATCACATCGCGATACAGAGCTTCTCTCGACAGCTTCAGCACGGCCGGATCGCTCAGGCCGCCGAAGCACTTTTCGTCGTTGTTGCCATACTTGGACACATACCATTTGCGGATCTCAGTGTCATCTGTGCGTCGGATGTTCTGGTACCAGGTGACCCATTTGGAGGCGACAGACCGCAAGCTGAGGAGCAGTAGCCCGATGAAGATATAGAGTACAATCAGGTAGACGACCACGACGACCGCATCGTGATGAATCCATCTCGTCACGATCGGGGAGATGAAAAGGACCGGGATGCAGGCGAAGATAGCCTTGCGTCCAGAGAGGAACTTGGATCCGGGGTAGCTGAAACACGCCAGGCAGGCAAATATAGTGAAATAGAGAGTCAAGGCGACGAGGTAGAGGTAGAAGACGATGCCAGGACCTGGGCCTTTGACGGCAGATATGCCGACGAATCCAATCAGTCCCACCGCGACCGTGAAGGCGAATCCGGCGATGAGTCTGATAAAGACAAACATGTTGGTTGCCGCAAAAGCCATTGAAATAAGATAGTAGGATCCGCCGCATGCGATCCAGGTGCCAGCCGCACCCGACAGGATCAGAGAGATCATCAGAGCGATGGAAGCACTGTGCTGGACCTCGTGTGGCATATCCGTGGAGAGGTACAAGCCGCGGCCATACAGAGTTAGCAGGAGAATGTCGATCAGGGCCGGAACAGCAAAGACACTGAGGAAGGTGAAGCGCTGGTACCCACGCATAGGTTTGACCTTGTCGTCCGGGTTGACATCGATCTGCGCACCCGCATAAGAAGTAGCCATCTGCGGGGCGCCATTAATCCAGTCCGGCAGTTCCCGGTCCTTGTAGTATCTTCTGAAACGACCCGAGAGCAACTTTCCGAAAGCGCTGGGCGAGAGGTCAAAGTATGCTTCGCAGCGCGATCCGAGAGCAAACGACTCGGCGAATGCGGCAGCTTGATCGGACTGGTCGTTGAACAGGGGGTTACGATCGGTGACTTCCATGTAGATCTCGTCAAAGGCACCTTTTCTGGCGGCGCAAAAGAGGGAGAGCGTCATGATATCAGCATACACGTCGATCTGGTCCTTTTGGACAAGCTGACACAGGGCGTTTGTGACTTGAGCCAGATCACTCTCGCGGCGTTCGCGGAGGATGCGAGTGAAGACAGCATCCGTCTCCAGGAACAAGGCTAGGCATGCCGCAGTTGAAGGATAACGGCAACCCTGATCGCGGTACCAGTTGACGCGGGTCTTGATCAAGGCCTCTGGTGAAAGGGATCCGTCGAGATACGCTACGGTATTGAGCTCCTTGAGCTGCGCAAGGGACGGTGCATCGATGAGTTGCCTGCGGATGTACCTGCAGATGGTTTCTGACAGTTCACTCTTTGCGTCCGTCAGCGAAAGGTGCTGCAGCAGGAGTAATCGCTCCTCGGGACTCAGGGCATCCACATCCTGGATGAGACGGCGGGGCAGTCCGATGTCTTTGTTTACGTCCTTGGACCATTCAGCCAAAGCGGTTTCCGCTTCGAAGCAGACATGACGGGGAAATCCTCGCGCGGAGAGGAATGTGTGCAGAACGGTTCCTGCCAGCCCTTGAGCGTTTTTCGAGGCAAACACTTCGAATCCGTCCGAGTCGGTCTGGTAGACGGCCCAAAAGCGGGCATCAGCGCTCTTGCGCAGACCAGAATCGAGGCCTAGATGGATGCGCAAGGAGTCATGAGATGCAAAATTGGCGAGTTCTTTGATGGTGGCGGGCAGATTGGGCGAGTCGGACCAGTGAGCCACTGCGAATTTATCGTGGAACTTTCGCAGGAGGGCGCCAAGTTTTTGGATTTTCTCCGAAGGAACCGGATGTAGCAGGCCAAGAGACTTGAGCCGCTGTTGGGACTTGAGGATTTCGACAAAGGCACCAGTGGTGGCTTCAGATCCCAAGGGGAAGCAGCCAAACTCTTTGTACTCAACGCCAGCCATTGAGATGGACAGCGGGCTGCCCTGCGATCTGACTTGCGCCACCCATTCTGGTGGATCACGAACCGAGATCGTCGAGCTGTCCATGCGCTGTGGCTTTCTTTCGGACGAAGTGAGTACGCCCTCCAGAGTGGGAAAGTATTGCAGCAGAGTGTTCCATGCGTCTCTGTCCACGACATCTTCTTCAATGTTCAGATTCGCGCGCCAGATGTCGTGAACTTTCATGATCTCGGCTTCCTTCAACCAACTAAAGGCAGACAGGGGTTCGGGAATCTTGACGTTCAGAGAGGCATCCTGCAAAGCAGCTTCTCGGCCAATCCAGGTGATAGCGCTGTAGAAGTTGCACCACTGCAGAGATCGCTGAATGACTGCATTGGACAAGTGCGCGTTATCGTCGACAGTTTCCCAGGCCATGACCACAAAGTCGCGCATACAGGCTTCCGACACAAACGCTTTGATGGTCGGTTGCATCTTGATCATCTGGAAGTAGTCGCGTTTCTCGCCCTCGGGCATGATGGAGGCATTACGGATGACCAGACCAGCAATTGCGTCGGTTTGCAGAGTCTTGTGGTCCTTGAGGAAGTCTGGAGGCGCCGTCTCCAGATACACCGCCAGGCCAATGGCATGGACAGCCTCCACCAGTCTCCTGATGGCGGCTGAGTTGAAGCTGCTTTCCCAGTTGGCGAGTAAAATGCCGCTGAACGGGGCGGCATTGAACCTGTTCAATGCGCTCTCGATTCTGTCGATGGCCTCCAGGGTCGACACTGAGCCGGAACCGAGATCTACTCGTCCCAAAAACTGCTTCCTCTCGACCAGCGAGATGGCCTCGACCACACCGCACTGCGAGGGATCAACGATCAATAGATCCCATTGACTCAGTAGCCTCAACTGGTCTTTAGTAGGGGATGGATCGAAAGAGCCCAAGTAGACGCCAAAGGACGACGGCTTCTTCGCCAACTGAGCACTGGGCAAGGACAGTTGCTGCCTTGATAGTCGGTCCAGCCTATCAGAGACATTTTTGGGCACAACTGCTGATTGTGCTCGCGACTGTAGAATGTCAACAATACCCTTAGAAGGATAGTCAGGATGCCTACCTTGTACCATTTGCGAGCTCTCAACAGACCCGCGTAGAGAAGGTATGAACATCCAATTACTACGCTACCCAGTAGCAAGCCGATGAGGACCTAATTACGAAGTTAGTAAACCATGACGTCTCAAGGACAGAATACATACAAATTGCCACCAGTACTCTGTCATATACTTCCACCCCAAGGCCTGAGGAGGCTTGTCCTTATTATCACCCTGCTGAGTAGTCCAGTCCATGATGATACAATTAGAGATTAGAGTTAGAGGTAGGGACAAACATGGAGACGAGGAAGGTAGAAAAAGCGAGAGACAAGAAGACTCTGAGAGCCTGAAAATGTACACAAACACAGACACAATCTTTCTAAAAGATCATCACCGTAATTGATCGACTCTGACGCGAGCGAGCAATCGTGCATAAACGAGCGTCCCGAGTACGGGGTATAGAACGAGCGAGAGGCAAAAGAAACGATAGGACGATCGATGGACCCGATGCGCGGTCAGAGAGCTGGCAAGCGAAAAGTCAAAGCCAGCATCTACCAGCCGCTAGACTACGACTTTTTGCCTTCATAAAGCGAAAAAGCGGTGGTGGCCCAACATCTGGCAGCTTCGATCGAGTGGCGTGGAAGGGTGATCAAAAGTTTCGTAGGAGGATCTAGCTCGCTGCAACTAATGTACTTTGGGACTTTTCCGCAAAGTCAACCACTGAAAATTCTAGACAAGACCGATGGATACTTAGTTCATGGGCCGTCTGTCTCGGCAGAACAGCATTGAAGAAAACAAGCAGACAAAAATAGCCTCGTTGCCCGTCTGTCTGTCTACGCTAAGATGGCGCTAAGTAGAGTGCGTGGTCTCTGGCCGGACGCATGAAACAGCCTCACCAGGGTCACTACAAGTCTACAGAAGACAACCTACTCCAGGTGGGGTACACTCTGTCCAAGTGTTCGAACCCTTCCATCTTGGTGGATTGGAACAGAGACTCAGCCATAGGGAATGTGTCAACAGCGTGGCAGCCATCTCGGCAAAGGCTTTCTCAGAGAATCTACGGAGTGATCCGGTTGAGAACAATCCTCTGGGGTCAATTTGTTCCGAGCTTGGCACTTTGGATGTACAGCAGGACCATGCATACTGACTGCATCTCCTGTTGGTTATTATTTTATTTTCATTATTATTATTATGTATGTCAAAGCCCGAAGCGACGAGTGTTCCAGAGCCAGTCCCTCAGTCTTCCGTCGTCCGTGCCTGTGACTCCATGGTTGAAGAGACACCTGGAAACCACCGGGGTTTCTGATAGCAATGGCGCCATTGGCCCGATCCTTGGTTTGTCTTTTCATCATCATCCATGTCATCGGGGCTGAGGACTGAGGACTGAGGATGAGGAGTGCCCGAGGTGGATTCCTCATCCATGAGATGCAGAAGTGCGAAACAACAGACGAGGCCCTAAGTCGGTCCAAGTGGAGTATGGTCTGTATTGTGTTGTAACATGTATTTTGGAATGAGATTTCTACAATACATGTTACAAAGTTTGTAATACATTGTATGTAACTCTGGATACCGCCTGACACGGGCCGCTGTAGCATACGTACAAAGTACACACGCTGCGAGTTCCAAAGAGTCATGGACAACCTTGGAGCCCCTCTTTTCGGTCTTGGTCATGCTAATAATAACCCTTCTGCTGCAAACTGAATCGTACGGTTCCCGCTAGTCTCGTCGAACTGGGCAATGGCCCTCCAATTTTCCCCAGCGGATCATCAGGACCCCGTGTGGGCTCAGTGGGATCTTTTGACTGATTCTTTGCCAAGGGCTAGTGTAAAACTCCTTCAATCACTGGCCATTTGCCAGACGCTAGACGAATGATCTGGATCCATTCCTCGCTTTTTGTGACCGAGAAACTCGCGGTAGATACATAATTTCCGCTGCGTGAGAGACGTGATGCATCAAGGGCAGTTGCGGTGGCCCCAACACCAGTCCTCGTAGTCACTCACCATAGAATACTCGCAAGAAAAAGCACATACTGGTAATATATTGACTTGTGCTCGGTTCCCTTGACCTTTTCTGGCTAAGTCGACGACCCCATAGTGATAATTCTCCTAGACTGCTTCCGTCGCCTCTGTGTTCCAAGATCTTACTGCGGGTGGAGTACGAAGTACGATGCCGATGCCACAGCCAAGCAATGGCCTTGCCCTGGCAGAAAAAAAGGAGAATTTTCAGCCTTCTGACGTGTGTTTGTGCTTGTCGCATGCAAACATACATAAAACCACTTGATCGTCACACATGATTCGTCTTGACTCGATCTCACTCTCTGTCTCTCCTGTGTCCCTTCTCCAGTCGATGATCCTTCCAGTCCACCATCCAAAGGGTCATCTCCACCCAGTCTCTCGTTCATCGTCTGATTGCTCGACTTGCATTGCTTGACTTTGGTTGCGGACTCAGGTTGCCTCGTCATCCTGCTCACTCAAACCACTGCAAAATGGTTTTCTCGTGGGTGATTCAGGCGGGCTGCTTCTTTGGCTTTATAAAGTGTAGCACTCCCCCTGGTGTCTGGACCTCAAATCCCACAGTCGTTTCATCTGTGCCTCCATCACAGACCACTGTATCGAGCAGTAGTGTAGCATCTACTGTTGGGCTGACCACCTCGTCTGCTGTTCTCTCGTTAACCTCTACCCCGGTGACTCCCACCGGTACTACACTCGTTTCTTCTTCCATTGGCCGGTCCTCCACCATGTCTCTCAGCCTCAGTTCGAGTGTCATCTCCTCGGCCATCCCCTCGGCCACTCCCTCGGCTACCCCCATTAGCCAGGGTTCGGTCTTGTCGAACATCCTTGTGATCGCCAAGGACTCTTCGTCAGCCAGTTCGGCTACCTCGGGTCTCAATGCGTACGGCATCCCGTACACCACCTTGCTGGTCCCCCAGGCCGGTGTGAGCCTGCCGGCTCTCAACTCCAGCAACGTCGGCAACTACGGTGGTATTGTCGTTGCTGCCGAAGTGAGCTACGACTACGGTGGCACTACCGGCTACCAGAGTGCCTTGACCACCGACCAATGGAACCAGCTGTATGCCTACCAGCTCCAGTATGGCGTGCGGATGGTGCAGTGGGATGTCTACCCCGGCCCCAACTTTGGTGCCAGTGCTGTGAACGGCGGTTGCTGCAACACCGGCGTGGAGCAGTTGATCTCCTTCACCGACACCAGCGACTTTCCTACCGCGGGATTGAGGACCGGCGCTGCTGTCAGCACCGAGGGTCTCTGGCACTATCCGGCCACGATCACCAACACGACCTCGACCAAGGCGATTGCCCAGTTCGCTGCCAATTCGGTCACCTCGACCAACACCACTGCTGCTGTCATCAACAACTTTGACGGACGCGAGCAGATGGCGTTCTTCATTGGCTTTGCCACGGACTGGAGTGCCACCTCCAACTTCCTGCAGCACGCATGGATCACCTGGATCACCCGCGGTCTGTATGCTGGACACCGCCGGGTCAACCTGAACACCCAGATTGACGACATGTTCCTCGAGACCGACATCTACTATCCCAACGGAACCACCTTCCGGATCACCGTCGCTGACCTGGAAGGCATCTCGGCTTGGGTCCCGACTATCAACGCCAAGATGAACCCCGGCAGCTCCTACTTTGTTGAGGTCGGCCACAACGGCAACGGCAACATTGAGCAGTCGTCTTCCACCGATGCGGGTGCTGCAGCTTGCAACGGAGGCGGCATCGAGTACGACTCTCCCCCTGACACTCCCCTGGAGTTCAAGAAGCCCCTGGGAACCGGTACCAATCTGTGGCCCGCCAAGCCCACTGTCTACAGCTGGACTGCCGCCTGCACCAAGCTAGACCCCTTGCTGAACTGGTGGGCCACGCCGGCCAACCGCGACGTGTTCGCCCACATCTCGCACACCTTCACCCACGAGGAGCAGAACAACTCGACCTACTCGGACATCTTCAAGGAGATTTCCTTCAACCAGGCCTGGCTGAAACAGGTCGGCCTGGCCCAGGCCAAGTGGTTCACCTCCAACGGCATCATCCCCCCTGCCATCACCGGTCTGCACAACGGCGATGCCCTGCAGGCGTGGTGGGACAACGGCATCCGCAACTGTGTCGGTGACAACACCCGCCCGGTGCTGATGAATCAACAGAATAGCATGTGGCCCTACTTCACCACCGTCGCGTCGGACGGGTTCGCCGGCATGCAGGTCAACGGTCGCTGGGCCACTCGTATTTATTACAACTGCGACACTCCGACCTGCACGGTGCAGGAGTGGATCAACACATCGGCCGGCAAGGGCACCTTTGCCGACCTGCTGGCCGTCGAGAAGGCCGACACCATGCGCCATCTCTTCGGCCTGTGGCATGATGGGTACATGTTCCACCAGGCCAATCTGCGCAACGCGGACGTGACCCCGATTACTATCAACGGTGTGACGGCCAAGTACTCCATCTTCCAGGCGTGGGTTGAGACCGTCGTCCAGGAATTCGTCCGCCTGGTCAACTGGCCTTTGGTCACCCTCGACCATCAAGCGGTATGTCCTGTCTCTAACTCCTATATTTATACGTGACTAACTAATGGCATAGATGTCCGACGCCTTCCTTGCGCGGTACCAGCGCGACCAGTGTGGCTACGCTATGTCGTATGCCGTTTCCAACAAGAAGATCACCGCCGTGACCGTGACGGCCACGGGCAACACCTGCAGTCGTCCCATTCCGGTCACCTTCCCTGTGGCTCCCACCAGCACGCAGGGCTACACCACCGAGCAGTTGGGAAGCGACCCGCTGACCGTGTGGGTGCAGCTGTCGGGATCTCCTGTTACCTTTACCCTTTCCACTCCTATTGCTCTGTAGCCTGTCACTCCACTTTACATCAGTCCATCCCTATACGGATACTATTACATGTCGTAATGATAGTGCTTAGTTAGTGAATTGACCGTCATAATTTGCTAGTCTTCAACATGAACCTGTAGCACCATCCATGCCCGTGCCAAGGACCAATGTAAGACACTCCCAATCAACAGCCGGGACAAGACAGAACTGAATCATTTTCTAACATCCGGAGTCAGAGTTTTCGTCTTGACCCATGACCCATGGACATTAATCAGCGCTATTAACCCTAACTCAAGAAGTAAATGTACAACAACTAACAAATCAGCCCACATCCATAACTCACCACGCCGAGTCCAAGACCAAGACTTGGTCCCTTGGACCTGAATCGTATAATCCACAATAGAGACCTTGGCGACTCACACCGTCCCAGCGTCGGTCATGACACTAACAACACTAATAGTGATAGTGACAGTGACAGTGACAGCTAACTCGACTCATCATATTATCCGCCCCGTCTCCTGTCTATCTCCTAAAGCCGACAAGACAATCAATAGTTTGCGTGGCGCGTGTCAGTGGCAAATAAAGTCAAAGTCAATATTCAATAGTCGGTTCTAACGGTCAATGCAGTGTATCCCTGCGGGAGCTTAGTTGACATGTCTCGGCCGGAGAATTGCATTGCAATTGCCAAGTACATTATCGGCTACCCCTTACTTGCAGGAGGACTAGGGCCAGGACTGTGCTCGGCTGAAATGGCCTGGTTTGGCCTTGGCCGGGGCTGAAGCTAGCCTTACTCCGTGACTAGACTATACAGAATAGAGCGCAACATGCAACATCCTATGGAGGAGAGCAGCAGAGCAGAGGCAAAGGCAGAGGCATCGGCCTCGCCGCTGCAATGCAGCAGTAATATCCAACTATGCGCTGTCATCTACTAATGTCATCCCATCACACCATCCGAACTAGACTAGAGTCCAACTGAACTGCGGCTGTAGTTGTAGTTGTAGCTGCAGGCGTAGCCAAGTCCATTCCCCCGTGCATGCATGCAAGCGACATTGTTTGCTTGTTTGGCGTGGCCCAGCCAGCGCAGCCAATTTACTTACTCCGCTGTATGCTACGGGGTAGGCACGGCTATTCTACCCCTGCAGAATGCCGTCCTCCTGTGCGCTGCGGACACTCAAGCTCAAGCTCTGCGGATGCCAGGGCCGATGAGCTGGCGGATGTGACTGGTGATTCTATTCTTCGGAGGCAAGTAAGGTGCTTGTCGGTAGTATGTGTGGCTCTCAATTGACTTTGTTTACTTTGTTTGAGTTTGACTCGCTGGTGAGTTTGAGCACGGATACAGTATACATCATGACTATAGCCGTCGGATGAATGGAAGACAGTGTTGCTGGACTATTGACTAGCTAGTCCTTTGCTCAGTCAACGGTCAGGTGTCAACAACGTGGCAGGTGTGTGGATATTTACCTTCTCTAGTTTGCGCCAGGAGGACTGTCCATAGTGCGAGTCAGACACTACTAGACAACTAAGGTACAGAATGTATTGTGTACCTTGTATTGTATGATTGTATGATCGTATTTATCATGCTGTGTATTTTCAAACAACAGGGACGGTACGATCCTAGGCGCTAAGGTTTAGCGTCCGGCGCTAAATGGGCCCCATATTTGAGATTATCTGGCCATGTATGATTGGCTAG
Source organism: Aspergillus pseudoviridinutans (assembly GCF_018340605.1). Lineage (NCBI taxonomy): Eukaryota > Fungi > Ascomycota > Eurotiomycetes > Eurotiales > Aspergillaceae > Aspergillus > Aspergillus pseudoviridinutans. Next base: position 2,623,546 of record NW_025091284.1, read on the forward strand.
GTTCCATAGGTTGAAAAGTCTTCTCGAAACTGGATTTTGGGAGTTGAGACTGCTGCAACTGCTGACAATCAAGTCCGCTTAGGTGGCCAGTTGGCAATGTTGCAATGCTAGTTTCTGCAACTCTATAAAACACAGTGGATATTTATAGAGTGAGGTGTAAGGTGTGTGTGTAGGTGTAGGTGTAGGCTCTGATTGTCAGGTGAATGATACTATGAATTTTCATAGGCCCTATTAACTAATCAATTTGATAGATAGATCAGTCGGTTACACAGTAGATCAGTCGGTTACAGTAAATAGCTCAGCCCCAAACAATAGAGTAATAGGCGCCTGTCAACCATCGCCCAATCTGGCTAGTCCTGACTCCGTAGGCTGCCGCATTATTCGGTTTCTTTGTTCATGGGACCGAGTCTAGATGTTGATTCTTGATCGCCCTTTGGCACTCTTTCACGAGTCTGGACAAGAATCACGAGAGTCTTGTTCAGCGCTTCCTTTGACGCTGTGTAACTCACACTCGAGTGAGATTCCAAATCACCGTGGCTGTGGATTCGCAGACTGCCAACCATATATTCACAGTCGCGCCCACTATCTTATCTCATAACTCTTCCCTATCTACTGATCTACCGATCTACGATCTACTGCGGACGCCACTGATACGATGAGTCCCTTTGAAAAAGGCCAGTCGGCCCGCGGCTGGAAATCATGGACAACAAAGAAGAAGCTCTTTGTCCTCTCGCTCGTTCTTCTCGTCATCGTCGCCCTGGGAGTCGGTCTCGGTGTCGGGTTGGGCGTCGGTCTGAACAGCGGCGGCGGCAATGAAGAAGGCTCAGGCTCAGGCTCAGGCTCCGGCTCCGGCGGGAACACAACCTCACCGCCAGAAGGCAACTACACAACGGCGAAATGGCAGCCCGCGGTGGGAACAAAATGGCAAATCGAGCTGCTGAGCACTTTGAACGACACCTCCGTCGACGCAGAGATATACGACATCGACCTGTTCAACAACAACAAATCCACCATCGCCGCTCTGCAGCAAGCCGGCCGCAAGGTAATCTGCTACTTCTCCGCCGGCAGCTACGAGAACTGGCGGCCGGACAAGAACAAGTTCAAGGACTCGGACCTGGGCAGCGCACTGGCCGACTGGCCCGGCGAAAAATGGCTGAACCTCAGCTCGTCAAACGTGCGGCAGATCATGCTTGACCGGCTGGATCTCGCAGTCGAGAAGGGATGCGACGGGGTGGACCCGGACAATGTGGACGGGTACGACAATGACAACGGGCTGGACCTGACGCAGGCGGACTCGATCCAGTTTGTGAATTTCCTGGCGAATGCGGCCCATGCGCGGAATATGTCGGTCGGGCTGAAGAACGCGGGGGCCATCATCCCGTCGGTGATCAAAAACATGCAGTGGAGTGTCAACGAGCAGTGCGCGCAGTACAACGAGTGCGACACCTACGCTGTGTTTACGCAGAACGGCAAGCCGGTGTTTCACATCGAGTATCCCAAGGGGCAAGATACGAACAATGATCTTTCTGTGTCGACGACGCAGAAGAACAAGGCCTGTAACTTTTCGGGCTCGGGCAATTTCTCGACTGTCATTAAGAATATGAATCTGAACGATTGGGTCGAATATTGCTAGCCTCCCTCCTCAGAGGTGGTCTGGCCTTGGACGAGCATGACTATACGGAGTAGCATGGGCGGAGTTTTGTTTCACTGATCTTGACTTTGACGTTCTATCTGTAACTTGAGTATCTAATTATGTCTGCATATATGTCTCAGTTTCATACAAGCGATCATACATGATACTTCATACGCGGGACACAACATCTACTCTCGCCCGTCAACTTGCCTTCAACATAGCGCTCGACTACAGCATTGAACCTTGGCGTATTCAAATCTGTATAGTAATGCAGCCGCCGTCCATACTCCATAACGAATGAACCAGCGGAGAACCACAAGCACAGCAACAGTGCGAACTGCAAACTGCAAACTGCGAACTGGATACTGGTGTGCACTCGCTAACCGCGCGATTCGTATAGCATAATAGTCTGAAATTGAAACACTAGCCACAATACCTACCCTCGGCAAGATTTCCGTAGAGGCGGAAGCTCGCGGATTGAATCCATTTTGGTGAGACATCACTCTTCAGTCTAACTCAATAACACCTAGAGTCAACAGAATTTTCTCTAGGTGATGTGATCGCTTGATTGAGTTTAACTAGTTTGAGTCGGCTGCAAACTCCTGAGTTGGAAAAGTTAACTTAGCGCCAGCCAGCGATCCACCTGTGGGCTGTGGACCATCTGATAGATAATACTATATCCTAAATACAAGGTCATAGATAGAGTTTGTCATGGCGCCGTGGTTCTCTGGTTTTGTTTTGTTTGGTCTGTTCCTGAGGATCCAGACCAGACTCAAATTAATTAATATCTGCGGATTTTTCTCGGGCCCTTGTAGGGATTAAGTTGAATTATCTCCGTGGATTATGGACTGTACTTCAGACTATCCTACTCTGTGTCTAGTACGAGCATATTATTATAGTCTATTATATACGAGTCAATTCTGAATAGATGCAGGCCAAGTGCCAACACGGAAGAGAAAGAGCGGGCCACCGGCTCCGAAACAGAGGTCCGAAACCTCGTGAAACGAGCCGGTGTATTGGCATGATTCCAAATCTTGGATCACCATGGCACAGAGTCATGATGATATAATAATAATAATACGAGTCATATCACGTCAAGCTACTTCGTACACCGTAGTTCCCCCCGTACTATGTACTCCGTTTTTTCGATCTATCTCCTGCACCAGGTACTCCGTGCTCCGTACCCTGACTCTTAACTTCGTGTTTACTACGGAGTACAACCAACCCAACCCATGTCCGAAACATTCGTCTATAAATATCAGAATCCAGCCAACTGGCAATGACAGTACCAAGACAGTGACACGATCATCATCTGTATGTCTTAGAGTCAACCAACAGATCTGACTATCTACCTTCCGGATGAGGATACGATCGCAGCAGGTAATGCCAAGCCATGCGCCACCCTGCAGGCCAGTTGTTCCCCGTCCATTGATTGTGTATGTTTTACTCTAGCGGGATAATTCAAATTCGGAACGCAGATACCCCTGCATCGTATGCAGTAGTCAGTCCTTGGTACGAGGTACTTGGTATGAGGTACATCTACTTATGTATCTCTGTGCTTCGTATTGGAAAGAACAGCAGTGGGTACGGACTACGGAGTACAGAGTTTGAGTCGATGCCTCAGATCCGGGACTCGGGACGTCCCAGGTATTTGGAGTAAAGTGAAACTCTCTCAAAAGTTTCTGCTCCAGGGAATGAGTTAGTTGGTTGAGGATCTGAGGTGATTTACGCGGGATGCGCTGCGTTTGATCATAATTTTGGTATCTGCGAAATTACAGCTTTAAATACAAGCACTAGGTTGGTACGAGTACACCTCGCTAGACGGAGGTACCTGTACCTATTTTTCCAACAACAACATCATCTATCGTAATGTCATCATGTCGTCAAATGCATGAAGCGGCAGGGTAGTGCTATTTCGCCATCAAGTCCACAAACTCAGGCCACTGTTGCCCAAAATTAGCATAGTAATCGGTGTTCAAGTGGGTGATGAAAATCTCGTCAGCAACCTTGCGAACCTGCTTGACCAGCCCGCGAAGCGCAGACCCTTCGACGCTCTCTGGCACCGAGTGGATCACCGCGCATAGCTGGCTGCGGTTGCTCTCCGGGATGGCCGTGAACAGGTTGGCTCCATGCCGTTCCTGAAAGGTGTCATATGTCGCTTCGAACACGACAGTCGAATCTGCTGTCGACAGGTAGCGAGCGTCGGGGATTGCGCCGGGATTGTGGACAACCTGTAGAATCAGCATCGGGACAGTACAAAGCGACAGGTTGACCATGTTGTAGAAAAAGCAAAAACGAGTCAACCCAAAAGTAGATCAATACGATGGCGGGAAGGTGGTAAGCGAGGAAAAATACAATACACCATCGGATAACAGGAACGGGACGTACGAAATGATCTGGCCCCAAACCAGGTGTATTTTTCACAACATCGGTCAGCTCCTGCAGATACGCCAAGGCATCCTCATCATACTGCTGAGGGGTCTCGTCGAAAAAGATCCCCCGAACGGCTAGATCCGGGTTGGAACTGTTCGTTGGCCACGCTGCATAGGTCTCGATGTCCCTGCGCACCAGCGAGATATTGCGCTTCGCATAGGTCGTCGCCACATAGCCTAACAGCCGCACATTCTCGTAGGAGCCCAGCCGGGGGATCTCGCGCGTGTAGTTGGCATCAGGCAAAGCGTTGGGTCCTGGTCCGCTCCCTGGATTGATCACGACCGTGAAGTTCACGTCCGGATGTTGGGAGATCCTGTGGCGTTTAGCTGTCTAGTAGCTTACCGCTCGCCATGGTTGGTGGTGACGATTCTGCTGGGCAGAGGATGACGGAATCAAGGTCAGGCAGGGGGGGGGACGTGGGAGACATACACATCTTCAAGCGGAGTCCAGGCTCCGGGTGCAGGGTACACATAGAGAGGCACAAAGACCTTGGATTTAGGCCCCATGTCGTTCTTCTTGTGCAGCGTCACCACAACCGCCGGAGGAATCACAACAGCCAGAATAGCAATAAAAGCAATGACAGCCAAGAGGATACGAGAGCGCCGGCTTTGCAAACAGCGCCTATTGCTCACGTGTTTTTCGGACATTGTAAATATTATTATTAATAATAAAAGTAAAACGGCCTCAGGGAAAAAGCTAATCACCGAGCGTCGCAGTAGGACAAGAAGAAACGCATCAAGTGGATTTTGCCTCTGGCCGGACAGGACATGGCGCCGGAAGCCTAAGGAATAAGTAGTGTTGTCTAGTCCGAGTCAGCCCTAGACGGATAGAACAGAGATTTACTGGTTTCGTAGTGGATTGGTCGCATCTTGACCCAGAAAAATAAAACAGTAGTCATGAATTATATGATCCACAGGCATAAAACAAATAATACGATATGATATGGTCCGGGCATCGAACACCATCGAGCCCAAAATAGACGAGCGGGGCGGATCTCGGCCATGCCATGCAGCAACCCAAACCCTCTAGTCTCGTAGTTAGGCTAAGTTCGCAGGCAAGTGGTCTCTCTTCCTGACCTCATGTGGCCCAAGTTCTGGTTCCAAAAGATCCTGTCCACCGGCGGAGTACCTTTGGGTTACTGCTGTGGAGGCGCTCAAGGCTCGTTCGATGATTCTGCCATCGTTCCAGACGGAGGCAAAGTGACGATTCATCCTGAAGCATCAAACATCTAGGCCTTTCTCCCTGGACAGCTTGCCCTCTCTCGCTCGCTTTTTCCCTTTCATTTTTTCCCTGACATCGCTCGTTCCCGTCTTTTCATCCTTGCCTAGTTGGCTTTCTTTCCTGAGGCTGAGGCAGATTCTTCTTGCTTCCCCTTAACGGATATTTTTCTTTTTCTGTTTATTCCTTTTTGTACCCCTGTTCTGACGAGATCTGGTCCCTCTGGTGTCCTGGTATCGTTGCATCCAATCGCTTCTATAGTTGTCTTCCCGTGTAGATCAAGCAAGTCATACTACGGTCTTTGCCTGACCCAGCTGGATAGAAGTGGACCGCTGCCAGGTGGTGCTTGTTTTGCCCTTGAAATATAAAACTCTTCCTTCGTTCCGTCCGAGTTCATCCACGTTCGTTTGAGCAGAATCCAAACAAGCTTCCTCGTTTCCTTTTCAAGAATCTCCCTAGCATATCATTCTCGGCGTGATCTTCAACTCGGCGATCAAGACTATCAATGGACAGCCACCAGCAATCCGACGTAAGCACTCCGGTGGAGCCTTGCTCCCCAGGCTGCGTGGACACGCCCGCAACGCAGTCGTCCGTGTTGTTTGATGGTCATCTGGAAGATCTTCTGCGCCACTTCCCTCTCGACCAGTACATCCTTGTCACTGGCGGCCTCGGCTTCATTGGCAGTCACACAACATTGGAACTTCTCAAGGCCAATTATAATGTGATTGTGATCGACAACCTCAGCAATTCTTTTCAGATCGTCTTCGACCGCATCAAGCTGTTAGCGTCCAAGTACCATGAGCAGCAAGGGACCAAGATGCCGTCGCTGCACCTGCATGCGCACGACTATCGTGACACCGCTGCTCTCCGGGACCTTTTAGAACAGCACCAGACTCAGACCCGATGGGGAACGACCAAGTCTAAGATCTCCGGTGTCATCCACTTCGCTGCCTACAAGGCAGTGGAGGAGAGCATCCGTAACCCACTCAAGTACTATGCCAACAACGTCAGCGGCCTCATCGACTTTGCCACGACCCTGGGTGACTATGGCATCAAGACCTTTATCTTCTCCTCGTCAGCTACCGTGTACGGCACCTTGGCAACCTCCGGTCTCCCCCTGAAGGAGGAGCTCTGCGCTCACAAGGAGGAGACCTATACGGACCACGAAGGTACCGAACGGATGATCCAGCCCGGCTGCACAGGCATCACAAATCCTTACGGACGTACCAAATGGATCTGCGAGGCCATCCTGGCGGACCTCGCCGCCTCCGACCCAGAATGGACCATCGTAGCTCTGCGGTACTTCAACCCCATCGGATGCGACGAGTCCGGCCTCCTTGGAGAAGACCCCAGACAGACTCCCACAAATCTGCTCCCTGTTGTCGTCAAAGTCATGACAGGCGAGTACAAGGAGTTGCAGATGTTCGGCACGGACTGGGACACCGAGGATGGTACGGCAGTCCGGGACTTCATCCACGTCTCCGACCTTGCTCGCGGTCACATCGCGGCCCTCAGCGCTGCCAATGAAGGCAAACTGGTGGAGAACTTCCGCACGTTCAACCTGGGAACCGGTCGCGGACACTCCGTCAAGGAAGTGGTCGAGACCATGGAGGATGTCTCCTCCAAGCACATTCCCCGAAGGGCGGCTGATCGCCGCGCAGGAGATGTGGGCTCCTGTGTCGCCGTGGCCGCAAGGTCGCAGCAGGAGCTCAACTGGAAGACGGAAAAGTCACTCAAGGATGCTTGTGTGAGCTTGTGCAATTTCCTGGAAGTCAGTGGGTTGTCTACTTAGTTATGTCGCTGCATGTCACATATTTTTTCCCTTTTTGTATGGCGTTGGGGGACTTTCATATCCTTAATCATTTCCGTGTTGTCCTCATTTCGAGCATTGGGGGCTTTGAAAATCTGTTCATCTTGTTTCTTGCTTGGTTTGCATCATTAGACAGGCATTCTTCAGGTCATAATATTGAGCGGCCTGGTTGGACACGAACGTAATATACGCAAGTTGCCATTGTTTGGCCTTTTGTTAGTTGAATTGTCATTGAGAAGAGAAATTTGGAGTATTGAGATTGTTGTTTGCCAGGTGGACTCCTGTAGATCTCTAGCTCCTCTAGTAAGGTATCCCCTCACCTGGCCCCAGCGTAATGTCCATGCGCCTGATCTGATTGGTTGGATAGACGACGATTATGAAGCTGACTTGTTCACGTTCTATACAACATGAATACTGAGCGATGAGTATAATCTCGGAACCGTGTCCTTTATTTCATAATACTTAGCAGTTGCCTGCGCGTGCTATGCTTATATAATCTTTGCAGCTAAAGAGCCAAGCCCCGCCACACTTGATGTTGGGTACAAAGATTCAAGCTTAATATAACTATACCGACTACAGAGTATTCAAAGAGGCTAGTTTATAGCACATGTATTGATAGAGATGTGATTTCGTCTGATTAAGCTCACTGAGGTGGTTCATGAGCTATAGTTAGAGTTACCATGTATGATGTGACCTCAATAAGCTTCTATATATAAAACTTGTAGCCCGCTCTGCTGATCATCCGCGGAGCATCTCAGTCCTATCAACATATCAGTGATAAGAATATAAACGTAGACAATAATTGAGGTCAAACTCGAACTCCAACTAACTAAATGATAGACAGCGGACACAGCCATCCCACATGGCTAACTAGTAACTGCTAACTACTAACTCAAACAGGCAAGACAGCAACATTGGAAGACTATCTCTAGCGATTAAGCTTATGGAACGATGTAACCTCACTGATTAAGTTTCCCATGTTAGCCTCTGTCAGATTCTTTCTTGTTTTCACTCTGCTGATAGACACCTACTTGTTAACCCCTCGACAATTCTCCTTAATCAAACATCTATCCCTGTACCTGGACCGACCCGATCATCGGTAGGCTCTTCTCCCACTAGTTACATACACCAGCTGACCTTCAATAGAATACTCAATCTACACTCACGCTGCTGACATCGACAAAACATGGCAACACAAGCAATCGGCCCCGCCCGCTGCGCAAACCTCACCGGCCTCCCGGAGCTCACCTACCCCAACACCTGCGGCGTCCCAATTTACCAGCACTGGAACGCCACACAAGACCCCTACACGACTTTGGGAGAATGCTGCCGCGAAGTAAATGGGTCGATAGGCTACTTTGGCGAAGAGAGCTGTGCCGCGTATTGCAATGCCACGCAGAGTACCCGCGGACAATTACATGATTGCCTGGCGCACTCGCGCGAGATTAATCAGTTTGGATGCTCTGGGGCTGTGTCGATAAGGGGGAGTTTGTGGAAGGCTGTAGTGGTGATGGGGTTGACTTGGTTGGTTTTTATACGTTAGGTTTGGACTAAGGGCACGCTTGATTTTAATATTATGAAGATACGACGCTCAGACGGATAGCATATGAGAGGATGTAAGTGAACTGTCTTTGTTCTGATGACCGGGGGGTCATTTCAGAAGAAGCCAACCAACGCATGGGTGCAGGTGGAAAGAAAAGCACGAATCTCACCAGGCTGAAAAGTAGGCTGAGGATAATTGTCGTCTATGAAAGTCAGCTCTCAACTATCTAGTATCCATCTCTATGTAGTAGAGCTGATACCTCGGGAATGCTAAGCATAGAACATGCCGTCGGCGACAAGGGAAGTAAAACGTTACTGTCTCCTCTGGTTCACTTGAATGAGGTAAAGAAGGACTCTGCAGACAGGCGCATATCCCTATTGCTTGCGTCTAGACAGGACGTCGGCCGCCAATATGGGTAAACGCCTTATCTGAATGGTAACTGATGCATGTTCCAGTTGCAGATGATCCATATGCAGTAGCATACGCCGTCTTTAGAATATGTACTCTTCATTGTGGATTGATATTGATCAGGATAGGAATCTAGAGAGTCATGAGAGCGATACAGCAAGGATACTGTAATTATTTACAATGTTGATGCTGTAAAGGCACACACACTGCATGGCGATCTAAGCATGGAGAACCTTTTAGGAGACTCTTGCTCATTGCTGCTGTTACCAGACATGCTCTAGACGAACAATGGATGCTTAAATGCCCCATATAAGTCCCACTCTGCAGAAGATAATCACATCCACCCTAGATTGGGGTTTCTTCAAGTCAGCCGGCACAACAATATCTGAATTTCATACAGTGCTCATGTGCATGCATTTTCAAAAGCCGAAGTTGCTTATTAGTTCAATCCGTGAKATGAGAGACACCTAAGGCATAAATGTGGTCTGGTGCACCCCGAATCACGTGATGACCACCTCCGGCTTGGCATCAAATTCATTCCGCAGTTTTCAGATATCGGCTTCATATCAATTCCACCTCAATACGCAATATTTTAAATCCACGGCATCTTACTACGCTGTGAGTCCGTGACAAGGGATATATTTATTCAATCCCCTCCACGGTACCCAACGACAAACAAGATGATCTGCCGCCGCTGCCGAACGAGCATCCTCTCCCAGCTCCAACCCCAACCCACAGTCTCATGGACAGCATCATCCTGCGCTCGCCAGCTTCCCGTCCAGCGCAGCCAATTCCGGACCTACAGTGACGGCAAACCCACAGTATTCGCCACGCCTCCTCCACCCGCTCCTCGCCAGCCCGTTGGCGGCGACATCACCATCCCCTCGGCCATCTCGTCCGCTACACCCGGCGTGTCGCAGCCGCTGAGTACGCCCGAAGGCGTCCACGTGGACGTCAACCCCGAGAAGCCCGTGAAGGTTGCTGCGGAGCGGACGCCTAGCATTGCGCCTGCGGGGACAAAGCTGAACGGGCTCAATTACTTCAAGAACAAGCCGGATGTGTTTGCGTTGGAAGATTCGGAGTATCCCGAATGGTTGTGGACTCTGTTGGAGGACGGTTCGAAAGCGAAGAAGGAGGGAGGGGTGGATCCTAGCAGTATGTTTTTCACTGCTTTTGTTGTGATGAGGTTTGTGCTGACCTGTCCCAGCTTTGAATAAGAAACAGCGCAAACGCTACGAGAAGAAAATGGCTGCTCGGGCGGCGACGCTGCCGCCTCAGATCCCGGTTCATCACCACGCTAATGATATCACGCCTGCGGAGTATAATCGCGAAGGGGCGGAAGATCTTTTCGCGTTGGCGGCTGAGAGCATTGAGAAGCGGACGGAGATTACGAAGAGCGCGAGAGATGCTCGGAGGAAGGCGATCAGAGAAGCGAACTTCCTGCGGGGTCTGTGAGTGGTTTCAAGGCTGGTTTCTGAGGGCAGTTCTCCCAGTTCTGCCATGGTGATTTAGAGGCTATGTACGATTGCGTTGCTGCGGATGGTATAGAGTGTCTGGCAACGTGCTAAGTGTATTTTTATCTCACTGTTTCCATCCCATGATAGGCGCTGAATGGGACATTCTTGTTTCTGCTGCAAGCTTGCGCTAGATTTGATTCTACGCTAATGGGTATATCAATATCGATCCTACCCGCCTATATACAATTCCAGCTAGACATCTCACTTGGCAACCGGCCAGTCCTTCTCCTCACCCTGTCCCTCAACCCACGGAATACTTGCCTCCCACAAGGCCTTGAACTCCCCCTGACCGGCATCCAGCAGCTCCCGCCAAAGCTCCTTATCGGCCCTCTCCACCCACGCCAGGAACGAGACCACGATGAAATCCGCATACCCAGGCTTATCCCCCTCAAAGAAGGGCCCTGTCTTCTCCTGTCTTCCCCGCAGCATCTGCGCCAGCACCTCCATCTCCTTCTTGATCTCATCCGTCGCCTCTTTCACCCGCTCGGGATCCCTCGGCCGCACCTCGGACAGCGGCTTGCCGAACGACGTGGACCGCGTCTCGATGAAGTACTCTCTTCCCTTGTCATCAAGGATATTGGCGACGTTGGGGACGATGAGCGGACGGGCTTTGCCGACGGCGCTGCTCATGAGCTTCTGGACTGCGATGGTGAGGGCGTAGCTTGCGTCGCCGGAGGGGAACAGCGACGGGGTGGGGTAGTGCTGTTCGAGGTGACAGGCGATGGGGAAGGAGTCCGTGAGGGTGCCGGTGGGGTTGGACTTGACCGTCTGCTTGTGGTTGATTGCGGGGAGGGTGTAGCGGATTCCGTCTGGGTTGGGGGGCACGGCGAGGGAGGTCAGGAGGGGCGCGATGTCAGGGTAGGAGACCCAGCTCTGGGTGTAGGGGATGCGCTTGTAGTTTAGGACCATTCGGGTCTTGAGGGTGTTTGGGGACCATGATTTTGAGGAACCTGGTGAATTGGATTAGTATGGGAGAGGATGGGTTTGGACTGTTCGTACCGGGTAGGGTCGACGTGATGTCGAAGAAATGGACTGGTGAGTCGCTTGCCATTGCTTTATACGGTCGTACTTGTGTGCTTGAGATGTCTCGTAGTAGTTTCAGAGCTCTGGGAGACTTCATTGCTGCTTATAAGTCTTGAATCTTATGGCGGGAGCGGGGAATTGATTTATCAGCAGTTGGTGCGGAGAGTTTCGTAAGGTACCTTCTTGGTCCATGGTAGTTTTCAGTACCCACGCGGATGATAAGCCAGTCTCCAAGAATAGGTACTCTACCGCCCGGGGATTGGAGGCTTTTTTGAGACCACCGCTGTGCCTTGGTGTACTATACTTCTGGCGATGCAGTGAGATCAGCTTACGGCTCTGAGTCACTGGCCCTGACTACCCCATGCCATCTTGACAGGCGTAGTTGTACAGCTTCATTCAGCTGTCACCAGTATCATAGAGAGTGTGTATTCGCTGTAATATCTCTGATCAATCTCCACAGGCTCTTAAGAGAGAAACTGAAACTCTGAACTCTCTGCGCTCACCGCTGCTCCCCACTTCGACTGGATACGGAGAACCATATGACAGTCATTAGTTATGACTTATGAGGGAGATTGGATCTAGCAAAGGCATTGTATGAAGGACGAACAGTTCAACATGTTATAGTCGTAGAGACTTAATCAATTCGAGCGGTACCTCTCAGGTGAAAGAAATGTGGAGGTGATCTCCGTCGCTTATCCTACGTATTACCCCGCGTCTTCGATAAACATCAACTCATCTCATTCTCTGTCGGTAGGTATCTGCAATCAGCCATACACTTTGTCTCTTTCCTAGGCTATTCAAGGTCCCGAAAGTTGATCATCACCATAATGGATAGACTCGGTCCAGTCAATCTTCACGGTGGCTCAGACCCAGAACAGCCAAGTCCACACCGAGTGGAGCAAACACACAGCGTTGACACGAGCCAACTCAGCGCGATCTTCCCGTCTTTCTTCTTCGACGTTGTGATTTGAACTTCTATTCTTTGTGGTGATCTCTGCCATCCCCTATGTCCTGATAGTTGTAGCCGACTCGAACTGTCTGCGACTGTCCTGTCAGCTGCTGTATCACATTCCATCCAGCGCACATTGGCTCGCCTGGCAATCATACAGGAAGCAAGGTAGCGGCGGGTCGAATCCACGAAGTGGCTTGATATTACAGAGCTGCTTCGTCAAGTCCAGTAAATACATACATGAGGATGGAAGCGATGGAGGAGCTTACTGGTCGTGCTGGTAGCATTTCTCTCGACCCAGCAAAACCCGCTCGGTCAGGACCAATCCAAGTGCAGCCCGGCCCTTTGTCCTCCCACCTGGACAAGATCTACGCATCCTTGACTGCCACCTCGACTGCTGATTTTATCAAGGATGTACAACACGACGAGATTGCAGGTGACCTTGAGGCCGCAAATCCCCTCGCGTCCTTAGCAGCATTCCGTGCATACATGGCCAGCCCAGCGTCTGATGCATTGTGTCCGGCCAAAGGTCAGGATTTGTCGGCACCGATAACAGATTATTACATCTCATCCAGTCACAACACCTATTTGACCGGGAATCAGCTGTACAGCGATGCTGCAGCGGCCGCATATACTAACGTATGTCTCACCTGGTCCATTCCTTGCTGAATCGTCGGCCTTGAGGGGAAGATGCTGCATCGGTGCTTACAGGCTTCCTTCATGCGGGCTGATGCACTGTCGACCAATTCCCCTCTTCACTTGGGTCCGCCTGGAGGATGGTTGTCACCTTCACTGACATTTGACTAGGTACTTCTGAGTGGTTGTAGATGTGTTGAAATCGATGTGTGGGACGGATTTGCAGACAGCGTCTCTGGTGACGACACAAGCAGCAGCAGCAGCAGCAGCAATAATAGCGAGTCGAGCTCTGATGAAGAAAAGACTAGCCACGATAAGGAGCAAGACGTACCACCGGTGGATGGTAGCGCACAGTCAACCAAGGCACCATCGCGACACAAGAGCATCTCGTCCAAATTGGGAAGCCTGCTGCGACGCAAATCGTCGCCTGATGATGGAGTCACTGATAAACCTGCATCGACTGCTGCTGCTGCTGCTGCTGCTGTAGACTCTGTGGCGCAAACCCTACGCTGTCCGGAGCCCCGGGTGCTCCATGGTCACACGCTGACCAAAGGAACCACGTTCCGCGATGTTTGCTATGCGATTCGCGACAGCGCCTTTGTGGCGAGTGATCTGCCGGTCATCGTCAGTTTGGAGGTGCACACATGCATCGAGCAGCAGGCGACGATGGTGGAAATTATGGAGGAGGCGTGGAAAGGAATGTTGATCGAAATCACCCCAGAACTTGAAGCTACTCAGGCGCCGCCTCCCCTGGAGACCTTGAAACGCAAGATTCTCATTAAGGTCAAATGGGTCCCAGCGACAGGTGATGACCAAGGCGAAGCGCAGAAGGACGAGCGGACCGACACGCCCGATACACCTCCATCTCTCGATCAGGACAACCAACATGCACCACCCAAGAAACCGTCCAAATTCCTGCACTCCCTGAGCAGGCTAGCGGTTTTTACCAAAGGGTTCTCCTTCCACCAGTTCACTCAGCCAGGTAAGCCATTATGCCAATAGACTCGAGCATGCAACGTTCGATGTTACTGTGTCTGTGCGGTAGATAGTACTAGTAGTGCTGACCTGACGGTATCCAGAGGCCAAAGTACCAGGACATGTATTCTCCCTCTCCGAAAGCGCCGTGCGTGAGGCGTACGCGAAATACCGCGACGCCCTCCTCGAGCACAACCGCCACTTCTTCATGCGAGTCTACCCATACGCGCTGCGCGTCAACTCATCCAACCCAGACCCAACGTTCTTTTGGCACTGCGGCGCCCAGATCGTCGCCTTGAACTGGCAAAACCTCGACAAGGGCATGATGCTCAACCGGGGCATGTTCACCGGCGAGCCCGGCTGGGTCCTCAAGCCCCAGGGCTACCGCAGCTCCGATCCCCTTTCCACCCCCATGAAGCGCCAACAGCTCGACCTCTCCATCGAGATCCTCGCAGCGCAGAACCTCCCCTTGCCCCCTGGGGACACCAAGGAGTCCGGCTTCCACCCCTACGTCACCTGCCACCTGCATGCGGAATCTCAAGACGAGGAGAACGGCTCGCCCGGGGTCGGCGACAACACCACCGACTCGGAGAAGACGAATTACGAGCACAGCATCAAGAGCGCTACAGGCACGAACCCGGATTTCGGCGCGCAGATGATCCAGTTCCCGACTCTGAGGGGTGTCATTGAGGAGTTGACTTTTGTCAGGTACACAGCCCCCCGTTAACAACCAGTAGTCTACCATCCACCTGTACAATCACCAGACTAATACAGATACAGATTCAAAATCAGAGACGACGAGTTCGGCCGAGACTCCCTCGCCGCCTGGGCATGTCTCAAACTCAGCCGCCTGCAGCAAGGCTATCGACTGATCCATCTCCTTGACTGCTCTGGGGCAGAAACCGGTGCTATCCTGTTAGTCCGGATCACCAAGGTACTCTCATGAGCAGTCATTCACCGAAGTGCCGATTGGCTAGAACATACAAGGATCAATAGTTGAGCCTTCAGTGGTTAGCTATGACGATATATCCGTATGCATATGCATCACCCTTCTAGTCGGGACTAGGACTGGGACTGGGATTTGGAAGTTTTAGTCACCATAACGAGAGAGATCAATTCAAAAATCCTCAAACCCTTTCGGCCCGCAATTGCACATGCTACATATGGGGTACTCGGCACTCGACCCTCGTCTAATCCACCTGTCACACAAGCTTCATGCAGGGTTCTACCTTGTTCGATGCTTTATCTAGAAAGACAGACAAGAGAAACATTCTGAAACTCCCAGCTACCCAAGAAAAAAGCAAATGTGCAGCTGGTTTGCCTGCAGTCAGAACACTTTGGAATAAATCAGCCGTAATGCTCATGCTCATGCTAATGCTCATGCGCATGCCATGCATGTGCAATCAGCTCTGATGCATATGACCTGATTAGACCACTCCAGCAACATTAAAGATTATCTGCAGCTACTTGCATTTGACCATCTCATTACTTGATTCCATTTTCGAATTGGAGTGCTTTGTCGTTTGTCCAGCTGAATCTATAGGCAAGCGTAACAGGTACAAACACAATACTCGGAGACGTCTTGTAGAGCATTACTCAGCAGAGGATGGATTCTCCGTGCTAAACATAGCAATGATTGCGAAATAGACTATCCGGAGAGTCA
The DNA here is from genome assembly GCF_018340605.1 of Aspergillus pseudoviridinutans. NCBI lineage: Eukaryota > Fungi > Ascomycota > Eurotiomycetes > Eurotiales > Aspergillaceae > Aspergillus > Aspergillus pseudoviridinutans. The sequence continues at coordinate 2,639,354 of NW_025091284.1, forward strand.
TCCCTCATAGGTCTTGATCGTGCTTGAATGATCTATCAAGTGTCAAGGTCTTAGAAAGTCTCATTATACCGCGATAGACTGGCGTAATAGACTAGCGGTGTGGGTGAATATGACCATATTCCTCAGTCTGCAGAAACTGTCATTGCTCAAAACCCCGCTCGAGAGAGCTGGGGCAAGGAATAACGGAGGGGAGACGTCGCTGGGACTGTCACACAAACGATATTGATTGCTGCTATATTTGATTTGGCAGGAGGTAGAAAAGTGACCTGTCAACGAGTTGGAATGTCTTTATGTCTGTGCAGTGGACCCTTGACTGGATGAGCGCTAAGGTGGTGTGGAGCGACTAAGGATTAGGGGGAAAGCCTCTGGGAGCCACACTCTCAGTGCAGTCATACACGCATGGCCTGTTGCTCTGGGTTTGTCTCAGAGAAATTCCTGCATGCAAAGATCGTCAAGTATGGTACGTAAATCACAAAGAATGAAAAGACGGAAAAAAAAAAAGAAAAGTAAGAAGATCATTACCAATGTCAATCTCCCAAGCGACTCATATGCGCAGTTGGAGACGAACTGGTCAGTTCAAGTTTTCAGCAAGCCTCTACAAATCACAACCACACAACTTTCAGGATTGGAACAGAAGAGCTCAAGGATGGCAGGAGAAAGATGGACTTGACTGATCAACTGCAGATGTGGGGCATCACACAGCAAAAGTGATGGATGAAATCCCCAGGCCTTGATAAGATTCACTATCAACGCTAGTGACCAGTCTAAACGGTTTGAGTTGATTAGCGACAAACTCAATGCTGGCTACCGCAGCCTGTGCATGGCTTTTCCAAGGTATTGGTCCCAGAAAAGGGGGGTTCGCAGCCTGCAAAAACAAGTCTTTTTGCACTCTTACTCGCGGAATCCTGAAACTCAGGGGGCGGTGATGGAGGATACGCCTTTCAGGGTCTCTGGTCGGTCGACTGACAGTTGATCAACACTGTCGAGGGCTGACACATTCCCACATCAAAATCGATCATTCATAATCCTCTGGTCCTGATCTCAACCTGCCGATGTGCAGGACTATCAATCATATAGATGCTTCAATCCTTATAGCCACTCGCATAGTGATGGATGCCTACCATTCGGTCGATGGATGACAGGGTCACCGGACGCAGCAACGGGATCATTAACGTGAGCTACCCATGTAAGACACACGCAGTGGCACCAAGATGGGGCCAGCTGTCAGTTGATTGCTACGGAGTAGCTTTGGCCGATATCATAACTTGCGCCCTCGAGTCTCGGTGGGCCGGTGGGTCTTCCTGCCGGCGAACAGGACGCTTAATGGACAAAGGATTTCACTGATCAAATTCAAGTCACATTGATCACAACTGGACATGCCCAGCGAAGCTGGTTTCCAGATCACAGCACTTACCACTTTCCCCTGTAGATCCACAGTATCCCTGTTGAGGATTTGGGATTGGTACTTGTAATTAGAACCAATTGGTTAGAATTGACGGAAGAAATTGATAGCGAATGCCCGATGTATAATCGAACGCGTTGCATACCTGATGTGCTATCCATCAGCCGGTCGCCAACGAGGGGGCTTGATGATGACAATTCGCATGGTCCAATAATATCAAGCAGGACCCATATAAACTGCTTGCCGTAAGTTCCAAGAGTCGGGACATTGGGACCGCATCCGTGTTGTGGATATCGCGTTCAAGGTAGCCCCGGTTTCTCCATTGAATACCTACTTCTGATTGATTCTTGTAGCAACGATATTTGCAACCAGTCACATAATAAGATTATTATAATGAATGTTCAATATGCGGTGAAGTATGTATGGATCGTTTCTGGATAGATAATGCAGACTCCGTGTTGCTTAAACGGCTTGTGACCCATTAAATGGGTATCGTTTGCTGGAGCTGCATTCTTTTAGCGCATCCAGAGGTTTGGTTGACTTAGAGTCATTCTTGGAATCTCTGCGCACACGTATCTCGCATGTAGAATGTAAAGCTGGACGCTAAAAAATAATGATATTTGATTAGCTGAATGCACGACGCTTGTCATAGACGGGATCACCCGAGCTTTCCAGAGCATAAGCTTGATTTTCGACAATATGTGGTGTTTGCGTCCTTGCGAGGATCATTCTTCTGTTTGGATGCATTGAATTTCACCTGTCTAGTGTTGAATCGTTCCAATCTGGACTGGAGATCTCCCGATGGAGGTTTCGAATCCTCAGTCTCTTAGGCAGGGTCGTTGGGTCATTCACATACTAACCAGGCTATATAAAGAGGATCGACCTAGTTTTCAGGTCCGGTTCATTCAACCACAAGTCCTTTCTTATCCAGGCCCACGGGAAAGTTTGTTTGAAGATCGAAACTTTAAAGTCGAACACTCAACCCAATCCTAGGGTTGCAAGACTACGCATTTCCTGAGAGTCACGAAACACTTTGTTAGCAAGGACCTGATCAAATCTAGCCAAAATGACGGTAAGAATTGAGCGATGGGTCATAGTTCCTTGTTTGCAATTGCTGACTCTCGTTACTTGACTAGATGCCTGGTGTTCGCTGTCCATCATGCCAGGGAAAGGGAAAAGAGACCTGGGTAATACCAGGAAAGGACTGTCATGTGTGTGGCACACCATGTTGACCGACATCGGTGAGAGCAGAACTCTTCGGAAGGATGAAAGGAATTCACGAAAACTAACACTTTGTCAGATCCTTCATTAAGACTCTTTTTCCACCAAACTCCAGGAAATTCACCGAATCTTGGGGAAAGGAGGAAATCCTTACCTTCAAAGACAAATCATGGAAGGTTCCTCAGCGACCCTCGACCTTCTGGCTGTCCACGAGGCCTGTAGGACGGCAGGTATCTGAGGCAAACGCCAGGAAAGCAAGAGACACGATCTCCGGGCTTGGGTCTATGGTCGACCAAGGGAACTGGAAGATATTTTGATGGGGCTGCATTGTACGATATTGAGAACATCCTGGCCGCTGAGAGATGAAGAGGGTATTGGAAGGGCTTCTTGTACGATAGATTGATGGATGCTAATCACGAAACCTCGCACAAATGAAAGTAGAGGTCAACGACAACAGCACCTGCCTCTTCTGGTGTATGCTTGCTTGCTCGTTGCCTTGGAATCAAGGCACTTTTTTCTCTCCTATTGCTTCCACGCTTGCGCCTCTTTCCTCGATTTTCCTCTTCAACTCTCTTCGTTTCTTCGTCCTTCTCAAGGTTTCCAAGCAAATATGACTAACGAGTGGTTTCCTGCAATCTCCTACTTGGCTTGAAGCGGAATATTGGCTTAAATCTGGTCCACGACCCAAAGACGCTACGGTATATATGTTGGAATGATTCCTTGATATGTCTGCTGCCGGAGAAAAACTGCAGCCATACAGTATCTACGGTTGAGACGACAGATCAAATGAAAAGACCATAAATTGACACTCAGACATATGGAGTCTTCTTTGGGAGTTTTCTGTTTCCTAGCGTCCAATTCACCGTGTTATGATACAGCGGCACGTGAATGCAAGACACACCGTTGGAGCGGTTTGGGCAATTCTACGATCTTCATATACTGGGCAATTCTCCGACGACGTCATCAACGAATACTCCCCCGCTTCGTATTGCACCTCAAACTTATAATCCGTGGGAACAAACTAGTCCTTCTCGACAGTATCTGATTGCTTTGCTGCAGAGGGGAATTCAACAGATCATGACACAAACATATCCCATCAAAAGTCGCAGCGACGATGAACATCTAGTCCGAGAGTGGGGCTTCAAACATGTCTTCACCTGGAGTGATGGAAGGTATTACCAGCTTATACCTTCGCATTTTCATCTTAGATTTGGACGCGGATACCCTCAGAGTCATTTACTGATTCTCTCAGCAGCAACGCTTACTACCCCCCACATAGTCATAGCGGCTTGACGACGCATCTCATMCGACGGGGCACTCTTACCATCACATATCCGGACGATAACTCCAAATTGCACAATGGAGAAGTCAAGAAAGAGACGTTTGGAGTGGGTGCGAGAATCGATGTGCCCGCTGGTAAGTTACACGAGGTGTGGATTGGGGACAATGGCTGCGAATATGTTATCGGGGAGTAGAACTTGGGTCAGCCTTGCTGGGTCTCTTATGATGTTCAAGCATTACATGAGACCATGGACTTTACTATTGAGGATGCATCTGAGCTATTGCTAGCTATTATAGAGGGTTCAAGGTCTATCCAGGAAGCCACGGCTGTCCAATCCTGAGCCAGCAGGAGCTCTTTCATTCCCAGCACCTAGTACACAAATCTAAAGTCGAGTCTGTCGAAAAATCAGCTCAGTCGGGGAATCTATCTCTTGCGTCTTACAAACCTTTTATTCCCCAGGTCCTTATTCGCAGCAAGATACTCCTCTCTTTCTGCGCTAGACATGGCGTTCCACTTTTCTGCTTTCGTTCTATCAACGCAATCAATATCTCAAGCCATCAAATGAAACAAGGGAAGGAAACGTACTTGTTCCGCCATTCATAGTAGAACCGGGCCACGATGAAGAGAGCCATGCTGTACACCGACAAAGCAATGAGCACCTTGTTACCGGTCCGGTAGTACGGTTTATCATTTTCGCGATAGATCTGAGCATTGTTAATAGGATATAGACACTTGTGTCTGACCCAGCCGGAGACCTACATTGTTGGCAATGATATTCGAGGTCTGCACCATCATGTTATACAGTGCGCTGGCAACCGTCCGTGTCCGCACAGTGCCTGCATTCCTCGAGGTCATAGCCACAATAATCGCATGGATATACGGCGCCCCAAGAAGAAGTATCAAAATGACCCATCGGGCCCAGGGACTAACTTCAGCGGGCAGCACCTCCAGCGCAATCAGCAGAATCAGGCACCAGACCTCCGCCACGACACCCAGGAGGAACCGCACATTGAACCGCTCCGAGATCCAAGTCCAGAAGAGCAGGTTGACGATGAAGATCACGTACGCGGGGATAGTCAGCAGATTGGTCTGGAAGGTCTTGAACCCCAACGACTTGAGCTGCAGCGTGATGTAGCTCGTCGCCGGCGTGTTGGGGATCAGCCACGTCAGACCGAGCAGGTAGATGATCCACATGTCGTAGTCGCCGAGCGCCTGCCAGAGCATCTTGGGGGTGACGGCTTGGCGATTATGCATGCCACCTTTGCTGGGATCGTCGCGCAGGACTCTGTTCACGAGGATCTTTTCCTCGTGCTCGTTGAACCACCCGTTCTTTCCGCGGAAGCCGCCTTTCGTCTGCGTGGGTGAGGCGGGCATCCAGAAGGCGGCGATGATGCCGATAATGCCTGTGATGAGGCCCTCGAAGGCGAAGAGGTAGCGCCAGCCGCCTTTGCCGTCGCCGTCCTGGATGTGGAGGAAGCCGAAGGCGAGGAATGCGCCGACGATGGCGGTGATTTGGTACGAGACCCAGAAGTAACTGAGGCGGATGGGCAGTTCCTTTGACTTGTACCAGAAGGAGAGGAAGAGGATCGTGTCGGGAATGCTGCGAGGGTCAGAGTCAGTCTATGGGACCAGTGGCCCAGGGCTCGACTTACAATCCGCCCTCGAATAACCCGAGAAGCGCTCGGCAAGCAAAATACCCGCTCTTGCTTTTGAGGAAATACTGAAAAGCAGCGATCAAACTCCAACAGACCATTTGGATGGGGATCCATCGGTCCGGTCCGAGCGCCTTGGAGATGAGCTGCGAGGGCAGCTCCGCAAAAAGGAAACAGAGGAAGAAGATCGTTTGTCCGGTGTTGTAGTCGTTCGTGTTCATGCCAAGGTCGCCCAGCATGTTGTCCGACAGTGCCTGGACGATATTGCCTCGATCCAGCTGGAGCGCGAAGAACGTGACACATGCGAATGTGCAGACTCGCAGATCAATCTGCCCTTGTCAGTATTGTTGTGAAGCCGAAAATGACCTCTCTCAAATACCTTTCTTATAAGTCTCTTCTCCTCTTCCTCAGTCCACTCGAAGTCTGGATCCCAGCGATGGATACCTTCATAGGTCGAGATCGGCTTGTAATACCGCGGATCTTCAGAGGTATCAAATGCAGCATCTGTATCCTTATACCGTCGAGGCTCATCACTTGACAATGAAGAGGTAGACGCCTCTGCTGCGATGGATTTCGGGAACGCCTTGGTGTCATGTCCCTCCGGAGCAGGCGCTCCTTTTACTTCGTCCGCGGCCATTTCGCGACTGTAGACAGAGCTTTTTGGATGGATTGAGCGGCCTATGTGTCATTTTGTATGGTTCAGACGGAGACGGGCAATATAAACTAGCATTCGTCGTATACAGATAGCATCTGAAGATTCAGTCTTCCATCACGCAATCTACGGCTTTGAATAGGTCAGCATGAATCCCAGCGGTGTTCCCCCGAAAAGATAGATACCTATACGACCAATGATAATACCAGAGATAAGAAGAATCCACCTGCCCCAACAAGCAAAGATGAAGCCCGCGCGAAAACCGCAGCAGAACCTATCAAGAGTCTAGCGATCAATCAAGCGGGGCATATTCGCACATGGTAGTACTGGACTCGTTCAGATCACGCAAAGCGAATAAGATTGACGTTATAGAAGACGAGTCATTTTGTCCAAGAATGTGCAGGGATATCGAGTAGTGCCAAATATGGAGCTTTCATGTGGAGTCTTCGACAGCGTTGACTTGATTCATGGTATTTCTTGCACCCAATCAGGCTGATGGGGAATGAGTTAGAGTTGTCCTGCAATAGTGATGGACGATGGTGCTATCGTACGCCAATCGCTTTGTAGTCATCGTTGTCTAGACTCCATCTGACGATCACCAGAGAGGAGTCTCTGCCTTTGGCGAGTGATCTCTTTGCAACCTTTGGTCTGCAGAATTTGGAAACGTTCTGATGAGATTTCACTATGACAAGCAAAGCATATTGCCAGCCAAACCGCATTGGAAGCAGCAATCCCAGATATGAGCTGATCAGAATCTCCAGCTCTAAAGTAGAGAGGGAAAATCGTCGTCTTGTTTCTCTAAGCTGAAGTTTACGTTGTATACGCGTTGCGCGACTCAACACCGCAATCACGTCATACTTGGCCATGAGCAGCAACAACTATCCAAATAGAACTCTGCTATCACCATTGCAACCCGATTTGAAGGTTTGTCAGGATGATTGACTCCACGCCATCACAATACTCACGCAGGAATACGCTGGATTCTATTCGGCAGGGCAGGTAACCAATCTGGGCGCAAACAGCACTCACCATGCCTATCCTGTCCTCGAGCATTCCAAATCTGTCCAGACGTTGACCTCTATCTACCCCGCGTGGGGGGAGGACCACGGTCAATCGTACGACAGATACGACATATCAGAGCATTCCCCGCAGTGATTGCGCGAGCACAGATCGGGTATTCGGCAGAGGAATGGATATATCTGGAGTGGTATTCTCACTTGCTTGGCTGTTAGACCAGACGGAGATCAAGAATTGCATTAAGCCAAGACATCTCCCAAGATGGCCCCGTCACTGGTTGAAAACGTTGCTCTTCGCACCGCGCCAGTCACCAAGCTCAAGACCGACGCTGGGTTCAACAAGGAGAATGTGATCGGTTATGGCGAGGTCTACAAGCATGAGAGCGAGGTGAATGGCACAGAGAAGCAGCCTCCTGCCTCGTTTCCTCATTATCTTCCCGTGTGGGACAATGAAACAGAAAGGTAAAAGGATAATAGTTTTCACCTTCCGCGTCTCAGGTCATATCCGCTGATACCATTAGATATCCACCACTGACGCCGTTCGAGCACTACGACCACGGCAAGGATGCCGATCCATCGTTTCCTGACCTACTGCCTCAGGGTAAAGCCCAGGTGGACAATCTCACGCCGACTATCGGCAGTGAAGTCCGCGGCGTCCAGCTGAGCCAGTTGACGAAAGAAGGAAAGGACCAGCTGGCCCTCTACGTAGCCCAAAGAAAAGTCGTTGGTATGTAATAGATGTCAGCCTCATTGACCACTGCTAATGGTATCATCAGCCTTCCGTGATCAGGACTTTGCCCATCTCCCCATTGAAAAGGCCCTGGAGTTTGGTAGTTACTTCGGCCGGCACCATATCCATCAAACCTCTGGAGCCCCCAAAGGCTTCCCGGAGATCCACCTCGTGCACCGCGGCGCGGACGACCGGAGTGGCGCCGAGTTCCTGGCTACACGGACAAACACCGTGACCTGGCATTCGGACGTGACCTTCGAGAAGCAGCCGCCCGGCACGACCTTCTTGTACCTTCTCGACGGACCGACCAGCGGAGGTGATACTCTCTTCGCTGACATGGCGCAGGCATACAGACGGTTATCACCTGAGTTCCGTAAGCGGCTGCATGGTCTAAAGGCGGTGCACTCTGGTATCGAGCAGATCAACAATAGTCTGAACCGAGGGGGAATTGCCCGACGGGAGGGGATCACGTCGGAGCATCCGATTGTCAGGACTCATCCTGTAAGTTGACAAACTTGTCCGCAGGCTGGTGATATGTGATTGATATCGTTTAGGTCACTGGAGAGAAAGCCTTGTTCGTCAACCCACAATGTGAGTATTCTCTTAAGCCAGATGGGGGACTTTCTAACTGTTACAGTTACCCGTTATATTGTGGGATACAAGAAGGAAGAGTCGGACTGGCTTCTCAAATTCTTGTATGATCACATTGCGCTCTCGCAGGATCTGCAGACCCGTATCCGATGGCTTCCTGGAACGGTGGTTGTTTGGGATGTAAGTATACTTATCCTGCATTCTGGACAGTACTAACAACAGTAGAACCGTGTTGTTGCACACTCGGCTCTCTTCGACTGGGAAGATGGACAAAGGCGTCATCTGGCGAGGATCACGCCTCAGGCAGAGCCACCTTTTGAGACGCCATTTGAGGGTAGTCAATAGACAGATTCGGACGAATTTCGCAATTGTATTGAGTGCTATTGACAGATAACAATGATCATGAATACCCGTTCATACTTGACCTACTTGTAGTACCTTCAGGGAATGAGGAGACTATGTAGCCTCAGACATAATTATGCAGTGCACATCCCATGCACCTCATATATCCCACTCCCTTTAAGCATCCAACCCCTTCAACAACATAACCGTTTCTCTCTTGGCCATCCGATGTCCCTACGAGATCCCTGCTAACAATCACATCAGCCCTCTCTCAACGAAAAGCCCGGCACGACAACTTACTCAGTTCTTCCCAGCAGGACCCTTCCCTTTCGCACCAAAGCCAAAAAGACCCTCCTTAGAACCACTCGCCTCAGCAGAACCAGAGGTACCATTCTTAAAGCCACTCTCGCGATTACGGCCCGTCGCACCTGTTGAAAAGTCTTTTTCCTCAGGCGCCAGGATGGAGATATCTTCGACATGCTGCCAGGCTAGGCCCTCCTCGTCGTCACTTTCCATGAATGCGCCGCCTTCGATGAAGTTTCTGCAGCCGGTGCTGTCCATGGTCACACCTGAACAGTGGCTTCCCCAGGGTCTGGGAGTTTTGTTATTGCTAGGGGGCATTGTGTGCTTGGGTTGGTTGTGAGTGAGCTTTGGATGTTAGTATTTTATTAGCAAACTTTTAATGTAGGTAAGGCTACTCACAGTAAGTAGATATAGCAAGCTACTGGTTTATCTTGGAGTAGAGTAGATGGAAATGTTAAGACATGAGTTGAGAGGTGTGATCTCGCGAGATTTTATGCGCGAGATAGAAGGAAGCTTGTGAATATCGTCAATCTTACATCTGCAACAGAAAGTGAATCCCATTCACTCTCATTCTCACTAATGCTAATTACACAGGTACAACCATTCACACTCACCTCTCAAACCGATGCAAAGCCCCAACCCTCCACTCCCGAAACTCCCTCGCAGAAGCCGGCAGCATCTCATTCCTTGCCTTCAAATCTCGCTCAACCGCCTCATAGACAGACTCAGGGACCCTCACCTCCTCCAGCGATAGCGACGAACCCGTACCCGGATTCAAAATTCTATCTACGTCCCCAATCTCCTGGAAGAGGACCTTCAACGCCCGCTGCGAGGAGACAGTATGCTCTGCGCTGGAGCTGGAGTATCGAAAGTCTGGGTTGAAGACCCATAGCTTCATATCGTTAGTTACATTGATAGACTGCTTTGAAGGGGTTACGTACCAGGAGTCCATTTGGCCTGTCACAGTGGATGACGAAGCGACGGGCGCTTTCCCGCTCGATGAGCTCGAGGAGTTGAGCCGCGACGATGGTTTCGATGGGGTGGGTTTCCCATGTTGATGGGTCTTGGGAGATATTGGCGGATAGGCTTGTCTTGAAGAGGCGCCAGCCCTGGGCTACGGCGTCTTCTATACCGATCGTGGCGTTGCATTGGCCGCAGTTCAAAGATATTTCTTTCTTTTGGGCGGACTCTTCAGTTGGAGGTTGTACCTATGGTAAAAAGTCGGGATCAGCGAGCTGATACTGTGCATGCGCAGAAATGACAATTGTATTCAGAATCAAACTCTATCTAACCTACGACAGCTAAGGCATTACCTCTACAGCTTGTATGTACCTTGCCTAATCGCGTCGATCCCATACCTCTGGGAAGTCCCATAGACGGAAATCAACGAAGAAACGAGCGAGGCAGCCTTAACCTCAGAGCATCAGACGGGCCTCCGCGAGCCACAACGGCAAAATGGCCTAAGCAGAAGAAGAGCGAAATCCATCTCATAAGGAGGATAACTGCACCCCAAAAGCCAGGCCATCTTGCCATCACGACTGCACGTCAGTCCGTCCCACTCAGAGGAGCTTAAATCAATATAGGGCAATTGTATCGAAGACCCGTCCATGGAATCGAAAAGGCCTCCTTCTTTTTGCCCGAGAGTGTAAAAGACAAATCAAAAACACCAACAAGGCAAGCCTTACCTTCTTCAATCCTCTGCAATCCGCCTCCGAGACCAGAAATGTCGCCACGTCCACGAGGACCGTCCCGGCCGTCGCCACCACCTGGTTCGCCGCTCCGTAGCCCTTGGTCTGAGCATTGGGGTCTTCCCCATGGCCATGGCCTTCAGGAGGGTCAGGTTTATGACAATGCCAGAAATCCATCATCTCGGCCCAGTTCCCGCTCGGCAGGTCCTTCCACGTCCAGCCTTCCAAACCAGAATCCCCAGACTGTATATCCGCGCACCGAGGCGTATCCAGAAAGACATTCTCACACCCGCGACAACGCAGTCTCGTCGACGGCGACATATCCGCCGCGGTCCAGGGCACGAAATCATCGATGAGCGCATCCTTGGACGGAAGCGAAGTATCCGAATCATCAATCTGCATTCGGAACGAGAATTCGCGTCGCCTATCCGCGGTAGTCGCAGCGCCCTGTCTATTGGTGGCTAGAACGCGCCGCGAGGCTTCATTAACCCGCGCGGGCAGCTTGATGGTATCCGTCACATGGTCGAAGGGTTTCGGTAGAGATACCGAGACGGATTGACGGGATTCTGAGAGGGTTATCAGTGGTTGGACGTTCTGGACACCTAGATTGGCCGCTAATGAGATGTAGAGTGTGATGTGACGGATGTTTGGGAGGAGCTCGGCGTGGAGATATAAGGACGTATCAACATCTGTCTCGGGGTTCTCTGGGGAAGCAGGCATGACAGCTAATGATCCTCACATAGCAGGAGTACAGACTGTCAAGGTAAGTATGAGGACTTGAGATAGAGCAAATTGCACAAGAAATTGTATCATTATTCCTGAAGGCGACAGTGGTGGTGTTGATGGGAAAATGAATTGCAAACATTTCAAACAAAGCTTAGCTATATCACGTGATTGTTACAGCTTTCGATTTATGAAGCTCACGTGATGAGACATTACTTAAAGGTGAAGAAATAGGGGTCTTTACCAACCGCAATATGAGTGATTCCATAACTGACTAGATTAAGCATTCTAGATCGCCGTGAATAGCGATTACCCAAATTGAGAGTTCATAGTAATACAATCGCTGAAGAGAGACCAAGTAGCTGAACAACCCATCATACGAATCCTCCCCAACCGTCGAACTGCTCTCCAAATTTCACAGCTGCCTTCAGATAAAGCTCATCCGAGTCTCCCCATGTTGCTGCTGCCTCCCGCATAGCACGCAGAGCCTTGACATAATGCGCATCCGTAGAATGCTTGCTCTTAACCGCTTGCTTCGCTGTCCATTTCCAGTCTCTTCCTTGCAGGTCGTAATTGCGAATTCGGTCAAGATCGATCTCCGGTCTGAGCTGGGCGATGTACACTGCCAGCGACATCAGCCACCACTGCCTGACGAGTGGAACTTGAAACCGCGCAGGAATCAACGGCAGGAGAATMCGGACTGCATGGCTGGTGGTAAGGATATGGACGAGAAAGAAATCGTATTTCTCTGTGGGATCTGCTTGTGTAGCGGTGAGCAAGGCGGCTCCGAGTTGCTGGCTCTCACAGAACTGGGGCACTGGATCCTCAATCTTCCAAGCGTTCCAATGGTCCAGTAGAGCCGCCTCGTGGTGCCGGAAGAGAGTCTCCAAGTTATGGTCCCCAGGTGTTGCGAACAGCCCCTTGAAGCGCTTATCAGCCCGGACCTTGGCCAGGATCTCAAAAAGCGAAGTAGAATGGTACGACGATTCCGCCTGGGAATAGGACGGATCATCAATGTACTTGTGTATGTCGTTGTAGCAAGTCGCCGCAAGTCCTAACGCTTCCATAGCGACCTCCCGACTCGACATCTCAAAGGCATAACCAAGATGAATCAACGGATGCCCAACTAAACGCACAATGTCAGCATATCCTCCCTCAACCAACCATCCTTAACCACTCACGATCAGCAACAAGCGAACTAAACAGTGGCTCCTTGCCGGAGAACAGATAGTCCGCTACGACCTTCTTCCAGTCATACCCATGCCGCACAAGCTCATCCTCAAAGAAATCCACAAACGCCCGCTGGTACCTATGCAACATCAGCCACACTCTGCAGCTCATCCCGCACAATAACCAGAGATACATACTCGCGCCGTCCGAGATAATCCCGCCAGTCGTACGTGCTAATCTCCCCCGGAGCATCAACCCACGGCTCCAGCGTCTTCGACTCAGCGTCATACACTCGGTTCAGATCATCCGCGTCTGCACCTTGCAGAAACGCTGAACTGAGGATCTACTTAACGTCAGCAACCTGATCTCCAGAGCTGGGGCGTAAAACCAACATGAGGGGCATGATTATGGAATCTCCGCTCATTGTACAAGATGGCGTGATTTGCATGGTTCAGTTTGAGCAGGTGCTTCAAAGCCCTGGCGGGCTTTTCGTGGGCTGTGTCGATCTCATGGATCTTCACTGATGGGATGTTGAAGACTGTTTGGCGTTTCCAGGATGGTAGGAAACTGAAGGAGGGTAAAGAGAATGAGAGCATTGTTTACTGTTGGTGGTGGGAGCTAGTATAGATGTGGGGCTTTATGTTGAGGTTGCAGTTCCAGTATGCGGGTTGATTCAGTGAGTCGATTGACAGTGCGAATCCCGCGCCCTGATTTGATCAAACAAGGAACCAAATCTGGTTGAAAGTTTGTGGAACTTATCGATATGGATGAAATGTTTAGCAGTCGAATAGATAGTGCTGGGAGCAGTTTGGTGGCGGTCTTCAAAGCTGTGGGGACCTAGCTGTTGATCGTTGGGGAAGGATTGGCGGCCTGAGGTTGCCATGACGTAATGCCACGTCTTAAAAGGTCTATACTATTCTACGTCGTACGTCGTACACTTATGTATAGCTACGACTGAAATTGTTAGATATTGTCTCAGATGTATTGAAATAGCATTGGTAGTAAAAATGTCACTCAGTAATTTACTATACAGCAAGCGCCTTCCTGAGGCTACTTTTCGAGAGGTACTACATGCGCAGCATTACTGTTGTCGACAGGGTAATGGCCAGCAGGGAGTTGTCCTGTCAAGATGTCCATATCGGTTCGTGGTCCAGTGAAGTTCTTGCGACCATCAACGAACCACTGAATAGTGGAGATAACGATGATAATGCCAAAGGCAGCGACGCAGTAGTCTAGACGCAGCGGTGTCAGTAGTTGCTTAGTTCTGCATAGCGAGTGCATGGAACTTACTCATGCTGCTGCCCGTTACKGGGAGCCCTGGTGGGAACAGGAAGAGCACAGTGGTGACTGCAATGTAGACTAGGGAGATCTAAAGCAACACATGAGTTCTCGCCTCGAGAGGGACCGTAAGAAATACATACCACATTGGTAATCCAGCCAACAATATTAGGAAGGACGAATGGGCGCTCGGGGAGCATGTTACGTCCGCGCAGGCAGTTGACTGCAATTGGCATACCATATGCAATATCGAGCAGGACGACGGAAGCCGAGACAATAGCGTTGAAAGCACTGAGTGAATGTTAGCCACGGTACTATGGTGCCGTCACCACACAACCGACCTGGTAGAGCCGAGGAAGATACATCCAAAGATGACAACCAGTGCCAAATTCAGATACAAAGAGTTCAAAGGAACCTTCAGCTTGGGGTGCACCTTGCTGAAGAAGCGAGAAGCTGGAAGACCTCCATCTCTGCCAGGCTTGTCAGCACAGAATCTACAGTCCTTAAAGATGGCAGATAATCACCTTGCAAAAGCGAAAATCATACGGCTGCTGGTGGTCATGATGGAAATGGTTGCGAAAAGCATGCAGACCAGGGGGAACCTAGAGAGCATTAGAAATGAACCACGAGGCTTTTTGAAACGACCTACATGAGCAGGCAGATGGCTCCGGCATTGCTGTTGGTTGCGTTCTTGAGGATCTGTAGGAGAGGTCCGGCGGCCGAACTGATCACATCGTCGATGTTTCCGGCAACAAAGAGCAAAACAATCAGGAAGATGGTACCGGTCACAGTTCCGATACAGACGCAGCCGATCATGATCTTGGGGCCGACAACCGAAGCACGGGGAATTTCTTTGCACGTAAGCTCATGTCGCCACATTGTATCGAGAACGAGTTACCTTCAATCATATGTGCGACACCGTCCTTTGAAATGTTAGCTCTTGAGGACGAGTACAAACGTCCGCAGGCGTGGAACTTACAAATCCTGTAACACCGAGTCCACCTTGAAGCAACTGCATCGTAGTCAGAATCATGTATGTATTGACTTGATGAAATAACGTACTCCAAGCAACCAGGCAACGCCATCAGGCCCTGTGTTTGTCAGCTTCAATTCATTAAACGTAGTGGTCAACACATACAGCCTGTCTCATTGATGAAATCGGTAAAAACGAATCTGACTTTGTCAGCAGGTCCCTTTAGTTCGTAAGACCACAGGAGTCCTCACTTTGCCGAGCTGTAGTTTGGCGACGCGCATGCCAGCACCGTAATACAGATGACGGTTAACCCAGTGATGGACCAGATGACTTGATACCATCAGTATAGTTCACGAAACCATTGGCAAAGAGACATACAGGCACTCTTAGTAACCAAGGGAAGAACAGAGTTCATCAAGGCATTGATGATGAACGCAGCAATATTATAAGCAATGTAGATGAGGAACTGATGCCAACGTTGCGGCTCATATGCCTGGAAAGTGTCAGTCAACAGTAGCAGGTGTGGTAGCAAGCACTCTTACCGGATTCATCAGGGAAATGACACCCAGGATCAACTGACTGCCCAAGAGTCCACCAGTAGCGACGAGAGCGACCTGTTTCATCAGCAGCAGACCCAAAGCTCCGAGATGGATCATCTTACCCAGCCAGAAACATTCACCCAGCCAGTAATCCAAGAGAGAATCGGCATCCATCTCTCCCAGGAGACTTCCAACTGTTAGCCGTGTCCATAATTGCAATAGCAGAGGATAACTCACTAACTACAACGCGAAGAAAAGTCAGCACCAGCCTCTTGCATGTTCACGAAGAATATCAATAACTCACCTGCAACCCAATGATACTGTCCACCAGCCCTAGATGCCATCAACAATCCGAGTCTCAATAACCAAAGTCGAAAATACTCACGTAGGATACGCAGACAGAAACTCAGATAGCGAAGCCGCTATGCAGAGATTACAGATTCCCGCAGTGATCAAACCTGCACCTCGAAGTCAGCGCTGATCCTGACGACGAACCCAAGGTATGAAAAACCTACCCCAGACAACACTCACGCTTCCTCCAGAAGGAAGACTCAGCGATAAACTTGCTGAAAGAGCCGTCCACGACTAAGCACAATATAGCCATTAGTGTCCGATATCGCAGATCCGGTGGATGAACAATCATACATTCAGGATCGCAAACGCCAGTCCTAACATCGATCTAAATCCAACATCCGTCAGTAATCACTCAAAAAGGCTGGCCTGTGCATGACAGAAAGGGAAAAGCATACAGCATAGAAAAATTGCGATCCAACTCGGCCTTGTGGCCCATGGCCGCAAGTTGGGCGTCGTCATCGACCTGGCCTGTGTGCTTCTCTTCCGCAGACATGTCGCAGATATTACAGTAAATCGAGTGTTGAATGCGACAAGAGTCAAATAATTTGAGGAGCGAAGTCAAGAGAAGAGCAGCAATAGCGTCAGGTTATAAGTAAATTGCGTGGTAGGATTTACCCCGGCCGGGGAAACTCAATTCTGGCAGCCTTAGGTAGGGTCTAATGTAGGTACTACCGTACTAGGTAGCAGGTACTTGGTAGAAAAGCCTCAAAAGTTAAGTGAAACCTTCTTCAACCTGACCCTTTCATTCAGTCTCTATCTAAGTCCTTATGCTATTTGCCATCGTCGGAAACTGGATTCTGGGATGTACTGCGTACGCCAGATTGTCCCTTACAGGCCCACCAGCTGATCGCGGGGGAATTCAACTGTTACATAATGGATATGGGGTAATCGCAACAGCATTACAGGATTCACAGCAACTGAGAGTCTGGGACCCAGATGATAAACTGATAGAACCCGGGTCTACTCCATATAACGTACCTACTCCGTAGAGTGTACCGTTTCGGTCAACTAAGCCGGGCAAACGCCATACGTGCAAGCAGTGGCAGATACGGCAGATAAGTACTGTAGCAGACGATAATTCGCCCAAGTCGCCGATGACACGGCGCCGATGACCAGTCAGAACGAAGGAGGCAAAAAAGAAGAGCACGATCTGCGGGAAGTCTTTTTCTTAGCGTTTGGGAGGGGAGTGGGAGCCTCGGAGTCTTGGGGTCTGGGTCGGGAATTTGGCTGGTTCTAGAAAGCTTATGCCGACTGGGAGGTTGAAGGGAGGTATCACTTGGCGACGGAGCACTTCCGAGATAGCATTCAGCAGTCAGAGCTGATGATTCATATTTCGACTCAGAGATAGATAATGAATGTCGATAGTCGGATCTGCTTGCCACGATATATACGGGGTGACGGAGTTCAGTGGACCTAGTTGCAGATGGCCGATGGCTCACCGGGGCGATTTGATAATTATCGACCGAATTGACACACGGATCCCGATAAGGGTAGGTATCCGTGCCGAGTAGTTGGAGACTAGGAGCAAAGTAGATTGGAGTGTCTTGTGGAGGTCTCCCACGTGAGGACACTCATTATTATTATCGAAGAACGGCCAGACAACGCCACACAGGCACTCTATGACGAATCCATTCATATCATCAACGTTCGCTGAGAGGCATAAACACGGTCACCTCCGATCCACAGCGGAGCAATGACACCTGGTATCGATACAGCATCTGATGCAAACATAATATATACATGCAACATGGAGAATATCAGCCCTCCAACTCTACGCTATGCTCATCCCTCGTCCCATTCTATTGCAACACAAAGCTATAGCCTTAGTTCGCTCCGTCCGTAGAATTCACCAAGTGATCCGTCCGGACAATGTAGTCATCATCCCCATTAGCAACATCGGGCGAGGAATCAGACTCTCCGCCTCCACCCGAGACAGCCTTATTCTTCCATTTGCCCTTGCCCTTGCTGCTTGTAGATTGGCCGCTGACACTTCGCATCATCGCCGAGCCGGCCTTCCCTTTACCTTTCCCACCGCCAGGAGAAGGATGGTCCCCATTCGTAACTGGTCCATCAATGAATCCATCAAGTTGGCCCCCCAGCTTGAGCGCTTCAAGAGCGTCGCCGATGGTCTGCGGCGCCTTGGACTCTGACCCTGTGCTCTGTGGCCCCTGCTTCTTGTCGTCGGATTCGAATTGTCGCCGGATCCGCTCGAAATGTTCCAGTTCCTTGGCACTGCAGGGATATTAGCAAGACCTCTTTCCATAATCTTATCAAGTATTGGCCAGTAACGTACCTGACGCTGGGAACCATCTCGCTCTGAGCCCGGTTGAAATCTTCCTCCGTCACCATGACAGCGACGTCCTCCGGCGTCGCGAGATGGTCAAAGAAGTATGCAGTACTAACCGGCCCGCCCGGTAGCTGCTTGATTTTCTCGTCCACCGCCGTCGCCTTGCGCGTGATAGCCTTGAGCATAGCGTCGGAGCACAGAGCATAAAGATCGGCACCCGTATAAGTAAGGGGAAGCCGGTCGGCGACCCGGCGCAGCGACACCTCGGGATCGAGTGTGAACTTTCTCGTCAAAGCCTCAAGGATCGTAGCTTGTTTCTCATGCGTATCGGAAACACCTAGGTAGAGCATCTTGTCGAAACGGCCAGGACGCAAAAGGGCCGTATCCAGTAGGTCGGGACGATTGGTGGCGCCGATAACAAATACACCACCGCTGTTCTCTTCACCACCGTTCATCCCATCTAGCTCGGCAAGCAACTGACTGACGA
Organism: Aspergillus pseudoviridinutans; assembly: GCF_018340605.1. Taxonomy (NCBI): domain Eukaryota; kingdom Fungi; phylum Ascomycota; class Eurotiomycetes; order Eurotiales; family Aspergillaceae; genus Aspergillus; species Aspergillus pseudoviridinutans. The sequence goes on from NW_025091284.1 coordinate 2,658,044, forward strand.
TGCGGTCCATCACACCGCCACTGTCGCCTTGGTTTCCACGCTTCGGCGCGACCGAGTCCAGCTCATCAAAGAAAACAACACAAGGCCGAGCATCCCGGGCGCGCTGGAACACTCGCCGCACATTCGCCTCGGATTCACCAATGTACATATTGAGCAGCTCGGGACCCTTGACGGAGAAGAAGTTGAGGGAGAATTCGGTGGCAATGGCTTTGGCAAGCAAGGTCTTTCCGGTACCGGGAGGACCATAGAACAGAATACCACTGCGCTTCTTCATGCCCTTGGCAAAGAGCTCGGGTCTTTCAAGAGGCAGCTGAATAGTTTCAACCAAGGCATCCTTCACATTAGTCAGTCCACCCACGTCCTCCCAGCTGACGTTTGGAATCTTGGGGGCCCCAATGGAGTCGGCAAAATTCTTCCTCGCAGCTTCAACAGCGGCGTCGAAATCGGCCTTGGTGACACCTCGTGCGGCATCGCCGCCAGAGACAAGCACGTCCCTGACACTGACTTTGGATCCTGACGCGACGTTGCTTGCCGTTTCCGCTAGCTTTTCCAGGCGGGCGGTTCTGATGGCCGAGGCTCTTTCGATGACATCAACTAAATCACCTGCAACCAAAGCGGCAGTCTTCAGAGCTACCGATCCCAAGTCGACGTCGGGTGACAGTCTGATGCTTCGTTCAGCGACAGCATTCCGGAGAATGCCCTCACGCTCCTTCTCTTCTGGCGCAGTCATTTCGAATTCGTGAGTGAACATGCTGCGGATCCCTTCGGGAATCTGCTCCACATCCGTGGTTGTGGCAATAACAACTCTCGCGTCTGAAAGGATTTCTGCCATCGCCGACACGATTCTATCGGCAGTCAACACCTCAATGTGCTTGATGAGAAGCGCTGTGCAGTGCGATCCACAGTGAAATGCCCTCTCGGCTCTCGCTTTAAGGTAGGCTTCTGTTTTCACGTCGCCGCCATTGGCGCCGCCCTCAGTCAGGATGTCGTAGGCATCAATAGGAAAGGTATGAAGGCCAATGTCTGCACACGCGCGCGTTGCGACGGTAGCCTTTCCAATATGTCTTTGCTGCGACCTCAAAAGAATCACAACAGGTTTCATTCCCAGTTGAATAGCGCGAGGACTCGTTGCCACTGCCATGAGCTCGCGGATCCGTTTTTGCACTGGCGGTATGAACAGCTGCGGTGGCTCAGTGACTAGACCATGGGGGGCCGGCGCATTGCTAATGGACTTTGGTACGGATTTCACCCCAAGCCAATACTCCCAACCGTTCTCCAAGGTGCCCGGAACCCGGCTAACATCGCTTCCCGCCTGCACCATCCTAGTCGTCGCAGAGTCAATAACGGCTACCCCTCCCCATTGATCGTCTTCATCCTGATCCTCGGACTTGCCGGGAACCACATGAGCGACGCGGAACCATGCCACGCCAACCTTTTTCACACCACCCTGCGCGGACTCATTGGCTTGATTAAAACGTGTTGTCAAATCTTCGTCTGGAGTGCTTGCATCCGTGGCTGCGGCACCAGAGAAAACAGCTCTACCAAGTCCCTCATCAACACTGATGCCAACAAGATCACCGCTTTTCAAGATCCGCCTTTTCGACTCGAAATACTGCTTAAGTCCTGCGAACAAGGCCGGCTGGAGGACACGATCCATAGAGAGCGGCGTAGAAACCTTCAAGAGGTTCACCTCTTTAGCCAAAGGCGGCTGCCTGGCCGAGCCGGCCTTGACTTGGTGCAGAATAGCGGACTTCGAAGGGCCGTTAACCGTGGCAAATGCCATCGGCGAGATGCGCACATATTTCGTGTTCTCAAGATTGTTCAACAGCAATGGAGAAGCATAGACCGACGGAGTGAGACGTAGAGCAGGGCGTTGCGAGATGCTGGGACGCCTGTCAGAAGATTGGTTGATCGAATACCTAGGTTTGGCAGACGGAAGGCCTGGCAAGCCGTAGATTTTTACTGGTCGCCAATTACCATGCTCTTCCTCATGCTCGTTGAAGCTTCCGAGCTGGATCGACGAGAATATATTCGCCTGGGGTTCCTCTGTGGCCTCGATTCTCACCCAGTCCCCGGAAAAACAGCCGATTTTCGCAAGCGTGCTGATGTCTACATAGATGAATGACTCCGGGTCATCGTCTTCCCGGGGCCTGGGGTGTAGGAGCTCGATTGGAATTCCACGAAGTAAACCTTCCGCCTTGAAGATTTTGCCGGGTCCTCTCCCCGGGCGCAAAGTCGCCGACGTAAAGTTAGATGCCACTGACCCAGGGGTGTGAATGCCATCAAGTCTCCGACCACCAGCACGGGGTGTAGCGGAAGTGATTGAGGACAGAACACCGGAGGGTGGTTGCGGAAGTTCCGGGGCTGCCAGCGAGATCATATCCTCCAGCGAGTCATCTGAGGTGTCACTCGCATTGCCGACCGAACCMTCGGTTTCCGAATCATCAGGCGGAGTTGTGCTCTCCATTTCGGTCCCGCTCTCACTGGGCTTGTCTTCAGCGGCCGAGTAAAATTGCTCGTTTGATGTATCGTCCGCCTCGTCTTCCGCAACCTGCTTGAGCAGACCCGGCCTTGACCGTAGACTCCTTTGCGCCCTGTGGCCCTGTGGGCGCGATTGAATGAGAACAATCTTGGTCGTAGACGCAAGCAAGCCTTGAGACACGGGTTCGCAGAACGAAATGTGAGCAGGAGGGGGCGGAGCATAGGTGATTGGATGGGGTGGGAGCGGGAGCGGTAGTACATCGCCGGTGTGCACCACTTTCTGTGTCCCTAGAGCTTCTCTGACGGCAGCGGTAAGTCTTTCTTCCACCTCAGCCGCCGCCTTCTTCGTGAATCTCTTTGGCTCCAGGCCCTTTCCCGCCTTTGCCCAGAGGCCGTTCGGTCCGTGCATATTCGTAGTAAACCCGCCAGCGAACCTGCTCTGCACATCATCATGGTTCCGAAGCAAGTCCCGCTCTACCGTTACATAAACAGTATCCAAGCGCAAAGGAACGACGTCCAGAGCTCGAATCTCCACAACACGCTGCGCTTGCAGAGAGTGGCGCGTAGGATCGAGTTTGGTCAGAGTCTGTATGAACGGCTGGAGGGAGTCTGCGGAATCCGGAAAAAGGACCGTCGAGTGCGGGAGCGGCGAGGGACGGGAACGATCTAAAGACTCCAACCTGACAGGAACAATCGTCCACGCCAGATCATCTACAGCGCTAGAACCCGGAGTATAGGGCGAGATGGCAAGATAGCGAATGCCATCATCATCTGTAATACAATCGGCGACTTAGCATGCAATCATACGACTCTAGCAGTAGCTTTTGCTACGGGCTCTGTAAAGCCTTTCAGCTCACTCACCTGTTACGGAGGGCGGCTGAAAGAGGTCGTTCGCCAGGTCCTCAGACACAATCCCGATGCTTCCACGCAGCTGGCTGTCCAAAGCTAGCCGCGCAGATATAGGGGCCCTATTGCGTAAACGCCGTTTTGCGATATTTCGCCTTCGCCGTCTTGGTTGTTCGGACGCACGGTCAAGGTGTGGAAAGTCCATGGTGAATCGCGGTGTGGTGTCGTGTCCGGGGTAATCGCCGAGGGGCGCGGACGATACAGGGTCTGGTGCAAAGATTGTGGGAGGGTGTATTTATCAAGTCAACAAGACATATTAGTCGTCCGGTAGCGACAGAACACAAAAAGGCCAAGCAAGAGACAATGACCGCAGATGTTGTAGAGAATTCTTTCTAGCTCAAGTGCGGGCAGAAGAACAGTGGTTGGAGAAAGTCCGGGGGAGCAAGTGACTGTTCGGCACCGCCCGAGCGTTCTGCCACTTCCCGAGCCGAGGTCCAGCTGCACTGCTTCACAAGATGCGGTGATTAAGTGGACTGTCGTATAAGTTAGGACTCACTTAATGCTGCATTCAAAAGACCTCTGAGCCAATTTTCACTCTTTAAGAGCATAGCTGGTGCTTGAGGATAAAAGGTCCAAGACACGACAGCATGTAGTCCTTTCAATACGAAGTCCACATTGAGATTCCCCGCCCATTGGTAGTGCTCCGAGTTTTTTGCCTTCTCCGCTCCTCAGTCTCCAAGTTTCAAGATCGCCATTGCAGTAAACAGCGATTTCGATTGGCAAATGAAACGGAAACAAAAGGTACTGTTGATCGAACATTCTTCATACTTCAGCGGTCACCAATTTGAAGGAGATAATCGTCGGCCTTATAGTAGGTTTGCATCGTACACTCTCGACGTACATACTGTACAGACTACCATCTTGAAGCCTCCCGCTGGGGGCCATCAAGAACCCTTCATATTAGAGAGATGATCGGAGAGTATAATCCCATTCCATAGCCAGGCCGGAAGTATAAGAGAAAGCCGAGGGTGTGATAGGCGTATCTGAGCTCAGCCCGAACAACAGTGGTTAGGTATATATATCAGCGAGGAACACTTCTTGCAAGCTAATTTAGATAAACGTAAGATTCATGGTCCTGACTCGCTCGTAACCTAGGTACGTTCGTTTCCCAGACTCATGCCCGAGGGTTTCCAGGACTTGTACATTGCGTGGCCTCCCTTTGCTTAACCTAGATAGCCCTCGACCTGTTCTACTCTTTTGACATCCTCGCCAAACATAACGCTAGGAACCGAGAAATCAAGTGTTGAATATAGGATTGCGTCAGGCATTGCAACTTATATATGGCCTCGAGGATACTAAGAAGAATGACTGGTGACACTGATGGAATAGTATCTAGTGGCACTGGCACAGCAAAGAACTCCTTGCTGTTGCCTGCCTAGAGTACTGAAGACGTGCTGGTGAGCGGATGACCGCACCTATCCGACCATGGCCAGCACCTCTTGGACAATCTGCTTTGTGATTGCGTTCCATTGTGATTGCTGAATACTGCAAGGCAAGTTTCAGATCGTGTACTAAGTTTTGTAGAGAAAGAAGATCACTGGGATAGCTCAAGTCATGTAAAATGAATTCAGCCTGAAGATGTTTGAAATATGCCAAAGAAGCATGGCCGGTGTTAGAGAATGTTTACCTAGCTCTTGGTCTTCATGAATGCTAGGCAGGGGATTTTCGAGATTCAGGGGACTTGCCAAAGATGAGAAATAGGACCTCAGTTTTGCTAGGGACAGTCCCAATACTGGAGGGGTTGTTTACAGCAACTATAACTGAATCGTTCTGCTTGGTCCCTTGTACTACACGGCGTCGTAGACAACCGATGCCAAGGTAGTCTACGGAGGCAGGCGTTGTAGAAAGCAGTTACACGTCGGGCGCGAGACTCCAACATCCTGGTCTGATTCGTTTGGCGCAAAACAGGGCCCTATCCAGCGGCAAGGGATTGACCAACTGGGCAAGGCACCGGTAGAGAAGGTCCAATATGATGATAACCCCAGCATTTATATCTGCTGACTGTGGAAGCGGCAGTGTCTCTGGAGTGTGGATGGGTGTAGTAGATCGCGTCCATACAGGGCTCTAGATAGTCCATCCTCAATGGGAGCCGCGAGAGCACACTGAGAGTAAAGAACTAATAAAGCGTATGACAGCTTGGGATAGTCAAAGTCGACGACTTCCTGAGACAAATAACGTACTCCATACCTTGTTATGTCGGGGTTTGTTTCTTAGCTTCGCCAAGCGTGGCGGAGTCAATCAAGCCACCATGGTAATGGCCGCCCAAGACATGGGAATAATAATAAGAATTCCATCTCATGTCAACACTTGAACTGCCCGTTCAACTGCCTGAGTATCCAGTGTGGGTCTGGGTACTCTCTAGATGTAAACCAGAGGAAATGTAGCCTGAACCCTGAAGCCCCAACCGTGGAGCCGATCAGCAGGTATCAGACGATGCCAGTTGTTCACTTCAAGTCCTAGACTAGGGGAAACGAAGTACTCCCTGCAGAGTACAAAAGCCGTCACCGACATCTGGTGATAATCTGGGGAATCCGATTGGATCCAAGCCTGATTTGAGCGGTCGAGCTGGAACGACACTGCTCCCTTATGTCAGAGGCTTCTCCGAGAGTGGCCAGACTCTGTGAAAGAGGGATGAGGCTCAAAGACTCCGCACATAGCCACATACTTGACATGGGTGGGTGCAGTCAAGTACGTAACCACTCAAAATTGAGCTGCCTACGCGCTGATGGATAGTCGCTGCGTAAGTGTCTTCTGGCTACGAGGCCCTCACTTAGTGGACGAGAGGGTGTGTTGAGATGCTAAAGATGATTATTAAGAGAAGATCGAGTCGTTATCCATGGAATAAGGAGGAATGTCGAATCATATCACCCATGTGAGCGAGTCCAGGATGTCCGTCGTGTTTGAGCCAGGATGAGAAACCAGTTGTCCAAAAGACGGGACATTCTGAGACATGACCATGGTAACGACTGTAACGACCGTGACAGCCATGACCATCCATTTATTGATCAACGTCCGATCGTTAACGGGAAATGTTTTCGACATAGCTTTAGGGACAATTATGAGAAACAATTCCAAAGTATATAACTTTCTCAAGAATTCCTTTACCTCTGCGTACATAGTAATTTCTTCGTATGTTCTGTTTTAAGTGGTCATTTAGGCCACTTTTCGAAGCGCTAGGGAAGAGTAAAGGCATTACCTATGTACTCGTATTGCGCTCGTAAGCATCGTCTCTACGAAAGTAAACCAAAGTACGAGTCCTTCTGCGCCCTTGTCTTCCAATTGTTTGAGGCTCAGTCGGGGTCCCAAAATGTCCGACTCCGTTGGTCCTCATTTCGGATTGTTGAACTGTCCGACCCCTTCAGATACAGAGTTTCTAACTTGTATCATACCTACATAGTCCAAAACTAGTTAGCCGGTAATCCATACCTAAATCAAAGGACTGTAAAAAGTAAAAGGAAACCCCTTAAAGAGGGCCAAATAGGGTGGAAATAATGGAGCCAAACGGCAATTGCATTAGACTGATGTTGTAATTCCCTTGTATCGCCCCTGATATTTTTGTCACTCCAGCAGGAAATTTGCCCTTTCGATACGTAATGGAGTAGTAAAATACAACCCAGGATCACAGCCCCAGATACGACGGTATGATACACTACCTTACCTTAGCTTACCTAGGCCGACTACTCCGTACGCCGATTGCTGATCGGGCAAAGCGCCACGACAGTGGGGCCTTCGCAACGAGGCTATGAATAACAATCCAACCAGAACTCTGCTATTCTGCTCGTTTTTTTCCTTTCTGKGATTAGGGGGCTCGTCTATCAGGCAGACATCGAAACCACCTCAGCTCGCGGACCAGCAGATCCGCGCCGGACGAACAGCCTCCATTAGTGTCGATGTCAGCCTGTCGTCGCAGACATAGACAATCCCACTCCCTCGAATCCGTCATCATCATCATTGTTCTTATTATCACATTTTCATCGCCTTACCTGTGCGCTCAACTTTGCCCTTCCTCCTATTTTCGACAGTCACTTTTGCCGTGTGTGTTAACGTCAAAATAGAGAGAATTCGGACATTGAAGGTCGCCATTTACCTCGATATAGACTTTGTCCATCTCTCATAAGACTTTCGAACGAGATTATCTCCATCCTTTGTTATCTACAACAGTGGTCCTACTTCGCATTCACATATTCGTTCCAACGCCTGTCGCCTACTTCTTGGTTACTCGGTGTCGTAGTACTGTTCAACTTTGCTGGAGTCTTGCATTTCACCCGACTCTACCAAGCGTGGAGATACGGTCATCTTAGAGAGTATCGCGCTGCCTTCAAGGGATCATCTATCAACTCGGTCATTCTCTCCATCCACAGCCAATTGTTATTACGGTGAGTTTTGCATCTTCAGTTTAGATTTTATTCCTTCGTCTGCTTCACGGTCGTCGCTTTGCTGGGATTAAATAGCTAATCCGCGATGGAGACCGAGCCATTGACTCGCATGTACGTCATTTGAATCACCAGGATAGTCATTCTCTTGAATACGTATATTACATCGCACCAGGTGAGTCACACACTTGCTGGACTAGCCGGCACCCCAGCATTTGGGCCAATCTGTTCTCTTCCGCTAACTTGCTAAGTCTGCCCTGCACTGTGACTCGTGCTTGCCTTTCTCAGCCATGTCGACCTCGCAGGCTGAGCATGCCCGGGTTCACCCGCGTCGGCGTCCCTTAAAGACAGCACCCCCCTCTCTTTCTTCTTCGACATCGCTGGAAAGCTATGTCGCAGACTCGTCGTCGCCGTCGCCAAACTTGAGTTTGAGGAAAGGAGAAACGTTCCATTCGCCTTCCCCACCACCCACAGACGATCTTGATCCGGTGCTTAGCTTTAGGTCTCTGCCCCAGCGCTCACCTACATGCCCCAGAAGCCTAGAGGCCATCGCCGCCCGAGAGCAGCGCATGGTCGACTACCTGAGCAATCTTAACCTCAACTCCTTGGAACCGTCTTCTCCTCTTTCCGACAAGAACAACGGAGACGATCTTCCTGTTCCTCGAGCCATCCTTCAAGCCCACATAGATTCTCAGTCAATGGCGGACCGAGTCAGCAAACCTGCTCAATCCTCTCAGCTAGACGCTCCTTCCAAGGTACGCAAGAGCCATTGCCATGCCTCGGACAGTGGACTGGGCACTTCCCTCAGCAGTGAGAACATGTCGGCCTCGGACAAAAGTAAAGGTATGTTCTTTATTAAGCCTCCCGCCGCATTTACTTTTACTAACATGCTTGTTATAGTGAAAGCTGGGCAGTTATCTTATGAATCTCAGTCGTCTGCCAAAGCTGCTACTCGAATGACTCAATCGGCCATCACAAGCTCCATCTCGGCGTTTGATGCTAAGCAATCTCAGAAGCGTCAACTGGGGTTGCCTGCATGCAAGCAGATTGAACGCCTCGTCATCAAGCCCATCCTCAAGGAAGAGAGATTGAAGCCTTTCCATCCCCTCGTTCAAAGTATCCCTCAGCGAATTGTAGATAGAGAAATCGGGTGTCTCCGTGACCTCGAAAAGACACTCTTGTGGTTGGCACCGGTGAGTGAATTTCAAAAGGAGAATGGCGTTCGGTGCATTGCTCATTTATTTTCTCGTTTCTTGAAGAATTACGCAGCTTCCAGAGCTTCGTACCTCCGTTTCTGCGAATTTACGATTCAGTGTCTTCATACGTCGGTCTATCATCTCAACGAACGCGATCAACGGCTGCCGGCAGACAGGCCTTACACTAACGGCTACTTCCTTGATCTCGTCGCACAGATTCGCCGATATGCAGCTATGATTAATGAGTCCCGGAACAGCATGCCTTCTAATAATGAACCAGCACAGGGCAGTGCAAAGGCTAGTGCTCCAAGGTATGTTCTCTCCTCGCCCTCTGGGTGTTTTGCAAGGTTTAACATTACCCACAGTGAACGTGTTACCCTGGAGGGTGGATTATCCAAGAACGGACGGCCTGCTGAACTCGTGGTTCACAAGGACGGCGAGATGATCTCGCTGCGCACAGGCAAGCCCTACGAAGAGAATGCCGTTCCTGCGATGAAGCGTTCCCTCAGCCTTCGCTCCGTCGATGAGGGCGTTGAGCGATCCATGGCTCGTCGCAAGAAGAATGCACCTCCCATGGACATTAACCAGAAGTGCAAAGACTGTGACAAGGTCTTCAAAAGACCTTGTGATCTAACGTAAGTGCAGTTACTGAATCGCTTTCCCCCCCCCCAACAAACACACAAATGACCTACAATCCATTCAAAGCATCTTGCTGACCGATTCCAGGAAACATGAGAAGACGCACTCTCGTCCATGGAAGTGCTCCGAGCCTTCCTGCAAATATCACGAAATTGGATGGCCAACGGAGAAGGAGCGAGACCGCCACATCAACGACAAGCATTCCAGAGCCCCAGCTTTGTACAAGTGCAAATTCGCGCCATGTACCTACTCATCAAAGAGAGAAAGTAACTGCAAGCAGCACATGGAGAAGGCTCACGGCTGGGATTACGTTCGCTCCAAGCATAATGGCAGGAGCAGCAAGAAGGGTCCCAACGGAACTACGCCCCAGACTCCTAGCATTTCTACTCCTAGCTCGAAGGCTCAGGACATTGCAACACCACTTACCGGTTCCGCACCCTCGCCCTTCGAACCCGTCACTGTTTATCCTCAGAACCCGCCGTTCTCATTTGCGGATCCCCCTACCCAAACAGGTAGCGGCGACTTCCCACTTTTCACTGCGAATAGCCCATTCGAGGATCTAGCCGCTGGGGTAAATGGTTTCAGCCCGCTGCCAACCACTTCTTTGGACTTTCAAGCGTTTCAGTCCCAGCTCGAAGGGGCTGACCCTAATGGCCTCATTCCCCTGACTTTCGATCGTCAATCGTTCGACTCCGCGTCTCCAGTGCCGGACTTGATCAATGGAACCATGGGATTCGATATGTCGCCAGTGGCATCCACCGATAGCAGCAGCCTGAACTTCGACCTGGCATGGAGCCAGCTCGACGCTCAAAATGTCGAGGAAGAATTCACAACTCTGACCATGCAGATGCTCACGCCAGAGCACTCGGTCCCGATGAGTGCCTTGAACTCCTTTTCTCGGGACCCCTCCATCTCGAATCCCTCTCCTCTCCCGGTCCAGAAACAAGAGAATCCCCTCTACACGCCCGACTCTTGCCACGTCGATGAAGGCGTCTCGGATCTTTTCGATCCCAGCTACCAGAGCAAGGCGGATTTTATGCTCTTCGACCAGAATGCCAATTTTGGGGCTGGTTCTGTGGACATGTCCGGTACATGCCATCTCTCGACGCTCCACAACGCGAATCAAATGTTCCCCTCTCTCAATACCGAGGATCTCAATTATATGACTCAGGGGTGGCCCCAAGATATGGAGATGGAACATTTCTAATTTCGCCGGCCATACTCGATCTCCTTGCCTTTGTTCTTTAATTTGCTACTTCTGGAGTCTGGAACCATCGGAAGAGCCGTGTATTTGTTTCTTTCCTTTTGAAAGCGGGTATGGTTATAACTGGGATCACCGCTACTGACAACCTTTCATCCGTCTACCAGTGCGGCATGTTCTGTTAGCGGCTTGACCTTTCTTTCTTGCCAGTCACTCTTTACGGTTATTCCTGGCCCGAGTTGACGTTGATATGTACCTTGGATTGTGTAATCACCCCATGCATGACTATCTATTCCTCCAAGCAATACTCTGCGCTGAATGATTTGTCAAGGATCACTTCTTATCTAGAAGCCCAAATAATTCCTCTAAAATGTCAGTGTGTACTTATGAAGAGCACCTTTTCGTGATCATCACACAGTACTCCTAAGGAAATAAGTAGCCTGCATGAAGATGTAAATCTTGTTGGCATCTTGTCAGCGATTTGATCGTTGGAACCTTAGTAGATACGGGCACATACAAAATATCTCCACGGTAGCATCCTTGATCTCATCCGTAATATGGCGGACGGATTGGCTACCCTAGAAAAGCATTTACCTTTATTCATTTCATCGGGGGACCATGTTGATAGTCTACCTGTTGCTGGATCATATGCCTCTCAATCATAGATAGATGCGATCATGAAATTTCTGCCTGGTGGCTGTGTTTCTTGACTGCTGAGCTGATCAAGGTGTCCGAAAAGCAACACATCGTCTAGTTGTCATTCTAATACAAAGAAATAACTTTGTCCCCTATTTTTGTTCTAGGTACTTAGCTGAATGTCATGTTTTTACCCTTTACGGTAGCTGTATGGATAGCACTCCACTGGCATTCGACGGCGATCCCGCTCTAGGCATCGACGATCCAATACCATCGAAATAGCACCTCATTACAATAGCGGGGCCTACAAGGCTGAGCCCCTCTCAACTGGAGTGCTGGACGCGTCAGTGGCAGCAGGGAAATCCAAAATAAGAGAGTTCGAAGGTACCCCTCGTAGGTGGATAGATATGTAATAATGTGATTCGTACCAGTCCTTACAAATTGGACCTGGATCAATTGTGACGACACCTGCGGAATCGACTCCCCTGTTCTAATTTCTCTACGATGTACCTCTCGTAGCTGCTTTCAGCTTTCCTTAACGAACTCTTTAACCAATAGGTCCTGCTGAGTAATTTTCAGCCTTCGTACAGTTTCTTCGGATACTATTCAGTTTATTATTTTCTTCTACCTTTTCTTATATTCGGCCCCCTGACAAAGACTTTGTCCTGGACGCTTGGCACTGAAAGCGGAGACGTCATCCTGCTTACCCCAAAACAACGTCCTGTCGTACATTAGGCAGACGGATTCTGCCCATTACTTGTGCCGAAGTCAAGCACCATACTCTTCCTTGCGAGGTGAATGGTCTCTCAACGAGTCGATTGAACGAACGGATCGAAGTGATAGATCCCCACTGGCTCGACATGCCTGACGCAAACCCCGCGTCCCATGATGCCGACCGTCTCAAGTCAGCCGGTCGGCCGCTGTCAACTCATGTCCCACCAGGGCAAATTCTGACGGGCAAGCAAGAGCACTGTGAGAATCGTCTCCATTCGGTTAAATTCTGATCGAGGGCGCCTTGCTAACCGGTACAGATCTGAAGCGCGAGCTGATCTCCCGTCAAGTGCGCAACGAAATCACCGAGCTGAACTCCCCGACTGCCCTCCACCGCTTCGGCGCTCCATTCAAATCTGAATTCGGGGAAGTTGCCCCCGTCGATTCTGAACTGCCGATTCTGCGATACATCTTTGTGCATCATGTGCGCAAGTTCCCTTTCCTCGACCAGGCCCGCGAGAAGGAGTTTTGGCAGGATAAGTTGCAGGTGGTGAGTGATTGCACCGATTTGGCTGTCTGTGGGAGCCGGAGAGTAGTGTGACTAACTAACGTCGTTCCTGGTACAGTTCCTCGAGTCGTTCGCTAACAAGCATGTATCGTCCTCGGAAGACCGTTTGGAGGAGACCAAGCGCAGGAAGCTGGCACGGAAAGCTGAAAAGCTCGTCGAGCTGATGATGGTATCGGGAATCCCCACAGCGTCAGGGTATGAAGAGCGGATATCATTCTCGGAGATGGAGGTGGTCGATCGCGGCGCGAACGAGAAGGGCCTACTCGTGAATATGCCGGAAGGCCATGCGATACATGGCTGGGATGTCAATGTGGCAGCGGTACGAGTTACCTCGGTCAAACGGACAGTGCGCTACCATAAACATGCGGTCAGTGATAGGGATAAGCAGGGACTGAAGATATCACATTAACTGACACTCCACTAGGAATTCATCCTCCGTGTGCGGCGGCAAGGCAAGCCTGACATTTTTGTGGCCAGGCGATATGGAGAATTCGCAAAACTTCACAGGAGACTGCGTACAGAGTTCCCGGGTAGAACATTAGCTCCTCTCCCGAGAAAAAATAAGTCATCAACAAGTGCTAGTCTTTTCGGTTCGGCTGACGATGAGGCGTCCTCTATTTCTTCCGTGTCAACTCAAGATACTAGCGAGGGGTACGCTGGCCGAACGCTGGCTCCGGGCCCTCATCACAGTCGGTCATTGTCGCGCTCCTCCATGAGATCATCAAAGTCCGGAAGAATTTCAAGTGAGAGCCCGAGAGCGGCGGTGCTTTACAGGGAGGAGCAGCGCGTCTCTCTCCGTGCATTTCTACGCACTTTGCTGCAGAACAAGCGAGTTTCTGAGTCAAAGGCGATGGAGGAGTTTCTCACAGCAAATCCCGTCACCTTGAATGAAGAGGAATTGACCGATGTAGAAAGAAGAAAAGCAGCAGACGCCATCAGGATTGAGGAGCAGAAGCGCTTCTACGAAATTGCAAGGCAGCGTGCGGCGGAATTGGATGTCTACATGGAGCAGTTCCGCCGAGATATTGTGGAGAGCAGTAAGCAACGAGTCTCAGTGACCCAGGGCCGCCTTTACTGACATCTTGAACTCAGATGGTCTAACAAAATTATTCTCCGAGATCCGTGAAAAGAACACGATAGCGGACCTTAGTCCTCAGTACCAGAAATTCGCTGAATGGCTTCGAATTGAGTGCGTTGATTATCAGGATCTCCAGAAAGTTGTCCATCTTGACTGACTATTACTAGGGTTGCGGCAACTCTCTACCACGTATTCCTGGCTGAGGATAACTCTCCCGAGATGTTTGCGCAGTTCAAGAGGATACATTCTCTTGTCCCGTATACCCTGCTAAAGAATGTCATCCGCATCGCCAATCCTGCGGCTGTGATGAGTGGTGTCCTAGATCTTTTCCTCGCCCAGCCCTTTGGGTCGCGGTCCCTGCTACAACGCATCTTTTCCATGGCTCTAAATGACGGCATTAAGCAATTCCAAAAGTCCATTGACTCGCTGGCAGCCAAGATTGGCGATCCTGTCCTGACTGGGAAGCTAAAAGAATTCGCGCATGCAGATGAGAACATCAAGAATGAAATCCGGACAGAGGCTGCGACTGAAGATGTGGATTTGATCGTTGCCATTCTTCGGTCGGAGCTCATATCACCTGAACTTACTCCTGAACAGGTTGGAAAGGTGTTCAATGCCTATGTGGCCTGGAATCATGCGGTGGACAACGTGGATCTTGAGATGCAAGAAGGGGCTCAGTGGTTCGCGAACTTGAAGCAGTTGCTCAAGCTCTACACTCGCCAACGCGACAAGGCAATGATTCTCAGCATCATCGAGGAGCCTGTCACCCTTCAGTTATTCCGCGATCTCTTCACGATTTTCTACGAACCCCTAGTGCGCGTCTACAAATCGGCGAATGTGTACAGTAGCATTACTGACTTTGCGCAATTTGCCGACGATGCCATTGCTGTGATTGAGAAATGTCACAGGCAGGATGTTTCGGCCGACCCTAACCAAACCGTTCAGGCCTTCATCGATCTCTGTGAACGACACCAGGACAACTTCTACAAGTTTATTCACGAGGTGCACCTTCACGATAATGGCTTGTTTACCTCCCTCATGGGTTGGATTGAAGATATCCTTGAATTCCTGCGCCACGGGCCTCAAGGAGGTAAGCTTGACATGAACGCTTTGTTTCATGGAGCCAAGGATGTCGGGCAGATCGATGAGGCCAAGGCCGTTGAGGAAATTGATTCTTTGATCAAATGGCACGAAGATCGCAAACGGTGGCACTTGAATAAGACGCGACAGAAGATGGCGGCTGACGGCACTGGTAACGAGTCTTTCCCCGGCAACGCGACGTTCCGCGGCAGTGATTTCGGCTTGGATGAGGTATGTGTAATGCAAAGGGCCTGTATTTTCGTGTCTAACCGACTCCCAGGCCGACCTTCAAGATCTCGCCATTTCGGACGCCGAATCCGAACAGTCCGAGGAAATGGAAGAGGACGACCTGGATCCGATCGCCGCTGAGAGGAGACGCCGTATCAAGAAACAGGATCAGCTTCGCCGCACCGCAGGAGAACCGGTCAAGCCGGAGGTCCATGAGATTCTCAAGCTCTCGGAGCCTTTTAACGCTATGTTGAGGCAGGTCCTTGCCGAATAAGCCCGACTCATCGCGATGATACCCCTGCAATTAGTCACTTTTGAGTACGCTTGCCTGTCTGCTTCCTTGCACTTTGCATGCTTTAGATCAGAGCATAGACATCTTGGATAGCTCTTTAGATTCCAACTCCAAATACAAAGGAAGGCGGTATCATAAAACTTCTGTTGCTTTCTTCGGCGGAGTGTTCTCCTGCTTTGGTTTTCGGGCAAGACCACGACCATCTTATCTGCTACTGGTATACGATCGCCTATAATTCCATCACATGATAAGAAAAGTATCTATCATTTCATCAGAAAGCGACCGGGTGTAGACTGCTGCTTCGGATAATTTTGTGGAATACTATCACTTTCTGACCCATTCCCCGCACTCTATTTTGCAACGTCTGGCTTATCAGTTTMCATAGCGACAAGCAAGGCGTTTGCTTCCACTCGTTGCGTCATAACGACCACAACAGTAAAAAGTTACTCCGACGCAGGCATCTGCCCTCACCATGTGATGGGAGATACTGCTCTATTGCTACACCCATGATTTCTCCTCATAAACGTGCGGCCGGAGGGCTGTCGCCTCGCACGGCCGTCCCATTGCGGGGACTCTTTCTTGACGGCGTGTGGAGGTGCAACTGTCCCGAACGGCCCCCAGCCATCAGACTGCAAACAAAGAACCACGGAGTCAACCATGGGAGATGGTGTAAGTGTCCATCTCATGGGATTCACTAGCATAGTACAGGATCATTGTTGAAGCGATACAGTCTACACCTGCCAGAAACCCCAACACAAGCGCTGCAACTTCTTTCTCTGGCAAAGCGACGCAGAAGCGCGGGAGAAACTAGCCGTGCTTTCGAGCTCACGGACTGAACCGCGCTCAGCGAACACTACACCTACGAAACCTTCAGTGCAAGGAAGCGGCCTTCTCACGCCACAGACGGACACAAAGGTCCAGGATGTCCGTAGGATGAGCGTCAACCGCACGCCCACACCGTCGAAGAGCGGCAAGGCCAGGATGATGACGGAGGATACGGATGAATTTAGCTGGGATGATTCGTCGGAGGCTGAGCAGCTGACCGAGTTGCTTGAGCGGCCTCGTCAACCGGATTTCGGACAGGATGGGCCTCGCAAAGCGCCCCGGACGGAGACCTCCACGTCTCCTGGCAAGCGAAAGCTGTCGGAGATGGAAAATGTAGAAAATGAAGGGGGAGAGAGTACGAGCGCGCTTACGCCTACGTCTATCTCCTCGCCCCGCATGCAGACCCGATTGCCGCCAGCTTCGGCGGAGCTCTCGATGACGCCTACGCCGGGCAGGTATAGAAATGCACTATCTACGGATGCGCGTGACGATTCGTCTGAGCTAGGTCTTGAGGCTTTGAAGATCCTGGAAAGTCATAAGGTGGTCGTGCCGAAACAGGCGCAGGACGAGTTGTTGGCGCTGCTGAACAAGCAAGATCTGAAGACGAAGGGGATTATCCGCGGGCGAGACATCTCAAGGATTGCGCTGAAGAAGAAGGATGAGACAATTATGAAGTTGAATGAGAGGATTGCGAGCCTGGAGACACAGAGGGAAATGGATCGAGCTGTCATTGATGGGTTGAGGGGGCGGTGATGAGAATTCGAATTCGAATGGAGTGGTTATAAGGGATAGGGAAATTGCGTTCATGATACCCTTGCAGGCAAAGTAAGTACGATTTTCATCATGTTTTCATTTTATTCTCGTCATGTCTGGGCGATCGAAGTCGATGCCATGAGTCACATATAATCACCACAGAACAGGTCTTTCTATATCAAGTACGTTATATATCATTGTTAAACACACCAATATCATTTATACTCCATGAGCATTTCGGACCATCGTCAATATATGATTCTGGATGTGAGATCGAAAAATGCCATCAAATAGGCGCCAGGTATAGATCAATATCAATCACGTGACTGATAAGGTCCAGAAGATAAAATTAAAAAGTATGAATCATTTCCCCACTAACATCAACAGACTTCAATCGCAAGATACCGATGTCTCACATCGTATAATCAGACAAAAGACCGCTTAGCATACACCCGTGGCACCTGTCCTCCCGTCCATGGACTCCATGACCGACTCCTCCAATTCGCTCCGCAGCAGCGACCTTCCGGAAATGTTTCGGCCGCCCGTGAACCGCGCGATGCGTGTCTTGGACCGCTCGTTCTTTCGCAAGTCGGTGCCTCTGTCCGCTGCTGCGGTCTTCCAAAACTCAGACATTTCAAAGGTGCGAGCGGAGCTACACAAGAGCCGGGACCTGCTGGCTGTGCCTCGGCTCAACTGCATCCGGGACGTGACAGACCAGGACGGGCAGATAAAGAAAGCTCTGCTGCTGCGCGAAACTGTCAAGCATGACGATAAGGAAACGTGGTCACCGAAGATAAGCGAGCTGGTGGAGAAGGGAAGGATCGCAATGCGGCCGTACGACCTGACGCTGGACTATGATTTTTGGACGTACGCCGATATTATCTCCTCGATTCTACCGGAGGACGAGCTACAAGAGATTCCGCAGGGATTTACTCAAGTGGGCCATGTGCTGCATTTGAACCTTCGCGAGCAATACCTCCCGTACAAGTTTCTCATTGCGGAGATTCTGAAGGACAAGAACAAGGCGATTAGGACGGTGATTAACAAAACCGAGGATGTTGGATCGCATAGCGAGTTCCGCACATTCCCCTTCGAGCTTCTGGCGGGTGATAATGATTTGAATGTTGTCCAGCACGAGCAGGACTGCGAGTTCCGCTTTGACTATTCCCGCGTCTACTGGAACAGTCGTCTGGAAACGGAGCATCGGCGCCTCGTGGAGAAATTCAACAAGGGCGAGATGGTTTGTGATGTGATGGCTGGCGTGGGACCGTTTGCTGTGCCTGCCGGCAAGAAGAAGATCTTTGTCTGGGCCAACGACCTCAACCCACACGGGTACGAGGTGATGCAGGACGCAATCAAGAGGAACAAGGTGGAGGGCTTCGTCACACCGTTCAACATGGATGGCCGGGAATTCATCCGCTGGTCTGCCAAGGAGCTCCTGAAGGCCGAGCCGGTGACCGTTACCATTCATCCCAAGGTGCGGCGGGACAGAAAATCGGACAATAAAGTCGAGCAGGCTCCCCCGCCTCATCCGGAGGAGTATCACCGTCCAGTGTTCTTCGACCACTACGTGATGAACCTCCCCGCCACGGCGATCGAGTTTCTCGATGCATTCCCCGGCGTCTATGCCGGCAACGAGTCGCTGTTTGCTCCGCACACTTCCCAGCGTCTACCTATGGTCCATGTATACTGCTTCTCGGGCCATTCCGAGAACGAGCTGGACGACCACATTGACATCTGCCAGCGGATATCCGAGCGTATTGGATACACTATCACGCCCGAGGATCGGATCGGAGGCAGTGGGAATCAGAGCATTGAGCTCTCGATCCACAATGTGAGACTGGTCAGCCCTAAGAAGCAGATGTTCTGTGCTAGCTTCCGTCTGCCTGCGGAGGTTGCGTTCAAAAAGGTATAATTCTACATTAGGGGAACTGTTATAGACAATCCTCGCATAGCATGAGGCGTTAGGCTTGGTATTCTGTATATAAAACAAACCTGATACMCTATTTGAAGCCCGCAATATAGCATCAACAGTATAGAAAATCGTACGTGGAAGGCGGTGAACATGTCACCGCCTCAAACTGCCTTGCGCCCTCCACCTCGAAGTTTTCCCGCTTGGGCATGAGCTCAACGTTCAAGCTCCGCATCCCTCGTCTGTCAACCTCGTCAACCTTCCACCGTCTACGGAAGTACACACCGAAGCATTTTCCTTTACGAATTCAAGATTTATCAGGCAACAAACCCATCATGAGCGTCCAGCTCCCCCCAGCCACGCACCGCAAGCGCGCCCTCCCCCAGGGCGAACTCGAAGCAGCCTCAACCCTCAAACTCGGCGCCGATCAAAACACACATACCCTCTCGCTGTCCGAGGCACGGCTCGTCATCAACAAGGTGCTGGAGAATAAGCGCCGTGGGGGGAAGAAATATGAGGAACCGGAGTACGTTGCGTTGCGTTGCCCGTCACCTTTCCCCGGTGACGGTTATTTTCTCTGTCCGTTGACCTACAAAGACGAGGCTAACAGGCTCGGGATGAATTAGGAATCTTACCAAGACGCTGGACTACCTCGAGGTATTTGCGCGGTTCAAGGACGAGGAGAACATCAAGGCCGTGGAGCGGTTGCTGAACTCGCATACTGAGCTGGAGATGTTCGAGCGGTCGCAGCTGGGTATGTCTTCGCGTTCATTTTACTGTGTCTGGCTGTTGCTGATAATGAATGGAAAAGGGAGCTTGTGCTGCGATAATGCTGAGGAGGCCAAGTCGCTTATTCCGAGTTTGCAGCATAAGATCTCCGATGCGGATTTGCAGGAGCTGTTGGATGAGTTGACGAAGCTGAGGAATTTCACCGAGTGAATACGGAGTATTGAGTACCTTTGACGAGGTCGATTTGGGTATCAGAATAGCATGGAGTTTTGGGCGTTTGGGCATGTTGGTGTTGTTCTACAAGTACTTTTGTAGAGTGATATTGTTTGTGGCAGGCATATTGAGCGGACAGTACATATAAAATTGGAACGGAGCATACTCAAGTTATTGAATCGATGCTGACACTCGCGCATGACTCGTATCAACTTGGTCTATATCGCCGATGACCATTTCGATGGTCTCACATGCCAGAGTCTGAAACAACTTTGTCACGTGGGTTGTGGTTCACATGCCATGAGCCTGGACCTGATCGTGCCCGTGGGGAAGATACATCTGGAGTCCAGCCAGGACGTCATACAGAACTGTAATTACACTTTTAAAGGATTATCTGCACCGACTATAACTTTATCCAACTTATTTCAGTTCTCAACACTCAGCTACGTCGTTCATTCAAGGCAAGGTGTAGATAGACAAAAGTTAATATCAATGTGGAGGCCCGGGGTATGGAGAAATGAAATTTAATTAAGTTGGCCAGGCTGGTCAGTGGTCACCACGCCCATGCATCAGCTTGACGTTGCAGGATACAATGATTACGGATGACAGCAGGATTGGCGCTCGGTAGATACCTCTGATGGTTTTAGGTTTGAATTGCTTTTGATATGGGTAATCCTCCCATATGCAGGATGCTCACGAAGCGATACCTGAGTACCTATTTAGAAGGACACTTGACGGGATCAACTCACATGGCTACAACTGATACAACTAATGGAAATCACAAGCATGGTTTCCGTTTAAGTCACGGAGGTATGAGTCGTAGCCTGATGGTTGCAGTTACTTCACTGCATATACAGATCTAGCGAGAATCCATCCCAATTGCAGACGATTCTGTTACTAATGTGCCGACTTTCGACTGCGCCAAGGATGTGTAGAATGGAGTACCACATGCTACTTAATAATAGAAGAGGACGGGGGGCAGTACTCCGGAGACCTATGGTTAGCAATTGCGCCATAGTTAAAAAACGGGAGGAGACCGAATTAGATGCAAAGTACCGAGGAATATAAACTTCAGGATGCAAGCCTCCTCCCTCATTTTTCAGATGATTCATTTCCTAAAATGCAGGTAAGCCACAGAGCTTTCATCAGCAGTGATGCCCGAGATCAGAACCAGACCAATGGCACCCCGGCTAATATCAAGTCCAAGGCCCTGGCCAGGTCTCCACTCGTGCTTTGCATTGGATGTGTAGCGCTCCCCTTAGCCGGAAAGGGAGTAGTCGCGTGTGGAGAAAGAGCAAGCTGCAGGCCGATCCCCGTTGCCGGAATTGCACCAGGCCAGATTGGGCTGCAAAGGGCGTGCTTGATTGGAGAGGGAAAGGGTGTTATCAGAGGCTGCTGATTGGAGGATAGTATCTCTATCTCTGGGCTCTCGGGCGAGTGCACCTCATTGAGAATTGCTCTGATGTCTCGCTTTTCCCTTGAAAAGTAGTGGCATGGGTCTAAGCACTCTAAAGTAGGTAGCTTGCATCGAAGCTGAAAGATGTGATTTTTTTCTAGTCTTACTCTTAAAAGTTCCTCATCTGCTGTCCTCGGTGGATGGGTATGTAGGTATGTGTGATCGCACGCTGACTAACCCAGGAGGAATTGCCAGTACGTAATCTGAAGGAGGTTCCTCGCCCCCGGCCCAATCAGGCGCAGATGTCTTATCTTGGGAGGCAACATCAAAAGCAGCAGAGATGCGACGGCACAGGAACAATCATATAATGGCAATTGTCATCATTGGGGAAACGGCAGCGGCGCAGAGGCAATCTGTTACGTGTGGGAAACGTCGTTCCCGAGCTGATCGCATGGAGCGAGTCGGGATCTCGTTGGAATGTTGATGTTTCTGTTATCCAATCTTAACTGAACCGGAGGGAGGCAGAAAAGTCCGGGTGGAAAGGTGTAATGACTGTTGAGGCATCCAGAGACACATGTATATACTACACCTGGAGTCAATCATCCTGGATCCTGAGAGATAGCTTTTCCTCTACTCGATTCGTATCGCTAACATCCTATCGATCGCTCATTCATAAGTCATAGAGTGAAACGGTTCCATCCTCCGCGGAATGACAGAGCGGACTATCAAGCATTTGATACTGCTGCAGTCGCTCGCGAAAGCTCATTACTATTGTTGAAGATAAACACCAATACAGTCATATCATTACTTTGTCTGATCGTCATATTTTCTATTATTATCATTTACAACAGCACAGAAAAGATTATTATCTTATATCTCATCTTCATCATCATCATCGTTAGATCAATCAATTGTCGCGACTGCAGGCAACTGGTACCAGTTGCTATCAATTATTTGCTCCGGTTCCGCTCTCTCCGCTCCCCCGGTCAATATCGCCTTTTACAGTTGACCACTACCTACTATCTCCGGACTACATTTTCTTCTACCTCGCATTGTGTCGAGTCTAGTCTATCTACCTCCATCTAGACTCGTCTTTCACCTGTTTAGTGTCTACCGATAAGCCTCTCCTCCGCGGTTCGTACGTTGCTCTCAACCCCGTTGATTTGGGCTGCATCCCCAGTCATTGATTGGTTGGTGGACTGCGTTGAAGCTATTCGTATCTACCGACAGATCATCCAACCTGACACCAGCTCTCTCCTGGGCCCTTGTCCAAGAGTAGTCTCTAGCTTCTTGCGGAGCATCGTCCTGGCGTCTCCGGACATCCCGGTTTACGAGAGCAAATTCAATTGAATTATCTGTCACATTGTGTGGGGAGCATAATCCCTGCACAGATATCTCTTATCTATCTACCTAGCTATCTGCTATCTCCATTTTCTATCTAAGTCGTCCCTATCGGGATCGTCTCTTCTTTTCTCGTCGTCCCCCCCGACTGTGCCTKAGAATCTCTCCACAGTGAATGGCTGCCGTTATCACTCTCCAGTCGTCCACGACGGCTGGCGCTGCGGCTACGCCTGCAGCTCCCTTTCAACAGCCTCACCCCTCAGACCACCACCTTCTTCGAGCCCGGTCTCAACAGCAGCAGGCTAGCTCGACTTCTGCGCCTATCTCGCCCTCCTCTGCCTCCATTGGATCATTACCCCGTCTGCCAGCACCTGGTCGGGATGGATCAAGTTGTGACGCCTGTTTGCGTAGAAAGAGCCGGTGCGCCATGAACGAAATGATCAATAAATGCTACTCGTGCGACTTCCATCGCCAGGACTGTACCTTCACTCTCAGTCGTCCAGGTACGGCGGACGCACAACCCAAAAAGCGAAAACTAGAAGATCTCGTCCCCGAGGAAGTGGACACTACCAAGAGGTATGACGATGATGTTTTCTTCCTCGTGGGGAATCTTACCCCATGCCGATTTCGGATGTCATATCAAGTTACGCTTATGCATGTTTTGAGATAAACACTAACCTTTCTTGCTTTCTCCTCTTGGCAGGCAACAACATCAACACCCACAACCAGCAGCTGCAGCCCTGTCGCCAGTTTCCAAAACAGATGTCTCTCACTCACCAGTGAATGGTCACAACCTCCTTATTCCATCGGGGTATTGGACCCAGTCTGCCAAGTATATTGGCATGACCACTGAATTAGAGCCGGCCCTACTCGAACATCTTCCCCTCGACCAGAACGACGAAGGAGTCGTTGCATCAGCCCGGGTACGTAAGATCGGTAACGACGGTACCTTTATGCGTGTTGTGGAACCGCCGTCCCAGGCGGACTCTCCGTCCGTCTCGCTCGATGCTATCGAGAGCCTGGTTGCTCCCTATGGGTCGACCTTGGTGGAGAAGTACTTTGAGAGCATCCACCCAGTGTTTCCCATCCTGATGGAAGATGTCTTTCGTCAGTCGTATCGGACCAGACAAGGGCTTTCTCCGCTCTTGCTCTCCGCTGTTTATGTCTTGGCTTTGAAGTTTGTGGATATTGGCCCTGTCTCGCAGTCGGTGCGACGCCCGGATGCTAGCCGTCTCGAGAGCACCGCGCTCAGACTTCTCATCGAGTCTTTGCCCCATGCAACTATCTCGACGATCCAAGCCGGACTGCTTCTCATGGAGAAGTCCACTATCGCGACCCATGCGTTGAATGCGCAGCTGGTCACCGCCGGGTTCGAGCTTGGGCTGCACCAGGACTGCAGTGGCTGGAACATGGAGACCTGGGAAAAGGGGTTGCGAAAACGACTGGCGTGGGCCCTGTATATGCAGGACAAATGGTCGGCGCTGATCCACGGGCGTCCGTCCCACATCTTCGCCTTCAACTGGACCGTCAAGGACTTGGTAGAACAGGATTTCACTGAGGCCTTCCACACGGACAGCGCGCAGCAGGACGATGCAGACGTCGGTCACGGTCCGCTCTTTTTCTGCCACATGGTGGCGCTGACCACCATCCTGTCCGACATCCTCGACCGATTTTACACTCTTCAAGCGATCGAGGAGTTCAAAGCGGCCGGTGGCAACCGGACACGCATGATCCTGGAGCGGGCCAAACCGGCCCAGATCCGACTGAAGGAATGGTTTGCATCGCTGCCCCCACAACTGAAGATGGACTCGAGCATCGACCTCTTCGACACCGTCACTGAAGACACCGCCCGCAACGGGCCCCTCCACCTCTCCTACTTTGCGACCGAAATCACCCTCCACCGCTGCATCATCCGGTCCCTCGCCCCGGACACGGCCGACGCCTACCTTTCCCACATTTGCCGCTCTGCCGCAAAGACGCGCCTCATCTCCGCCATGGACTTTGTCAACCGGCTCCGCCAGCCTCACCTCCGCTCATTCTGGCCCGCCGCCTCCCGCACCAACTTCTCTCTTATCGGCTCCTTCGGCATCCTCCTGCGCATCACCGCACCCACCAAGGAAGAGGCCGAGTTCTACCGCCTCCGCCTCTGCGAGTACCGCTGGACGCTGAGCGTCAGCCGCAAGCATGCCGAGTTCCTCGATTTCGCCCTCGACAGCCTCGACAACGCCTCCAACCTCGACCGCCACGTCCCCGGCAAACCGGGCATCGACGAGCTGATGACCAGCGCCGCCGCACCGACCATCAATAACCCCCATCTGCCCTCCGCTTCGCAGTTGGACGAGTCGATGCTTGAAATGGACCACGCGCAGGACAGCACCCGCGGCGGCACCTCGTCTGTCATCTCGGGACTGGCCTCTCCGGCTACCTCCGTCAGCGACGAAAGTGTCCAGGAGGTGTAGTTCCTCCGGTAACTCTCTTCACATTCTTCTTGTACATATCACCTACATTACATCAACTTATGCCTAACGACCTTTCACCCATTTCAACCCCTTCTACCACGCGGCGGACTCAACCAACCGCCTGGCTTGCTCACTGGATCTGGATTTACGAATGATTCCCCGGATGGACGACTGGATGATTCAATTGCCTGGATCGATTATACTTGTTTGATGATGATTATTTTCTGTATGCTAGCTCATGATGAACCCGGATATAGACTGGATCGGCGATTGGGATAGATCACGAATTAATGGTATTACATCACTTATGCAGTTTCTCGTTAGGATTAGGCGCGCCGTCTAGTCTGGCGATCAATCATGAGGAGACTCAGATTAGTCTATGCAATGTCGGACATCCGATCAGAAAGGGTAGCTTGAACTTTCACTCGACTCAGCTGTGCAGCGCCTAGCCAATCCGACGATGGGTTGACCTTGTCGTCGGTTCCGACAGAAACTCAGCCCTAACGAGATGAAGCGGCCACCTCTTCAGCCCTACCATACTCCATACAGTAGTCATAGTTCAATCCAACAGGTCGTAAATGTGATATACTCCGCGTTACCCCCGCTTGGTCCAACTTAATCTCTGTTCCTGTTACCTAAAACCGAGGATAGACGGCAGTTGAGGTCCTGCTGATCGGGTGATATCCGTGATCCGACGGATACGATCCGGGACGGATATACACGGCATGAGGATAGTGCTGATGACAGTGAGAAGAGATGTTAGTCTTGAGCTTGTCAGCTACGGGGCTTGTGTCTCTGTATATAGTCTAACGTCTTCCAGGTGCTATCGGGTGGTCTTCCCCTGCATACTGCACACAGCGTAGTAGCCAGGATAGCATGAGACGGCCTTGTTCTTACATGTGTTCTATCAGCTGATACAGACAAAGGAAAATGGCCTTGGACAAAGACAGCCTTCGCGCGCGCTTCTGCCATGCCCTGTCGGAAATGTACAAAGCCGAAGTCCCCCTGTACGGGGACCTCGTCGACCTCGTCTGGCAAGCCGACGCAGAAGCCCTCCAGACCACCCACCAGCAGCACGGCAACACCAACACCAACGCCACGATCAATCCAGACGACATCCTCCCCGCCCGGAATCGCGTCGAACGACACGGCGCCATCCGCCTCGGCACCCCGCGCGAACTCTCCACCATCCGCCGCATGTTCGCCGTCATGGGCATGGTCCCCGTGGGGTACTACGATCTGAGCGTCGCCGGGTTCCCCATGCACGCAACCGCGTTCCGGCCGCGCACGCGCGAGGCACTAGCCAGGCATCCGTTCCGGTTGTTCACGACCGTGCTGCGGAGGGAGTTGCTGAGTGAGCGGACGAGGGCGCTGGCGGAGCGGGCGCTCGCGCAGCGGGAGATCTTCAGTCCGCGGTTACTGGAGCTGATTGATTCAGCTGAGACGAAGGGGACGCTGAGCAGTGCAGAGTGCGACGAGTTCATCGCCGAGGGGCTGGAGACCTTCCGGTGGCATTCGCGGGCGACGGTCACGCTGGAGGAGTACCATGTCCTCAAGGCGGAGCATCCGCTCGTCGCGGATATCGTCTCCTTTCCCAGCTGCCACATCAACCATCTGACCCCGCGGACGATCGATATCGACCTCGTGCAGAGGATGATGCGTGAACATGGGATGCCAGCCAAGGAACGCATCGAGGGCCCGCCGCGCCGCGCGAATCCCATCCTGCTGCGTCAGACGAGCTTCAAGGCGCTGGAGGAGACGGTGTACTTTCGTGACGCGCGCAACGAGTACGTGAGGGGCTCGCATACGGCGCGGTTCGGGGAGGTCGAGCAGCGAGGGTATGCGCTCACGCGAAAGGGGCGCCAGCTGTACGATCAGATTCTTGCGCGGGTGAATCGCGAGGCGGCTGGCTCGGTGGAGTATGAGATGATCTTGAGGAAACACTTCGAGGAGTTTCCTGATGATCTGGCGCAGCTTCAGGCACAGAAGTTGGCTTTCTTCTGTTACCGGGTGACGCCACATGCGTCGGGGAGGGATTACCAGGGCGTGGAATCTGTTTCGCTGGCGCAGTTGTTGAAGGCCAAGGTCCTTGACTATGAGCCCATCACGTACGAGGATTTCCTGCCTTTATCCGCAGGTGGCATTTTCAATTCGAACTTGGACAATACATCCCAGTCTAAGCAGCTGATCATGGAGGCTGATACTGATCTAGATGGATTTCAACGGATGCTGGGGGCTCCCGTGCTGGACGAGTTTTGTCTGTACGAGCAGCTCCAGCAGGAGAGTTTGGAGACTTGTCGCCAGGAGTTGGGAGTTGGATCCATTGAGGCTGACAGTGACATTATTACCGAATGATTTCATTCCATTGGAGTAGATCTTTATTTTCGTCAGTGGATGATCCTCAAATGTTATGTGGCATTAGCATGACTGTTCAACAGCTCATATCTGAGCATGACGGCTTTTGAACATTAAATTGAGCATGCCTCTGCCATTATTATTTGATCGACTTGTCCAAATCCTTGTCAGACGAGCTTATGTCTTATAAGCTCCCCTGATGACAGGCCAGGGAGCTTATTGAGACATGCCAGATGGAGGTCACTATTTCACAATGTAGTGTTTAATGCACATTTTTGGATTCTCTACCCCTGACTTGTAGACAGAGGGAATCTGACAAGAATGCATTCCCCAGGGGTGTTTCGATATGAAGGGACATACATACGCCGCAGCCAACTGTCATGTTTCCGGAGATGAGGATACTGTCTCGTCAATAGCGGTTCTATCCGACAGGGATAAAAGAGACATTATGCTTGTTTCATAAAATAACTTTAATCAAAGGTGCATGTTGTTTCCTCTGACGAGAAGTGGAGTGCTGTCATTCCAATGCTTATGTCTCGTAGAAATCCAGGGAGAACTCCTCCGTGTCATGTACCTTGCTTCATTGGAGAGTGTTAGGCTGGTAGCCCTTATAGGCTCTAGCACCTCATTGTAAATATATCTTTGTCAAATATCAGTTCAATCAGAAGTTATCCTCCAAGCTAGGATCTATGTGATATCTCTGAAATCTCCACCATCATTCTACATTCTCTAGACAGGTTGTCATTGTTTAGGTACATTTTTCGACACAGACATGTCTGTGTCACAGAGAACAATACTGCGATCGACTGCTTGGCCATTTTCTAGTCCTGTCAGCATCTTCCCCGGGGAGATAATCGTTTCCAAGTTCGCAAAATTGCAATCATTGCTGCATTGAGCTAACGTGATATCGCGCTTTAATGCGGCCAGGCAGTTTCGTTTCTGACTGCTCAACCCTAAGACACTGCTCATCTAGCAACTATACTCGACGCCCCTGCAGTTCATTGTATCAAGACGCGGTGGCTTCCATCTACATTACTCACAGTGGCAGGTTTATAGTGTTCTGGATCTTAAACAAACAGCGTGGGTCGTACGTCTACAGAACAATGCTCCCAGCCCTACTCAGTAATGGGTCACATTCTTCCTGAACAACATAAAACCATAAATACTCCGTGCTAAAGCTTGAATTGGTCTGCTCCTCAATAGAGGACGCCTTTCAGTCAACGATCAACGACTCGGTACCGCAAAGATGCGTGCCTTTTACCTGCTTCTCCCCAGCCTTGTGGCGGCAGGAGATCTAGGCCCAAAGCCTAATCTCCTCTCCTATGGACGAAAAGGCCCTCTCCTAGGAACCTTCTTTGGGACTCCGGGCACCGACGCAACTTTTGACTATGTGATCGTTGGCGGTGGGAATGCCGGCCTGACCGTCGCCAGCAGACTCGCCCAGGACAGATCAGTAAGCGTCGCGGTCGTCGAGGCCGGAAGCTTCTACGAGATTGACAATGGGAATAAATCAGTCGTCCCTGGCTACGGACCTTACTTCGCTGGGATAGACCCGGAGGACTACCAGCCGCTCATCGACTGGGGATTCGTAACAACCCCCCAGCCTGGTGCAGGCAATCGCACCACACATTATACCCGGGGAAAGACGCTAGGAGGGAGCTCTGCGCGGAATTTCATGTTCTATCATCGGCCCACGGCAGATAGCATGCAGAAGTGGGCGGATGAGGTTGGTGACGAGAGCTATACGTTCAAAAGGATGCTTCCGTACTTCAAAAAGTCGTGCCACTACACGCCTCCGAATCCGAGCCTGATTGTCAATGCTACCAATACGCAGACTCCGGACGCGTTTGATCCTTCTGGGGGCCCTCTGCAGGTTTCTTTTGGCAATAGCGTTGATGCGTTTGGAACCTGGACCCAGAAGGCCTTCACTGCCGTGGGCTTGGAGGAGATCGATGGCCTGAACAGCGGCAGGCTGCTAGGCGCTGCATACGGAACCTCTACGATCAACCCCAAGAATGCACAGCGTTCCTCGTCTGAGGCGAGTTTTCTCCAGGAAGCTATCGCCAAAGGCTCGCCTCCTACGCTCTACATCAACGCTATGGCGCAGAGGATCCTGTTTGACGAGAACAAGGTCGCAACCGGTGTCCAGGTCTCGACTGCAGGGACATTCGGCACGCCACCGGTCAACTACACTTTGACTGCTCGCAAGGAAGTCATTGTATCCGCCGGCGCCTTCCAGTCTCCCCAGCTGCTCATGGTCTCAGGCGTTGGAGCATGCAGCGAGATCTCAAAATTCGGCATCGACTGCATCCACGACCTGCCCGGCGTAGGGCAAAACCTGCAAGACCACGCCTTCTTCGGCTCCGCACATCGAGTCAACGTCCTTACAGCGTCTGCATCGGCCAACAATCCAGCTCTGGCTGCGAAGCAGGTAGATCAGTACCTCGCAAACGCCACCGGCCCGCTATCCATCTTCGGCTCTGGATACTACGGCTTTGAGAAGCTGCCCGAACCGTATCGCTCGCAGCTCTCCGAGGCCTCCATCAAGGCGTTGTCCGGCGTCCCGAACGACTGGCCAGAGATCGAATGGCTGCCGCTGAATTCCTGGGTCGGCGACGGATCCAACTTCATAACGGGCGATCCGCGCGATGGCTACAACTACGCCACCATCGCTACGGCCCTCGTTGCGCCGTTGTCCCGGGGGACCGTGACGCTGGCTGATGCGAGTATGAATACGCCGCCTGTCATCGACCCGCAATGGCTTGTTGATCCCACCGACGTGGATCTGGCGGTTCAGTCCTTCAAGCGCCAGCGTCAGATCTGGGAGGTGCTTGTTAAAATGGGGGTTGCTGATGCGCATGAAGCGTACCCAGGAGAGCATGTCCAGACGGACTCGCAGATCCGCGAGTACCTGGCCAAAAGTATGATTCCTGTGTTTCATGTGGCTGGCAGCTGTAAGATGGGAAGAGAAGATGACCCCCTGGCGGTCCTGGATAGTACTGCCCGGGTCTTCGGAGTACAGAACCTGCGTGTTGTTGACGCCAGTAGTTTCCCGTTCATAACGCCGGGACACCCGCAGGCGGTGGTGTATGCTCTTGCGGAGAAGATTGCAGACGACATATTGGCTGGGAAATAGCCTTAGTTACATCACTATCGTGTCAAGGCCAATATTTCGACCTGTCAGAGTAACCCTGTAGGAGAATACCGAGAAGCAATCACATCAGTTGTGATATAGAATACAATGCACGAGTCCATGTGCAGTCAGATCTATCTGTACATAGCATGCCCATCAGTGGATATAGGCAAAACAATACAACCCAGCATACCCTTTAACAGTCCCATATGCCAATCAGCTTTTCCTTTGCTTATCCCCAAAAAATGCTTAAGCATTAGCTTCCATCTTCGGCACATCCTCCCCCTCAACAACCACCGCCCCCTGTTCAAGTAGCTCCTCCGCCGTCTTGACCTTGACATCCATTACCCGCAAAAGCGTATACTTATGCTTGCTCTTGACCTTCTGCACATGCCGCCGTCTCCGCTTCGTCTTCTCCTTCACCCGCAACGGCTCCGCATCCACACCCATAACCCTCACCCGGCACTCAAACAGCCGCTCATCGATATAGGGCGCCCCCTTGAGCGTGAAGTCGCGCGAACCCAGCACAGACGCCCGGTTGAAGCGGAGGATGTCGCCCGGTTTCACGCCCCGCATGAGGAACGGCAGGCGGAGGTGGTCGCCTGCAGTCAGGAGGTAAGGTTTTGCGTGGAGGTGCGCGGTGATGTAGTGCGGTTTTTGAGAGGTGAGGTAGGGGAGTTTCTCGAGGAGGGATTTGGTGAGGCGTACGGGTGACGCTTGATCCTGTGAAGGTTGGGATGGAGTTTGTGCGGTAGGCGTGGAGGATTGGGCCCGTGGTGTGGCGCTGAGTGGGCTCTCGGGGTGTGATGTGCTGCTGCTGCTGCTGCTGCTTGTGTTCGTGGCTTGGTGAAGGCAGGCGCGGAAGCTGGGGCGCAGGAGTGCGTTGTGCTGCTGCTCCCAGGGTAGAGCGAAGACTCTTGCGAGCGTTGTTCGGGAGAACATAGTGAAGCGGGTATTGGTTGTTTGCTTCAATTGAAGTCAATCGGGTCTTGTAGCTGTCTGCGTTCCTCCCAAGCGAGGACGAGACGCAATGGACGCTGAGATGCTGGATGGACTGGTTGTTGATGGGCGTCGGCGTCGGCGGAGTTGTGTCGAGAAATTCCAGCGAATGGCGGATGTGGCCGCCTCGCTTTCCGTAGGGGCACGTGATATTATCGACTCGACACAACTACGGAATCAGGTTCATGCATTCAGTCAAAATAGGTTGCTCTGTTTGGAATCTCTTGCTCAGACTTTGGATCAATAAGTCAATGACTTAATTAAAGTCATTGTGTGAAGCGATTGTCGACAGTCAGAGTCAACAAAATTTCAGCACGATAAGGACATCACGTGACTTATCGATATCGAACCTGCATCGCCCGCAGAACAACTTTTTTGTCTCAGTCTCGGCCAAGAGGAGACCATCAACATCACTCGTCAGTAACGTTCTGTCTGTCATATATCCATCATGGTATGTTACCCTGTTCATGATCCCTAGAATAATGCATTGCCTGCTCCGTGGAGGCCACATGCAGAGTTCTCAAGGGTGAAAAATTACTGAACCTGTACTAACTGCTTCTGAATACAGCCTCAGAACGAGTTCGTCTACCCCTCTCGACTCAGCTGTGGTCAATCCACAATCTAACAGAATCTTAGGTATATCGAGCGCTGGCAAAAGCAGCACGGTAAGCGGCTCGATCACGACGAGCGCGTCCGCAAGCGCCAGGCCCGTGAATCGCACAAACAGTCCCAGGATGCCCAGAATCTGCGCGGCCTGCGGGCCAAGCTGTACCAGCAGAAGCGCCATGCCGAGAAGATCCAGATGCGCAAGCGCATCAAGGCACAGGAGGAGAAGAACGTCAAGTCCTCCGCCCCCGACGAGCCGTCCAAGACCCCTCTGCCCCAGTACCTGCTCGACCGTTCGCAGGCGACCAACGCCAAGGCCTTGTCCAGTGCTATCAAGGACAAGCGGGCTGAGAAGGCGGCCAAGTTCGCGGTGCCCCTGCCCAAGGTGAAGGGTATCAGTGAGGAGGAGATGTTCAAGGTTGTCAACACGGGCAAGAAGACGCACAAGAAGTCGTGGAAGCGGATGATCACCAAGCCCACGTTCGTCGGCAGCGACTTCACTCGGCGACCGGTCAAGTACGAGCGTTTCATCCGGCCAATGGGTCTGCGTTACAAGAAGGCCAACGTCACACAGTATGCTATCTTCCTTCCCTCTGACTTTTGCGTTGCAGCTCGACTGACAATCTATCAGCCCGGAGCTCGCCGTCACCGTGCAACTGCCCATCCTGGGCGTCAAGAAGAACCCGCAGAACCCTCTCTACACCCAACTGGGTGTCCTGACCAAGGGAACCATCATCGAAGTCAATGTCTCCGAATTGGGTCTCGTCACGACAAGCGGAAAGGTCGTATGGGGTAAATATGCGCAGATCACCAATACTCCCGAGAACGACGGGACAGTCAATGCGTATGTGGCCCTTTTCACCAATTCATGTCCCTTGACAGAGTCATACTAATATTCGTGTTCAGAGTCCTCCTGGTCTAATCTCACTCACCGAGCGGCGCACCGCACCTTGATACCAGTTCCGTTGCAGAAGTCCGCATTCTCATTGGCATTTTCTTCAGTTCAGCAGTCTATATTCGTGGGAGGCGTTCAAGGCGAGCACTTTGATTCCATCTATTAAAAGTATACTTCTAGTTCATCGATCCGATTTGCAAGTCAGTAGAAATAGACATCATGAGTGAGCAGATCTCTTCATCGGCCGTAGATAGCTTTCAGGACATCACGTTGCTAAACTGGTTCGACTACTCTACAGTCCGAGGTATTCTTTCTTCTTAGTCAATCCCCTGAATACTGCTCTTGTCAGATTTGATGAAGAACTCTTAGTCCACCGTAACTTTGTTTATGCAACCGGCCGCATTAGATGAAGTCCGCAGTGGATATATATATAGACCAACACCGTGATAGACTAACCAAAACAATAGACGAAAGGGTACACGATAAGTATAAGGCAAACCGCCTTAACAGATAATAAATTGGATATATTCCATATACTGAAACTCCAAATACCATGCTGACCCAACAGTTTCCCAATGCAACGAGTCACGGCATACACATGCAAGGCTGAAGCGCATTACAGAAACTCCCAACTCCCCATACCAAGGGGAAAGAAATGGCTCCAAAAAAATATGTACAAGAAGATAATGAGTGACAAAGGAAACTATTCCAGTAGAGCAGACCTGAAGTTGGACGCCGTGTCGTCGGATCATCCAGGATATCATGAAAGGAGGACTTCAACCAAAACAAATGACAAAGGAAATCATGGCGAGTCAAGTGTGATCAAGCATTTTCTTCTAGTGCCGCCTTGATCTTCGCGTAGAATCCG
The DNA here is from genome assembly GCF_018340605.1 of Aspergillus pseudoviridinutans. Taxonomy (NCBI): domain Eukaryota; kingdom Fungi; phylum Ascomycota; class Eurotiomycetes; order Eurotiales; family Aspergillaceae; genus Aspergillus; species Aspergillus pseudoviridinutans. Next base: position 2,691,917 of record NW_025091284.1, read on the forward strand.
GCCGGCCAGGCGGCTATTTCTTCGTCTTTGGGTATGCCCCGAGTGCGGCAGTGGTGGACCACATTCATCAGGATCCTGCCCAGCATGTCCTGATTAACTGGAACAGTGCCTTCCAGTTGTGCGTCAGGATACAAGAATGGATCTCTCTGGCTAAGAAGTTCTTCCACTGTCGGTCGCAAGGTCTGATCCCGTTGCAGGCAGCGTTTCAGGGTGCGGATCAGCCCGGGCGGTATTGCAACTCCTCCAACGCCAAAAGCTGGGAAGTCAATTTGGACTTTAGGATTGGGGATGGCCATGATGCGCTCGTAATATTTGGCGATCTTGGCGAATGGCGGTTGGCCATATACCATTTTATAAAGGATACAGCCTAGACTCCAGACATCACTGGGCTTGCCGAGCTTCATCATCTTTCCAACACTGGCCGGCAGCCCAAGCGAGGCATTAGAGTCGATCAACGCTTCTGGTGACATGTAATTGGGTGTGCCGACTTGCTGCTCGCGATGCACGTTGACCGTATTATCCTGGATGGCGTTGGCGATTCCAAAATCGATCAGCTTCAGCCTTCCCTGGACGAGGAGGAAGTTGGCGGGCTTCAGGTCGGAATGCACAATATTGCAATTGTGGACCGCCTGAACACATTCGAGCATCTCTTTCCAGTAATAACGCGTGAAGTTGATATCAAAGACAGCATCCTCGGCGTTCAACCTGTACGTCAGGATCTTCTCCAAATCAGACTCTCCGATTTCCATCAGAACACTGAGGGTGTGCTTGTCCGAATTGAGTTCCCAGTCAAACAAACGGACAACCCGATCAATGTTTTCCAGTCTCTTCAACAGGTCGATCTCGCCTTTGTAGCCGGCTAGCGTCACTGGATCGACATCTTCGAGGTTCACCCTCTTCAGAGCAAAGATTTTATAATTTTCGGCCATGACCCGGTAGACACGAGAACTTCCCCCCCGTCCGATGCAATCCAGCCGCGTGAATGGCTTATGATTGACCGAGACCTGGCTTCTTTTTTTGCGAGACTGAGATGCCGTAGCCGCTCCTCCCGTCGCTGTGGCGGTCTCAAGCATCGACATCTTCGGAGGAGGGGGCGCTGGCCGGTGAGGGGTATTGCTGCTCCGTGTTGCTAGAATCTTTCGCGGGGAATTCCCGGCCGGCGTCTCCGCATTGTCTTTCTTGTCGTCCCCGTAGATTACAGAGAGCTTTTCCGGTTTGCTTAGGAGGTTAAGACCCTGGGGCTTATCGCGTTTGAAAGTTGGTGGAGGCTCATTCTCTTGGTCTCGGGTTGCTGGGAGTTGAGGAAGCGGTGGGACCTTGAAAACAGGCTCCTCATGAGCACTTGAAGGCTTGGAGGACATTTCCGAGGCGGACCCAGGTGTCGATTTGGAATGTGATCCGGACGATCTCGGCGATGAAGATCTGGAGAATGGGCCCTCCCCAGAGGAAGCACTAGCGGGATCATATGCTCGAGGTCGCTCGGCTTCCTGAGGCGGGCTGGGGTCTGCCCACGTTACCTTGGGCGATGAGGAGGTTCTTGTTTTAGCTTTGTAGCGATATTCAGCGTTGTCGTCGTTCGGGTCGAGACTCGATTCCCTATGTCGTTCTGCGGAATAGCTCTGAGGGTCATTGTTCTCCTCGCTCTGCCGCCGCAGGACACCCCTTCTCGCAGGTCCATTCAGGAATGTCCCTGTGAGCCTTCCGACTCTTTTCACGCGAAGGGAACTCTGCATGCCTCCATCCTCCCCATGGCGCGAGCGGAGCACAGACGCAGTGCCATATCGAGGGGCGTAGTCGTCCTCGTAATTCATCGTCCTCCCATTTTCCGAGCGCTCTGCGCTTGAATGTTCATTAATGGAGCTCCTATCACCAGATCGGTTTTGGGAGGGAGACACTGAAGTAGGCGACCGTACATGACTTCGCGATCCAGTGATGCGAACACTGCGCGGTCTCGGGGCCGGCGTGATGAGATCTTTTGAGTTATAATTTGCGCTAGAGCCCACGCTCTCACTTTGTGATAGAGGGGAGCCTTCTTGCGCATGCCTGTTGCTGTTGGCGAGCGCTGGAGCTATGCGTACTACCCGAGGAGCGGGGCTGCCGGTTGATCGATCAAGGGGCGACGATGTTCGGGACTGCCTCGAGTGACTTGTCGCAGCCGATGTCGCGCGTTCAGTTGAAGAGACACGCTCGTTGCTGCTATATTTGAGATGAGGGGAAGAGCCTAGTCCGTCCTCGTCGAGGAGAGCCTTGACGGAAGCGCTGAACTTGGGCTCCGGAACCTCATCATCGGAGCTGTCACCGGCTGAATACTGCCTGTGAATCGATACTCCCTCATTCCGCGACGTTGTATGATAGTCAAGTGCCGGTGAAGAGCGTCTAGAATTGGAGCGAGAGAGTGTAGAACGAGACATTTGCCGGAGCGATGGTTGTCGATGCAGGCCACTAGTATATGCGGAGGAAAGAGAATTCGGAGAGGCCATCATAACATTTTTCAGCTCAATCAATAAATCCTACATAGACGTGTCGACCAATGCGCCTGTTCCAAATTTCCCAAAAATCATCGGATGCCCCAATGGCGGGGGCGTGTCGTTTCGTGTTTGCTGTGTCGCTTGTCGGACTTGATGCTGTTGTTTCTTGTTCTCGGATCATGACAAACATCGCGGGTGGCTGGGGACTCGGGACAAAGTCACCTGATAACATCTCGTTGCCGGGGCGATTAGAGAACAACAACATTCATGAACACGTAGTCAGCGTACTTCGTATCTATCAAATCAATCGAAAAGGCAATAATGTACGACTTGGTCTGCAAATGTGTGGCTCAGCTGTAGGATGTCCTTGCCAGCTTATTGCTTGCGAAGCTTTCAATGGCTGGTGATTGCACGTCCGCAAGTATACCTACAATTCTTTTGCCGAGAGTATCGGATGCTCACTAAATAACCATCAGACACGGAGCATTAGGGTTTGAAACATGTTCTCAATTCTAAATGAACCTGACTTGCGTTTGACCAAAAGTCATGAATTTACTCAACTGACTTCCGCCCTAAGATGTGTCGAGCGTATCGTCATCGTGATCGCTGGAAGGATCAACTATCAACTATAGGAAAATATACTTCGTAGGCAGTCTCTATTCTACAGCAACAGAGAAAAGCCATCACTGTTCAGATTGCTCTTCTCGTCTGCTCCTACTAGTCTTGAACACACATAGATGAACAGAGTCGGCTAGCAATCAAGCTAATGATATCGTTACTTTCAGAGTGCGATGACACATGCTATCCTGCTAACTAGTCACCTGACGCCGGCCAACTTGTTGCCAGGAAACTCCCCTCTCTTTTCCTTTCCCTCGGCCATCTTCACAAGCAGGCAGTCGATGCCCGAATTGGCAAGAGGAGAGCAGTATCGCCGAACTATCCGTTTTCTGCCACTGGTTCTCCAAAGTCGAAAATGGAAAAGTCCTACGTTTCATCCAGAGACACTGCCAGGGATGATGAAACCGTGATGCGATCTCAAGCTTTTGTGGGCGTTTCAGAAGGACAAATTCTGATGTCCGTTTCCCTGTTTGATCAAGTGAAATCACATTCTCTCTCCAATGCATCAGCTATTTTTATCTGATGATGCTATTGCTGGAGGAGAGAATTTACGGGTCAAACTTCCCCTGGTGGCTCCATCCTCACAGTTCGGCTCCAACCGCGGATGGACCACTGCTGGTGGACTCCTGGGTGGCCTCAGGAACCAAGGTTAGATGGACTTTGGTTCAGGAACGGTTCCCAACATGGTATCGTCCAATACTTTGCTTGACCCATCAATCTATTTCATTCAGTCTACTGAGTTACATACTCGGAGTACTAACTGGATAAGATCTAACTTTGACCATTTATCTAGTGTGTTCTCATTTTGAGGCTCTCTTAGCCGGCTGCTCATGAGCGCTGTGTTTGTTTCCATCACCCATAGAAGTTGAGAATATGACGGACAAACCTAACAAGACACATACTTCGAAAGAGCTGTTGACTACGGGTAACGAAATACTATTTGTCAGTCGATGCTGGTTCCGAGCTGTAGAGGGATTATTTTTCCGCTAAATGCCCAAAACTGGCTAGCGGATGCACCGAAGTTCTTTGTTCCTGACTAACTGGATACTACGTCGTTATCCGCAATCGCCAGGGGTTGCCAAGTTCGTGGACACTTTCCAATTTCGAGCTCTTTTGTGATACCTTCACCTGCATCCAGCCTGACAAGCTGCGCCAACCTGCACCATACGCTGGGCATTCTTTATTTGTCCGAGCTTCCGAGAGTCTAGATTTGCCCCTGGGGTCGTCGACTTATCAAGCCACGAGCGACTGGTCCAGAGTCTGCTGCGACAACAGCAGACTTCACCATCTAAACAACGCATCCATAGCACAGAGATGATAGTTCGAACAATTTCAGTTCTTGTGGTACTACGGTACTACCTAGTCCCTGTCTTCAATGCTTTCGGTCGGCGAAGCCGCTTCAAGGCACTCTGAACTGGAACATGATGGAGTTTGCCATATTCAACCTTAGCCGTCGCCAGTATCCGTAATGCAATCCAGATTCGTGCGCGTCGGAAAGGATTCCTATGTGCATCCTAGGCCCACTGGTCCCAAAAATTGATCAGTCAACAATGAATTCCACAAAAAAAGAGGGTCACTTTATTGTCCAACTACACTATCTTCGGGGAGGTTCTTCGTACATTGTCCAAAGCAATGACCTTTAGACCTCTTTTTTCTTTTTTCTCCCCCCTCTCGTTTAACGTCTTACCCCAAAAAAAGGAAAAGGCAGGAAGTTTAAGCTTTTCTGCACTGGATGGCTTCATGATACATCCACTCGTGATACTAACGACGTACTAATTTCATAATAGTTTACAATACTACGGATTACTCAGGAAAAGCCGCTAGCAGCCTGGGCCGAAACACCGGTTGTCGTGACTTGTGATCGCCCATGGTTGGACTCGGCAACGAACGGGGTCCCGCAGTTGTCCATTTCCAACAGTCTACTATGGAGTACTAACTACTGATCTATTGATCTGCTGATTTACTACATTCGAAAATAAGTCCCTGGCGATTCGCAATTGGCTTTGGCTGCGTCCTTAACGCAAGCATGGTTGGCAGCCTAGCCTAGGTCTAACGGCTCCGCAAAAAACAATTAACAAACAACCTGATTCGCAGTATCAATCGCGATCATTGCTGTTTACGACTTGACTGTCGTCGATCACGGGATAACTGCTTTCTGGACCGAATTCCTCGAATGGCAAAGGCACGAGCTTGAAAGAAAATTCCCCGTTCTTTAGGTGTCATTATTGGCTTCCTCTCAATCTCAGGTCTATGTTGGTCTCCCTTGGCATTGTTGATGGTTCCACGTACTATGCGTTTGGTGGCTTTGACTATGTTGAGTTTCTCCCTCCAAAGGAGCTTCTCACGACAGGTTTAGGTTCGGATTTATGCTTTCCCAGACAAGAGACACATGATAGTTTGAATCTCGTAATTCACTCATGTGCTCTGCGAACCCCTGGCGACGCAATGATGGCTCACCCAATCTTCGGCTATCTAGCTATCGATCTTTCCGATTCTCCATGTGCCGTTGGAGGCCAGCTTAGATACCAGGTTACCTGAAATAGTATTCTCACTGGCGCGTTTCGGATGTTTCCACAATTCGAAGCTAGTGTGATCTGCTTGCCATTTCACTGGCAGCCAACGCTCCACTTCGGTTAACGAGCACCTTGAAGATCCGGGCCTGCGATCCCAAAGAATCAACAGCACAGGCTCCGCTAGTGATAAACGACTCCTCTTTCCTAATAATCCTAGTCTTTTGGGCCCCTGCCCTGTTGTGAATCTTGGCTAGTTTGGCACCAATGCTAGACAAGGGTGGCGCTGCTGGTGGTCCGCCAATCGTGCAGCAGACCGGGGAGTGCTCTCTAGTCTCTACATCATGACCGGCCATACTGCAGTCCCCCCAGGGGTAGTATATATACCTGGATGATGATCACCTCTCTGATTGATCATCAACTCCTCAATCGCTTCGTTCTTCCGCTCTTTCTTGTTTTTTTCAGTCTTTCTTCTGATTGTCATATTGTTTGAACAGCCTGTCATTATCCAATTCGGCTATTCGTAGCCCCGTCATTCCCTTAGGATACATCCATTCTATTACCTACCAAGACACTCGTTAGCATCTCACTTTATATTACGCTTACACAATGCGTTCTAACAACCTTTTCCTGCTCGCCAGTTTGGCGAGCTACGTCCTCGCTCTTCCCACCGACGTGGAGAGCCGCCACCTCAAGGTGGGCGCTGACGTCGATATTGGTGATCTTTCCATTGGTGCGGGGATTTCGATCGATGGTGGTCTCGATTTGAGCGGGCTCATCAGTGCTATCCTTGGTGGACATGCAAGCACCACGACCCTCCTTGCTGGTTTGAGTGCTCAGGCAGCCGCTGCCCTGCAGGGAGGTGCACTTGGTTGCAAGGCAGGTGCGATCCATGCCGCCGCCAGGGCTGAACTGGCCGCCTGGCTCCGTGCTGAGGCCGCCGCTTTCCTCGATGCATCCATCAAGGCATCCCTTCTCGACTGGTGTGAAGGTGACGCGTCTGTCTCCCTTTCCGTGGATGTCTGCGCCGGACTTTCAGTGCTGATCCCCACTTGCGCCGACATCGCCGCCAAGGGCGACCTCTTTGTTACCATTGAGGGTATCTTCTCCTCCGCCGAGGTTGCCGCAGATGTTGTCCTGAGCGCTTCCGCCCAAGCTTCTCTGTCCGCATTCCTGTCTGGGTCTGTTGGTGCTGCCCTCGACGCCAAGGTTAGGGCTGGTCTCGGCCTTTGTGCTGGCGGTGGTGTCTTCGTCGACCTGGCCGCCGATGTCCAGGCCGCCCTGAAGGCCTGGCTCGCCAGCTCCGAATGCAGCCTGTCTGCTTCTCTGAAGGTTGCTGTTTTGGCTTGGTTGGAGGGCAAGATTGGCGCCGATGTTATTGCCATTGGCTCTCTGCCCAGCGGTGGTCTGGCAACGATCTCCGCTGGTGCTTCCGTCGCCGCCCTTGTCGAGAAGACTGGCATCCTCTCCGCCAGCGCCCAGGCTTCTCTCGCCGCCTTCCTCAAAGCTGACATTTCCGCCGGTCTTGATGCCCACGTTCAGGCTGCCCTCGAGGCTTGCGCCAAGGGCGGTGCCGCCGTCTCCGTTGATGTTGAAGTTCGTACCGCTCTCGTCGCCTGGCTCACCAGCTCGAGCTGCTCGCTCGGCGCTGAGCTCAAGGCTGTTGTTCTGTTCTGGCTTTCGTTCGCCCTCGAGGCCGATGTCTCCGTCAGCGTGTCCACAGGTCTCCTTGGCGAGCTCACTTCCTTCCTCACTGGCACCATCGAGGCTACTCTCGGCGCCGTTTTCCGCGGCGTTGTTGCTATTCTGACCTCCGGCGAGAGCATGGCCTCCTTGTCTCTTGACGCTCGTGCCCAGCTGGCTGCTATCCTTGGTGGTGCCGCTGGCATCGAGATCGACGCCAGCATTGAAATTATCCTCATCGGATGGCTTACCGGCTGTGGCCACCTCCCCAGCGGCTCCAGCTTCACCAAGACTGGTGTCCCCAGCCTTCCTTCAGCTCCTGCCGCCTCTGTTACCGGTGTGCCTTCTGTCCCCGCTGTGC